>NW_026057585.1:60882709-61198486 GCF_023721935.1 Panthera uncia
AGTAGTGGGATGCTGAAAAATCTCAAACTTGAAAACCTTCTCTGGATCTGTTGGCATGCTGAGATCGCAGTGTGTTTTTGAAGTTGAATGCAGTACTTATCACACTGAAGGATTTAGTTTTAGTTTAGTTTAGTTCAGTTTTTTTTTTTAACTCAAGTCAGTTAACGAACAGTGTAGCCTTGGCTTCAGCAGCCGAACCCAGTGATTCATCTCTTACCTATGACACCCAGTGCTCATCCCAACAAGTGCCCTTCTTAATGCCTGTCACCCATTTGCCCATCCGCCCCCCCACCTCCCTTCCAGCAACCCTCAGTTTGTTCTCTGTACTTAAGGGTCTGTTATGGTGTGCCTCCCTCTCTGTTTTTATTTTTCCTTCCCTTCTTCCCTGAGGTCCATCTGCTGTGTTTCTCAAATTCCACATATGAGGGAAATCAGAGAATATTTGTCTTTCTCTGACTGACTTATTTTGTGTAGCATAATACCTTCCAGCTCCATCCATGTTGTTGCAAATGGCAAGATTTCAGTCTTTTTCATCACTGAGTAGTATTCCATTGTATATATACACCACATCTTCTTGGTCTATTCATCAGTCGATGGGCATTCAGGATCTTTCCATAATTTGGCTGCTGTAAACATTGGGGTGCAGGCACCCCTTCAAATCAGCATTCCTATATCCCTTGGATAGATACCTAGGAGTGCAATTGCTGGGCCGTAAGGCAGTTCTGTTCTTAATTTCTTGAGGAACCTCCGTACTCTTTTCCAGTTTGCGTTCCCACCAACAGTGCAAAAGTGTTTCCCTGTCTTCACGTCCTCGCTGTTGTTTCCTGAGTTGTTCATTTTAGCCATTCTGCCAGGTGTGAGGTGATATCTCACCGTGGTTTTGATTTGTATTTCCCTGATGATGAGTGATGTTGAGCATCTTTTCATATGTCTGTTGGTCATCTGGATGTCTTCTTTGGAAAAGGGTCTATTTGTGTCTTCACTGGATTATTTGTTTTCTCGATGTTGAGTTTGGCCAGTTCTTTTTTTTTTTTTTAATTTTTTTTTTTAACGTTTATTTATTTTTGAGACAGAGAGAGACAGAGCATGAACGGGGGAGGGTCAGAGAGAGAGGGAGACACAGAATCTGAAACAGGCTCCAGGCTCTGAGCTGTCAGCACAGAGCCCGACGCGGGGCTCGAACTCACAGACCGCGAGATCATGACCTGAGCCGAAGTCGGACGCTTAACCGACTGAGCCACCCAGGCGCCCCAAGTTTGGCCAGTTCTTTATAGATTTTGGATACTAACCCTTTATCTGACAGGTCATTTGCAAGTATCTTCTCCCATTCCGTCAGTGCCTTTTAGTTTTGTTGGTTGTTTCCTTGACTGTGCAAAAGCTTTTTATCTTGATGAAGTCCCAATGGTTCATTTTTGCTTTTGTTTCCCTTGCCTCTGGAGACATGTCTAGTAAGAAGTTGCTGCGACCAAGGTCAAAGGGGTTGTTGCCTGTTTTCTCGCCTAGGATTTTGATGGTTTCCTGTCTTACATTTAGGTCTTTCATCCATTTTGAGTTTATTTTTGTGTATGGTGTAAGAAAGTGGCCCAGGTTCATTCTCCTGCACGTCGCTGTCCAGTTTTCCCAGCACCGTTTGCTGAAGAGACGGTCTTTTTTCCATCGGATACTCTTTCCTGCTTTGTCAAAGATTAGTTGGTCATTTATTTGTGGGTCCATTTCTGGGTCCTCTATTTCTGGGTTCCACTGATCGATGTGTCTGTTCTTGTGCCAGTACCATACTGTCTTGATGATTACAGCTTTGTCATACAGTTTGAAGTCCAGAATTGTGATGCCTCCAGCTTTGGTTTCCTTTGTCAACATTACTTTGGTTATTTGGGGTCTTTTCCGGTTCCGTACAAATTTTAAAATTGCTGGGGCGCCTGGGTGGCTTGGTCGGTTAAGCGTCCGACTTCGGCTCAGGTCATGATCTCACAGTCCGTGAGTTCGAGCCCCGCGTCGGGCTCTGTGCTGACAGCTCAGAGCCTGGAGCCTGTTTCGGATTCTGTGTCTCCCTCTCTCTCTGCCCCTCCCCTGTTCATGCTCTGCCTCTCTCTGTCTCAAAAATAAATAAACGTTAAAAAAAAATTTAAAAAAAAACAAATTTAAAAATTGCTTTAGTTTTAAATAAAAATGTATATTTAATAACTACTAAGACTTGTTGAACACTGAATTCAGTTGATGTAGACGCAGCATTGCTAATGTTTGTAACGACCCTGCAAGTTTTACACATAGGCCTAGAGAGGCGTAGTAAGGGGTCCAAAAGCCTGTGGTCCTTCCAGCAGGCAGTGCCAGCCAAGGGAACGGGCAGACGGACTGCAGCCTGAGACACGAGGGGTTGTCTGGGCAGTTGGCATTAGAGGTACTGAATGGGGAGCAGTGAGGGATGCACCCAGAGAGATGGGGACCTACTCTCAGGCTACATGCCCTGCAGCAGATGTTACAGGGACCACAAAGGAGCTCACAGACTCCAAGGAGAGAGGCAAGGAGCCAAGTAACCCAGTCTCGAGGTTGAGGCTAAGGGGGCCTTCTGGGAAGAACAAGCAAGCCCTTCTTTCCGAGCCCAGCAGATCCCACGGCACCGATGACTGGCGGAAGTAGGATCGCCTGATCAGACTGTGTCATAACCCTGTCTTCTCGTCCCACGGGTCATCGCTCTTTTACCCTCTCCGGGGAGAGGTCCCAAACTTAAACAGCCTGATACCAGGAAAGCGGGTTTGTGGTCCTGCAGCTCTGACCACAGCCTCCAGGTCAGTGGGGACTTGCGTCTGCTCCCTGGTTCTGCAGTCACCACTTCGGCGTACTCAGCCTCTGGGTTTACATTTCTGTGTCGGTAGCTGAGTAGACAGAACCTCTCAGTCTGGGAAGTCGGGGGAAGGGCAGAGCGGCTTGTCCCGGGGCCGGCAGCCAGTGCTCACTAACCCGTGGAAAGTGACCATTAAAACTGTAGAACTCAGGGGCACCTGGGTGGCTCAGTCAGTTAAGCGTCTAACTTCGGCTCAGGTCATGATCTCACGGTCTGTGAGTTCGAGCCCCGCGTCGGGCTCTGTGCTGACAGCTCAGAGCCTGGAGCCTGTTTCAGATTCTGTGTCTCCCTCTCTCTCTGCCCCTCCCCTGCTCATGCTCTCTGTCTCTCAAAAATAAATAAATGTTAAAAAAACAAAAAAACTGTAGAACTCAGAGTCTGCCCAGAGCCCTGTGTGAGAATTACAGTTTGCTCCTGAAGAAGATTAATCCATTCACTTGCATATTCCCTCCCCTATGTTTCTTCAAGCCCCCTGTTGACCTGGGGACAAGGCAAGTGACAAGGCAAGCATTGGTCACAGTCCCTGTCCTCACGTTTTTCTCAGCTCCCTCCTTCCCTTCGAGCAGAGGTTAGCGGCTTCCCGCCTCCTGCCCCACGAACCCCCCGCTTCCCCTGGCTCACCTCAACTGAGAACTTCCCATGTACGAGGTGCAGCGATCTATGCTGAGAGCCTTCCGCCGTTTATCCTAATTCCCCTTCACTACAACCGTGAGGTAGATGTTATTGTTAGCCCATTTTACAGATAAGAAAACAGAGGCACACCTTTTCGTTCGTTGGGTAAATACAAACAGGAAACGGGTTCAAAGCACAGAAGAGTCTTCTGAGGAAACAAGTAAAGGGAATGAATGAACATTTATTCAGTGTCTACTACATGTCAAGAACCGTATGTTTCCCAAATGTTACCTCACGCAATCCTTCCGACAAAGCTGGGAAGTGGGTTTTGATTTCTCAGTTTTTCCAAATGTGCCAGAGATTCCGCGACGAATAAGCCTCCTCCCCATGGTACTGACAGTCTAGTTGTGGAGAAAAACAATCAATCCATCAGGCAATTCATTACTTAGACCTGAGCAAGCCCAGAGAAGAAGTATGCAGAAGATGGGGACAGAGAGTGGCAGTGGGGTAGTCAGGGAAGCCTTCTCTGAGGAGGCGACCCTCGATGAGCTCAGACCTGAATGCAGTGAGACAGCAAGTCATCTAGTGTCTAGGTGGAGAGCTGTCCTCACCAGGACACTTGTCATTACATTTCCATCTCCCACACAACAGGACCTTCGTAATCCAGCCCCGCTCAGGGATCTATTCTACAGCAGGATTGGCTCTCAGATTATTCTCAACCCCAGGCTCGCTGCCTCAGGCTGCTTAAAACAGATTGTCTAAAGGCTTCTGGAACCTTCTAGACTATCAGAAGTGCACGTCATGGTCATTGCAGGTGTGTGTGTGTGTGTGTGTGTGTGTGTGTGTGTGTAGGCTGCAGTATTTCATGGCAGGAGCTCCAAAGATCTTTGGTGCCTGCCTTATTAGGGTCTCTGACAGCCAACTGGCTACGCAACCACTGCAGAACCCTCTTAGGGTCCACGTCTTACTTATTTCTGCATCCCGCTGTGCCCAGTTCCAACCCTGGCATCCAGTAGGTATCTAATAAGCATCTGTTGAATGGAATTGAAAACGCACCCTGACACAAACCAAAATTAGCCTCTCTAGAAACCCGTCCTTTTTAGTCTGTTGAGGACCATATAACAAAATTCTTCTTCCACACATCAACTCTTTGGGGAAAAAGAACAGGGATGGGGTGGAAATTAAATATTTATTGAGCACTTATTAAGTGTCAGGCCTAAATGGTTTCCAAATGTGGCTTCATCTAATCCTCCTGACAACTCTGTGAAGTAGCTGTTGTTTTTCCTTTTCACGGATGCAGAAATAAACGTCAAAAGCCCCTAGTCACATTTACGAGCTGTGTGCCTTTGGGGATGCTTCCAGTCTCTCCAGCCCTCCAATCTTTTCCATTCATCACTCTGTCTCATAGGGATTTGAAGAGAGCAACTGTGTCCCTTTGAGTCTTTTCTTTCTCATCCCCAGGCTATACCTCGCCTGTTACTGTCAGTGTCTCTCCTGGTCAAGAGCACAGGCTCTGGAACTGGAACAACCCGGATGTGTCCCCAACTGTGACACCTGGTGTGCAAGTGACTTACCCTCACTGAGTGTTGCTTTTCTATCCGTGTGATACAGGAATGCTCGCAGCACCACCCCTGGGAATTGTAGATGAAATAAGATAGCAAAGGCAAACACGTGTCTCATGGTACACAGTAGGTCCTCCAAAGATGCTCTTGTGATGGTTTTGAGCTCCCCCCTCCACCTTTCACCGGAACTCGTGCCAGTGTGCTAATGTCCCGACTCACATTCTGTGACATTCAGAGCGGGACATTATCTTTGTTTTCCAGGGAACACGGTCATCTGCCCCGCCAGCCCAGATCCTGCCTCTCGGGGTTAAGTAAGGACCTGGAGCGTGTGAACAGGACCAAGGTCATGCCATTTCCAGGAACCCAGGCAGGCTGTGCTGATAAGTAACTTAGGAGCTGATGATAAATAAACTGTTTACTCTGAGTGAAGGAAGAAAGGCAACCATCAGATCTAAGCAGTGGGATTTTGATTACATTAACTGTTTCAGAGCAACTGTCAGGAAAACCTTCTTCATCCCCGGGGTGGGGAAGGGGGGGATGGTTAGTGGCTACAGCACCCAGGAACAGATCACTGTCCCTGGCGTACTTTCTTAAAGTCCCAGAGGCACATGTTTTTCACATAAAATGTTTCTAAAACCGGAATTCATCTGCTAATCAATGTGCAATAATAATCCATTAAAATGGTGTCTAAGGTTCCTTCCTCTGAAGAGCTATAGTTACGTCGGTGGTGAACATCAGGACAGAGGGGGCCAGGGGTGCCTGGGTGGCTCGGTCGGCGAAGTGTCCGGCTTCGGCTCAGGTCATGATTTCGCGGTTCGTGAGTTCAAGCCGCACATCGGGCTCTGTGCTGACGGCTCAGAGCCTGGAGCCTGCTTCATATTCTATGTCTCCTCCTCTCTCTGCCCCTCCCCTGCTCACGCTCTGTCTCTCTCTGTCTCCCAATAACAAATAAACGTTAAAAAAAAAAAAAAGTATAGAGGAGGCCACCATGGAAGGAGCACCTATCGTGTGCTAGACCCAAACCTGGATGCTAGATACGTCCATTTTCATTTCTTTCATTTCTATTCTTTTAGCATTTTTTTTCACTCTATAAAAAATAATCACCATTGAAGAAAACTTTAAAAATACAAGCAACTCAGGTATCCCCAAGTTCCCCAGCCTAAAGGGTAGTCTAAAGAGCCCCTTCAGGACCTACCGGGCCATAACACAACAGAAACTTCAATTTGCATAATTATAGGAGCAAAAGCAAAGTCCGCTCAAGTCACTAGGAGGTGCTTCCGAGGATCCCAGGTTAGCTTATGTTCTCTGGGTAGCCGCTCTCCCTACACGCTTCTGCTCCCAGCTTCTCTGCCCTTCATTTCTGCCCATCCCAACTGCCCCAAGGTGCCATCACATCTTCCCACGTATAGACACCTAGACATCGACTTTTCCTGAATTCTCCAAAGCGCGGGTGACACTAGACCCCAGTGCTTAACCAACACTCTCAAGTCTTAAGCGCATTGCAAGGGTGCTGCAACACAGGAAAGTAAATGAACGAACGGATACCAGCTAACGCCAACCCCAAAGACCAAGAGTCCCTGTGCAAGGGACCGCCAAAGCAGTCTGAGCTTGCCTCATAACAGAGAACTCCCTGTCGGCTCCCCTCCTCCAGGTTTCAGGACCCAGGCCTCACCCCCTGGGCTCTGCCGACTGAGCCCCAAACTTGCTATTAGGTTAATTAAGGTAACACTAGCTGCTGTAAGAGCAAAATCTAGAAACTTGGGAGGCCTAAACGAATAGTTGAGTCAACTCTTCTAAGCTCCAGTCAGCGGGAGGGCAGAGCCCCCGGAACTCTGCTCCTCGTGGTCATTCAAGGATCCAGACTCACAAAGGATCTGCCATTCCCTACATGTGGCTGCCATTTTGCCCTGGTTCCAACATCCGGCCCGCCAACAGGGAAAGAGAGGGAATCATATGTAGAAGTTCTTGTGGGCCAAGCCTACAAGCGGCAAGTGAAATTTCCACCCACGGTCCATTGGCTAGAACATATGGCTGTATACCTCATGGCAAGTAAGGCTGAGAAATGGGCTCACTAGCGTGTGCCCACCAGTGAAAGGAAGCAGATTTGTTACATAACTAGTCACGCCCTGCCACAGGCACCAACATGATTTACTCTGTGCCCAAGGAGATAACGTCTCCTAGTCGGTCATGCGAACAATTTAGCACCTACTGCCTTTGCTTCAGCCTCTTCCTGCAAACTAGCTCCAGGCTAGGCCTCCCCATAACCCAAATGCTGTTCAAATGTCTTTCCTACACAATAAAGAGATCTCCCTCAAAAACCTCCATTCAAGGGGCGCCTGGGTGGCTCAGTCGGTTAAGCGTCCGACTTCGGCTCAGGTCACGATCTCACAGTCTGTGAGTTCGAGCCCCGCGTCGGGCTCTGGGCTGATGGCTCAGAGCCTGGAGCCTGCTTCCGATTCTGTGTCTCCCTCTCTCTCTGCCCCTCCCCCATTCATGCTCTGTCTCTCTCTGTCTCAAAAATAAATAAAAACGTTAAAAAAATTAAAAAAAAAAAAAACCTCCATTCGAGTGTCAACCCTAAAATTCGTAAACGCTCGCTGAGTATGTTTTGCCCCCTTACATAGAAAGAAATACTTAAAGAAATCACTCTTAATCCTGTATCAATTTTAATATGTTTCTCTCTTCTATATTTCCATATGTTCAGCTCTTGTACAGCCTTGAAGGTCCTCTTTAAATGATCTACCTTCCTTGAGCTTGAGACTCAGAGACGTTAAGTAACTTGACTGAGGTCACACAGCTAGGGAACGGGAGAGTCAGACTCCTAACCACGATCTAACCCCAGAGCCAAGGCCTTTGCCAATGCATGATCCTGCCCCTTAATAGACCTTAGAGTTGTCCCAGGCCTTTTATTCACCCCTGTCTGCTGGATGGTAATTATCTCTGTCTAAAGTATACAGTGACCCGCCCGTGCCATACCTTATCTTTCTTATTAGAATGTCAGCTCCCAGGAAGCAGGAGCTATGTTCGATTCCTCTTGAGAACTGCAAGGCCTGGCCCAGAATAGCTGTTACATTCTCTCCCACCCAAAGAGGCCAACATTTATTGGACAGTCATATTGGAAGCTACCTACAAGGCTTCCGGTCCAATTCACAGCCCCCATTCCTATTTCGCACGGTGACCAAAGCACAGACCTTGGGGCCTAACAGATTCAAATTCAGTTGTGCCTCCACGGCCATGTGACTGTGGACAAGTCACGGACCTTCCCTTTTTGTGAAGCCCAAGTGAGCGAAGGCACCACACATTCGATAAACAGTATTGTTTACACTATGAGCGATAATATAAATAAACATAAAAACAATAACCATTATTGTTCTTATTGGCTGTCCAGCTCTCCCACATTATTTACCATAGACAGAAGCAAACAGACCCTTTAAGGCCTGGCAACAAAAGAGAGGTGGGATTTCAAGTGGCTCCTTGTGACCCTCAGAGAGCAGAGTGGAGTAAGTACTCTTTGGGGGACTTCTTGACCCTTCTAAAATCCCATTAAACCTAAACACACATCTGTTAGCACACACCAAGCACGCAGTGTCTATTTCCACCCAGCACTGAGGAGTACAAGGAGGAATATTATACCCCGTAACTCATATGGAACTATTTATTGCCAATCACTTTGTGCTTTTCCTTAAACTTTTCCATAGTCTTTGGTTTCAAAGGCCATTTCAGAATGACTGAATCTCCTTGCAAAGTAAGTCAGAGCCCCCCCCCCCCGCCCCCAAAAGAGAGACTGTTTTAGGAAAATCTCCTTGGGGCATAGAGGCCTTAAGTTTCCTAACTTGCTTTCTCCTGCTCTCCTTTTTCCTTTCAAATAACAATTGGCCACGAAAACAAGATTCATTAAAGAGATGGGGGGGAGAAATAGGACGGAGTTGAAAGGAGCCTGTGGCTGACCGCTTAGCAGGGAACTCACAGAGGTGTTTCATGGGAAGCTTAGAAGATCAGAGGAACGGAGAGATCAGATGCTTCCACTTTCTCATCCGGAGGTGGGAAGACCGAGGCCCCGGAGAGGAAAATTACTTTACCCAAAGTGACACGGCCAGTCAGCCAAAGAACTGAGACTTGAACACGGGTCTCCTAAATCCCAGCCAAATCAGGCCAACTCCTCTAGAAAGCAGAGCCTGAGGCAGGGATCGCTGCCTTGATGCTTTAACTTGGGAAGTGCAAGCCCAGGCCATGAGAGTGAAGAGAAGAGGAAGGGAGGCAAGGAAAGGTGCGAGGCGAGGGGATACAGGGGGGCACACCCTGGTGCTTGCGCCTGTTGCAGAGACAGGCTGGCTTACTCGGCACTCAGGGCTTCTTCAGAGCCGCAAGCTGAAACTGCCTCTCCAGGGGGATCTAGAAGCCGCATCCTTTCTGACCAATCCGATGGTGAGTTGGTGGATAAAGAACCCGGTTTCTTCACCCCTAGTTGGGATAACTGTAGGTATATATACTACACCGACTCCCAAATTGGGTGACCCGTGCGTCTGGACTTGCCTGAGACAAACACCTTGATCTGCCAATTGGGCCAGTTGATCCCCTACCCCAGAGGATCCCAGTGTGACTGAGCTCTAGGTGTTCACCAGAACTTTGTACTGGTTTCCTTTCCTTTCCTGTCTCACTTCCGTTTGGGTGTTGCCTACACTCACCACACATTAAACTACTTGCCTTTCAGTCTTTGTCTCTGGGTCTGCTTCTGGGGAAACCAAGCTCTTGGCACATCGTGTGCTCTTGATACATGTGGTGAGTAATCATATTAAAATGACATAACAAAGCCTTCTCCCTCTTCCTTCCAGTTGAACTTGAGCGAAGTTGTCATTAACCGCTCAGCCTGCTCTCCAGACACCCCGTAAGTCAGCAGTCCAAACGGTTTGGCCCACGCCGGGCAGCAGAATGGTGACCGAGATGGTCAGGCAGAATCTGCCCGGTCCAGATGTATACATATCAACGTCTGCACAGCTGCTCAAACTAGAGACTTTTGTGACCCAAAAGAATGGGTCAAAAATGACTACACTATATAGAACAGAATGCTATGCATGAGTTATCATCGGGTTGATTTAAGTCGTATTTGTATTTAGCAATGAGGAATTCCCCGAAGTGTGATCAGCAATGTACCTACCTGCAAGCTATACATGGGGAGGCGGGGGGGGGGGGGGGGTGTTTTCAGAATGCTGGTTCCAGGGTCCCATCACAGACTCCCCTTACCAAGTGCTTCCTGCCAGGTGAAGCCCCAGCTCCTGCATGTTTAACAGGCTCTCCAAGAAATTCTTAGGCACAAGTAACTTTGAGAGCCATTGCCCTGAACAATCAACAAAGGCTTGGCTTCTCCTTGAGGAGCAAGTGAGAGTTCCCCGGACACTCTCGGTTTCACCCAGGTGGGTTTCTCCCCTCTTCTGCCCAATTTCTAAAGACCCCGTTCAGAGAGCCCCTTCCTGCTCTTGTCCTACTGGTCTGGACCGACACGGCCACTTGCCAGGGGGGCCTGTGTTTTCAGTCTCTGCCTCAGAACTTGCTCCAGGTTCATGGTGAGTACAAGGCTTCATCCACCTCGGTGCCCGCAATCCACGCCTACTGCTAGCGATGGGTGAACCCAGCTGGCACTCAACCAGTCTTCCCTGATCTGGGCCTCTGTGTCTACCTGGCCTCAGGTGCACAGAGGGTCTGTGCCTGGGCGGCCATCATCAAAGAACGTTTTATTCTGCCCTTTGGTGGCAAAAGAATTTCATCTCTGGGACCCAAGACGGAAACGGGTTTTCCCCGTTGGGGTAGAACCTGGTCTGGGGTACTTTGTTACGGCAGCAGGTAGCAAACTAACACGGCGAGAAAGAAATACATCTGCCTTGGTTGCTCCCATATCCCGGCACCTGAATCGTTCCTGCCACAGAATAAATAACTGTTTTATGAACACTCTGAAAATACGAACTACGGTAATCAAAGCTCCCCCAAAACGGACCTGCTCTTTCATCCCTCTGAGGCTTTACGTACGCTCTTTTTCAGCCTAAAACACCCCTTCCCCATCCAGCCCAAGAAATCCTATTTGTCCTTCAAAACTCAGCTCTGACTCCTATTGCCCGAGTATGTCCTTGAGCCTGCTGGGCAGAGTTGACCATCACCTCTTCTCCGTGCTATCCTGAACTTTGTACCCATGCTTCTACATCACTGCAACTGTCAGGCTAGGAGGTCGACCTCGGAAACCACATTCAGCTCTGATCCCTGCCATCTGGCACTGGGCCTGGTGCAGAAGGGCTGATCAATCTTTCAAACACCATCCTCTTGGAATCTTCATGATCTAGCTGCGAAGCAGACGGCGTGACTTACGCCTCGTGCGGGACAGATCCATAAACACACGTATCTGGCACAAACTACCATTGAAATAACTTTCTAGGCCCAAGGTGCTGCTTCCACCAAGGCTGCCACACCAGCAAACAGAAATTTGGAGACCCTTCGGACCCCTGTAAATGCTCCCCTCGACCGGAAACAGAAACGGCCCATCCCCAAACACCGCGCCAGCCCCGGTGTCTGTGCCTACCTCTTTGTTCCTTCTCACCCCAAACCAGGTTGACTGTGTGGACCCAGCCGATCAGTATGTTCTACTTTTCTCTTCCTTGTTCTTTATTCTTTCTCCTATAAAAGCTTCCTGGCTTCTGGCCCGCTTTGCCATTCTCCAAATGGAGCTGATCGGCTTCATGAAGTGTTAAATAACGTTTGGGGCGCCTGGGAGGCTCAGTCGGTTAAGCGTCCGACTTCGGCTCAGGTCATGATTTCACGGTTCGTGGGTTCGAGCCCCGCATGGGGCTCTGTGCTGACAGCTCGGAGCCTAGAGCCTGCTTCGGATTCGGTGTCACCCTCTCTCTCTGCCCCTCCCCTGCTCATGCTCTGTCTCTCAAAAATAAATAAATGCAAAACAAATTTTTTTTAATAAAGAAATAAATAAATAACGTTTGCATCACCTACGTTATCATCTTTAATCATTTTTTAACACTAGCTACTCCACAAATATTTACTGGATTGAAATTAATTTACCAAACTGTCACCACCATAAGCACATTATTTTGCGGGGTTAGAATGTTCACCTCTGTCTGTCCTCTCCCTCCCAATAAACCACCCCCCTTTTAAAAGGCAAAACTTGGGGAGCCTGGGTGGCTCAGTCGGTTGAGCGGCCGACTTCGGCTCAGGTCATGATCTCACGGTCCGTGAGTTCGAGCCCCGCGTCAGGCTCTGTGCTGACAGCTCCGAGCCTGGAGCCTGTTTCGGATTCTGTGTCTCCCTCTCTCTGACCCTCCCCTGTTCATGCTCTGTCTCTCTCTGTCTCAAAAATTAAAAAAAAAAAAAAAAAAGAGGCAAAACTTAAATCCTAATTCTTCTGCGGTGCCCTACCTGGCTATTCCAGAACTTACGGAGCTCCTAGAGTGACTCACCGAAGAAACAAGAACTCAGCCCAGACAGGAGGCTGGGCATACCTCTTCCATCCTGGCACATTTTTTGATTCTGAAGCCAGAACATTCAGGTCTCTCCTGACCATGGACTGACTCCACCTGGGGAGGACCAGTCCCCCACCAGGGCTGGATACAAAGCCAGCCCCGGGTATTCACAGGCGGCATTTTGCCTTAAGGAAGAAAATCTGCATGTAAAGAAAACACTGACAGGAACCATCTGCCCTCTCCCAAAGCTTGAAAGAAGCTGACTGTGGACTCCCTAATCCTTCCTCTCTCCCCTCCCCAGGAATGAATTTCATTTGGAGGGAAAATTAGGGGGGCTGTGAGGGAGAGGTAGGCCAGACACATCTGGACAGCTTTTCTTTGTAAATTCAGAAGACTGCAGGGAATCACTTTCTCCCCTTGACAAAGGAAATGGCCCATGGTCAGGAATTGATGACTAGTAAATCTCACGCAGGAGAAGAGGTTATTGTGCCTCAGAGGTCTTTGGGGCTTAGAAAAAAATAATAATAAAGAGCAAATAATTTAAACGGGGCAGCTGTTTATGGGACCAGAAACACCAGCACCAGCACAGTCAGCAGAGAATGAAGTTCTAGAGGCTTGGCATTCAACACAGTGCTGGGTCCCAATGGCGCATCCCCCCATTCATTCATTCAGTTATTTAGCAACAATGTCTTTAGATGTGCTTGAGAGTCTTTGCCAGGCAGGGTGCCCTGTGCTAGGGAAATAGTCGTGGGCTTAGATTCGTATCCATCTCGAACGACCTCACGGGAAACGGTCACGTAAACAATCACATACTGACCAACAGTCACAAGCGATCATCTAGAAACAAGGATGGATTGGGTGTTAAGTATTATAAATGAGGTATTTGAAAAAACTATGCACTTGACTACTACCTTGAATTTGGGGGAGGGGGCAGTATGAGACAAAGCTTTGGAGAACGGGGCACAAAGCTGGATCCTGAATATTATCCATCCTGCCTCGGGGGCGCCTGGATGGCTCAGCAGGTTAACCTTCAGACTTAGGCTCCAGTCGTGATCTCCTGGTTCACGAGTTCAAGCCCCACATCCAGCTCTGTGCTGACAGCTCGGAGCCTGGAGCCGGCTTCGGATTTCTGTGTCTGCCTCTCTCTTTCTGTCTCTCTCAAAAATAAATAAACGTTAAAAAAAAAAATTAAAGGTCTTCTGCCTGAAAGAAAAAGACGTCTAAGAGAGCGTGCAAAAGCAGAGCAGTGTGAAAGTCAGTGGTGCACTTGGGGAAAGGAAGCAGTTGTGTGACCTAAGCTCAGGAAATGTGGGACGTATCGGGGGAGAAGCCTGCAGAGATAGGCCACGCCTCAGTATCGTACATCAACACTGTGCAACCCTTTCCATGAAAGTTTTCCAAATGATAGGCCAGCGTATAGATGGGCTTACAGGGAAGCCGAGGGAAGAACTAAAGTCCAAAGCAGCCTCCTCCAAACACAAAATTATTTGAAATTTCATCTTTTCTGCTTTAAGAAAAAAAACCACACGGGCTTTGCATTCTCCTTCATTGTATAGTTTTGGCTCTCCTATTTTTTAAAATAATACTCTTTTCCCCAACTCTCTAAGTGGAATGAATACCCAGCAGATGGCCTTATGTCTTCCAGCATATGACCACGTGTGGCCTGGGAGCGTATAAACCCCAGTCTGGGGGCGCCTGGGTGGTTCAGTCAGTTAAGCGTCAGACTTCGGCTCAGGTCATGATCTCGCGGTTTGTGGGTTCGAGCCCCGCATGGGGCTCTGTGCTGACAGCTCAGAGCCTGGAGCCTGCTTTGGATTCTGTGTTTCCCTCTCTGTCTGCCCCTCCCCTGCTCACTCTCTATCTCTGTCTCTCAAAAATAAATAAAAATGTTAAAAACAAAATTTTTTTTAAACCCCAGTCTGAGGAGTGGAACTTGTGGGAAGTGGAGACCCGAAGAAGACAAAGGAACAAAAAGAGGAAGGCTTCACTCCCCCCCCCCACCCTACTCAATCCCAGAGAGCCCCCTTCCCCACGGAGCCAGAAAATGGAGGTAAGGAACACAGTTCCTCTTACACGAGTGGGTACGGATCCAGAGCTAACACAATGAGGTCTCCCGTCGTCCACAATGCGATACACCTTTCCCCGGCCTTCTGCCGGGACCACAACGTGCCAGGGGTCTTCTCCAATGAGGTGACCCCACGCTTCACATTCCAGCACATCTCAGGCCTTCATTGTCTGACAGCGTTTTGTAAACCTTGCTGCCGGAACATAGTAATATGACGAGACCAGGGCAATGGTTTCCTATTCCTCACTGTCCTCACTGTGAGCCAGAACCCTTCTCCTCAATGGTTAGAATCAAACACGCAAGCCAAACATTTTTTCCTTTGTTTGCCTCAGGGTTCCAGAAATCCAAGATGGTCAGGGAGTCCCCCATAATTTCCAGTTGGGCAGTAGAACGACTGTCTTCCCTGGTGAGATCGTTGTTCCCTCGGGCGCTTGCTGGGGTTCAGCAACCACAGAGCCACAAGTGAAGGGGCAGTATTTTGAGCATCTATGGTTTGGGTCCAGTCATAAGAGGCCCCATCCGCCTCTGCCTCTTCGTTCCTAAATCTAGAGTCGCCAGCTCAGAATATGTACCACATCCTGGAAAATAACCCCCCAAATTTGCAATCTGTTACCTCTCAGCTGTTGCCATATCCAAATCTTCAGTATGGCATGTCCCTGCCCTTTAAGGTCCCCTGGAGAAGGGAGGGCATGACAGAAAACCAGCGACTGTCCTAATAATTTGTCCACTGCTTGCTTTCTTTCACTGTACCTATCGGGCCCTTGGGGTTCGGTGGGGGGCAGGGGGGAAGCAGACAATAGCAGTGACAGGAACCTTGGAATGGAACAGTCCATGAGCCATGTGCGGTGTGCCCAGCACCTCTTGTGCTTACCCCACACCCTCTCTTCCAGTCCACCTGTTACTGTGGCAACGCACCTGCCGGTGTGTGTAGCCCGACAGCCGATTGCCTCAGCTGCACCATCTATCTTGGGCTTTTCCTTTTGCCCCGAGGGTTCTCGGTATAGGAGATGCCCACAGGGGCCCACGCAGTTGTCAGTCACAGGTGAACCCCTGAAATAAGAGGGGATCAGCACTCCATGGGGCAACCCATGGAGACAATAGGCAGCGCCTTCCTTTTCCCTCCCTTGGGTGGACCATTCTGAAGTTCTCGGAGGGTCCCAGTGGGAGAGCCCCAGTCCACCACAGTAGTGATCAACTCGACAATGCAACCTAATATTGACTTTCTCTCCTTCCCTGTTTTCCTCTTCCCAGATCCCCACCCATTTCCCCCTGGAATTACACCCCAAGATCAGCAACCTGCCCACAGGCTCTTGTCTCTGAATCCATTTGTGGGGTAACCTAATCCGATAGTGTTGATGTAAGAAGTTGTTCTGGAAAGCAGACTTTCCAGATGCGATTCTGGAACCAAATGTACTCACGGGTCAAATGGTGATAAGGAACCCATTGCTGGTGGCAAAGGGGGAAGTGGTAGCTCCTAGCAGTACTAAGACTGAGGTGTATTGGAAAGAAGTGAAGCACTGAGTGGTAGGAGGGCAGCAACGATTAAACGAATTATAGATTTGGCTAGCTGTGGTTACCAGGTTTGGAAGTCAGATGAAAAGAAAATGAGAGCTCGGTTAACCAACTGTCTAGTCAAGATGTGCTGTGCAAGGCGGGAAGCCTCCATGGCAGTTGGAATGGCCCTTGGAAACTTGGACACAAACTTGGTCTATAGTAAATGAGGAAGAGGTATTAAAACTGCATGAGTGGAGTACTGAGGAGGGGTCAGAAGGCTCAAGAAGGTAAGAGTATTGGGATGGTATTCTCATGTGACCAGACCATGCAGCATCTAAAATTACCACAGATGCATCAAGCCCTATGGTATCTGTACATCAGAAGGGTTGAGTGAAGAGCCACTCTGACTGCTTTTAATCTGGGTCTCTCCTAAAGCCACCATTTTTTCAGGACACCTGGAAAATGGGGGAGAGCCATACACCCAAATGTAGTATCAACTGATTCCAAATTTCTAAGAGGCTCACTTAGCATCATGCCTCCTTCATAGTGGAAGGGAAAACAACACAGGCCATCATGGCTTCAGAGGAGATATCAGATATGCTCCAGATCAGGGGTCTGTACACTGAGCCGTGTAGGCCAAGTCAAGTCCATAGCCTATTTTTATAAGTAAAATTTGGGGGATGCCTGGGTGGCTCAGTCAGTTGAGTGTCCGACTTCAGCTCAGGTCACAGTCTCACAGTTCATGGGTTCGAGCCCTGCGTTGGGCTCTGTGCTGATGGCTCAGAGCCTGGAGACTGCCTCAGATTCTGTGTCTCCCTCTCTCTTTCTGCCCCTCCCCCACTCACACTCTGTCTCTCTCTCCTTCAAAAATAAATATTAAAAAAATTTTTTTAAATAATAAAATTTTGTTGGAGCACAGCCACACTCACCAGTTTGTGTGCAGTCTACAGCTGTTTTCTCACCTCAACCACAGGTTTGAGTAGCTGCAAGAAAGACCACATACCCAGAGCATGGTCTAAAATTGTTTCCTACCTCACCCTTAACAGAGAAAGTTTGCTAACTCCAGATCACTGGGACTACACAGGAACTCCATTTCACAGGATGTATAACTTACCTTCTGCACACAGGCATCTTGCCATACATCTAGGGAATCTGCTATGTCTAGGTCCAATTTACTGTATGGGTGGAGGGAATTTTCCTCAGCCCTCTGCAGAGGGCTCTTCCTCAGTAGAGAAGTAGAGCTTCTCTACTTTTTAGACAAAAGTAAAAACCAATAAATTTGTGAAGAAATGACAAGACAAGGGGGTTTAGTTTAAGAGTAGTAAATGGTGGAGAGGTAACTGGGAAGATCAAGATTAGTTCAATAAGGGTTAATTGTACAAATTTCTTAGCTCCCAATTCCCTGTCCCTGGTAATAGGAATGTCTTCCTTCTTCCTGGTACAGGGAGAATACCTTTCACATGGGAGTTGTATGATCTGTTTCAGAGAAGAAGGGTGATGGGGAAAATCAGAGTGACCCCCCTCCTTCTGCTGTTTTCCCAAACTCCTTCAGCTCAAGATAGTCGATATGTCAAGGTGCCATATTTTGGGGTAGTATGTCTTGAACGCCATCACTGCATGGTGTCATGAAGCTACTGAACGAGCATGATATCCTCTAAGATGGTGAGGCCATTAAGATCCTGTAGAACAGGGGCAGCTGGGTGGCTCCATTGGTTGAGCGTCCGACTTCAGCTCAGGTCATGATCTCACAGCTCCTGTGTTCGAGCCCCGCGTCGGGCTCTGGGCTGACACCTCGGAGCCTGGAGCCTGCTTTGGATTCTGGGTCTCCCTCTTTCTCTGCCCCTAACCCACTCACATGCTATCTCTGTCTCTCTCAAAAATAAATCAACGTTAAAAAATTTAAAAAAGAAAAAGATCTTGTAGAATAGACTATAGCACAGATCTACAGAAGTTACAAATCCCTGAATTAGGAGAGTAACTATAATACTGCTCTCCCTACTAGATGAGAGCAAATTGCCTCTAATGTTCACTGTGACTCCGGATGGAAGAAAATGCATTTGCCCTCTCAGTAGCTATATAGCCAAAGTCAGGGGCCATATTGCTTATTTCCAAAAGGAGACACATCTGAAACCGTGGCCACAGTTGGTGTCTCCACCTAATCGAATTTACAATAAACCGTGATCACTTCGAGGATCCTTTGACTCTGGCAAGTGAAAAAATTAAGTGGGGAGGAGCTAGGAAGCCCCTGCCTGTACTTTTCAAGTCTTTGATGGTTGTGATAGGGTCTCTAGCTGTCCTCGAAAATGTAGTATTGCTTTTGATTCTTTCTTGTTTGTTTTTGTGTGACTGGTGAATATTAATAGCTTCTGTGCCGTGTGCGATTTCCATCGGTTACCAAAGATACCCATCCCAGCGAGGCATCCAGACTGGGAGAATAATAACAAGGAGATTTTGTGCCCCGTTGTCCTTCTCTGGAGGGTACTCGGGTGAGATCTCTACTATCTGACCTACAGAAGACCTCCCCCTACTCTATTTTAAATGGTGAGACACAGTGCAGTTCTGAATCTCTAGCTCTAGCTTGAGCCAGTATCAAATAGAATTCCAAAAGGTTTGCCGCTTCTCTCTCCTTTGGGATACAATTGCTAGGTTTAAATGGCAGCAGGTTCCTTTGGGATAGACTAAGATATTCACAGGGATGCTTAGGTGTGAATGGAGCAAGGTCCATTTTGAAGGGCTCCAGGCTTTGCCTCCACCCCAGGAATTCAGGGACTGCGGACTGAGCCAGGGGTAGGATTGGAGAGGAATGGTGGGCAATGTCATGGCTCAAGGTAGTCACTGCTTCACCCTTGATCAAGTCACAGTCTGTCTGGGAGACAGAAATGATACATGGAGATGTTTAGGTCTAACTGCATCATGATACATCATGATATGAATGCTGGGTACTGTGGCAATGGGGAGTCGGGGACCCGGTCTAGATCAGTCAAGAAAGCTTCCAAGGAAATGACATTGAAACTAAAAATCTGAAGGATAAGTGGCCACACACTCAGGGTGGGAAAAGCATGACATTCTGGTCCCAATTTTGTTCCGATTTCATTTTACAAGTCAGATGTTTATACATATAATTAGAGTAGCCCTCTACTCAGTTTGGGGCACATCATTTATATTCCAGGAACTGACCAGTGCACAATATGATCGCTCATATGCAATATGTACATTTACGTACACAGAAAAATGTCTGGAGGGTATTTAATAAAGGGCTAATGATGGGTATCTCTGCAAGGACGAGTTGTAAGTGAGCTTTTTTCCCCTTATGAATAGTTCTCTATATGGTTATTTTACACACACACACACAAACACACACACACACACAAAAGCAGTTATTATTTTTGCAATAAGGAATAAAAAGTGACTCGTTGGTTTGCTTGGAGAGAGGCCACGCACCAATTTTTAAGTCATTTGACCTCTTGACTCTCACCTCCAGCAAGGCCTAGCTGTTCAACAGTCTCTGCATCACACCTGTCATCATGGCCTTCCAGAACTGAAACGTAAACCCCTAGGAGCAGAGGGCAGTGTCAGACTTGCCCAGGGCTACAGCATTTAGGACCCAGTCCTGAGCCAAGGGAGCATCTCTGACATCAGGCAGACTCTCAGTGCTCTTTCTGGTACATCTGGTACCAGCTGTGGCCCGGGCAGCATGCGTCCTGGGGCCAAGAATCCCTGGGGGTGCGGGGGGGTGGGGGGCTGCATCTCCAGCCTTCACCCTGAAGACCCACACAGGCTGCCATTAGTCAAACCTACACTGGCTTCAAATAGAACAAATGGTTGAGCCAATGGCCTCCCCACCTTTGCACTGAGGACCATCAAAACATCTTGAACTCTTTCCCTAATATTTTGGGTTTGTCAAAACTCTCAGTCATGCTTGGCTGATTAATTCTAAATGCATGAGGCTTAAAAAGAAGCGGGGTGGGGGGGAAGCAAATGGGATCCTTATGTTTTTGATTCATTCACACCTAATTCAGCCAGATGCGCAGGAAGGGCAGGGGGAGGGGCACAAGATGGCCCTGCATTTGATCGCGGAGCATCCCGTCGAGACAAGAGGTGACGGGGACTGGGTGCCAACAGGGAGCCAGAAAACCAGGATTCTTGTCCAATCTTTACTAAGTGCCTTCTCCGTGTCAGGCCCTGTGCTGGGCACTGGAGGTGCAAATACGAGCCAGACATGTTCTTGCCCTCAAAGGATTCAAAGTACAATGGCAGAGATAAATCTATAAGCAAATCACTCCCCTAAAGAGTGTCAGCAATGTACTGGCCGTGCCGGGGCATCAAGATGGAAAAAGTCGGGGGCGCCTGGGTGGCTCAGCCATTTGAGTGACTCACTGTTGATTTCAGCTCAGGTCATGATCTCACGGTGAGTTTGAGCCCCAAATCGGGCTCTGAGCTGACAGCGCAGAGCCTGCTTGGGATTCTCTCTCTCCTTCTCTCTCTGCCTCTCTCCTACTCGCTCTTGCGCTCGCTCTCTCTCACACACACACACACAAATAAATAAATATTTAAAAAAAAAAAGATGGAGGGAGTCATTTCTGCCCAGAGTATAAAGAAAGGCTTCAAGGCTCCATAGATAATAAGAATGCTAATGCTCCACATTTACTGAGTTCTTGCCTTACGAGTTAGTTGGGGGGGAGGGGGGGCTGCCTTAACAAATTGCCCCAAACCGAGTAGCTTCAAACAACAGAAACTTATTCTCCCACAGTTCGGGGTGTCAGCAGAGTTCTGTCTCCAGGCTCCGAGAGAGAATCTGTTCCATGCCTCTCTCCTTGCTTCTGGCAGCTCCCAGGAATCTGTGGCATTCCTGGCCTTGGAGCTGTATCCCTCCCAATCTCTGCCTCTGTCTTCACACGGCCTCCTTCTCTGTCTCTGTGTGTCTCTTCTTCTCGTAAAGGTACCAGTCATTGGATTTAGGACACGCCCTAAATGTCAAGGTCCTATTCCCAAATACATACACGTAAGTTCACAGAACAGGGAGGTTAGGACTTGAACATAAGTTTTAGAGGACACAATTAACAAAGCACCTCCCCGTTTCAGCCCCTTCCATACATGATATGATGTAATTCTCACAATAGCCCTAAGAGGTAGGTACTTTCATCATTTGCCCTATTTTAGAGGCCAGAAAAGGTATACAGTTCACCAAAGTCCACGGAGCCAGTAAGGCGGAAAGCTTGCTTTGACCACAGAGCAGTCCAACTCCAAAGCCCTGTTCTCAGCCAGCAGCTTAACTCTCCTGAGCTGAGTCTTGAATGGTGGGTAGCTGGTTAGCAGGCACACGACAAAGTACCAGAGAGATAGTCATTTCAAGAAGTTGCTGCAGGGACAAAGGCGTGGAGGACAGAGTCCTTGTCTTAGGTCATTCGCTGATTCACTGTGTGATTTAGTGCCAGTCCATCTCCCTCCCCGAACGAGACGTTCTGCCTGCCTCCTGTTCCTTGCACGCCACTGCCGGAGGCACATTATGCACCTGTAAAGACACGGCTGCAGCCCAGGTTCTAGAACCTATCCTGCCCCTCGCCCTGGGGACACCCCACACTAAATCAGCCTGCCTCCTAGTCCCCTGCCAGCTGTGTGCCCCTGCACGGCAGACCCTCTTCCTTATAGTACTGATAAGTAAAATGTCATGACAGGTTTCTATCCACCAGGGCCGTGATAAGTGCTCTACATGCATTGTCTTATTTAATACAACAATCTTAGGAGAATCTATGGCTAAGCCCAGTCCACAATTAGAGTACATGAGGCTTAGAAACTTTGCCATGTGCCCATGGCCTTACAGCTATTAAGTGATGGAACTGAAATCCAAGCTCATGATATGTGACCCCCATAATGTACACTCCTGATTACTAAACAGCATCACCTTATGCACTGGTCTTATTCTTCTGTCCCTTCCGCATTCAGCACAAAACCTGGCATGTAGCCCGTGTGCCGTGGCCAGACCTTCTTGCCCCGGGACCCATTTTTTTCCACTTCACCAATTGCCCATCACCACGCTCTGCAGAGACCATTCTTCCTTGTGGGCCTGGGCTGCATGCATCCTGCGTTTGAACTCCCTCTGAAAGCTTGCAACACCCACGTGTGGTCTGCTCTCCAGTTCCAGGACGCTACTTCTCAGGCCACTCGCCTACACACCCAGTAATAGTGCCCCAATAAAAGATGTAGCCTCGGGGCGCCTGGGTGGCTCCTTCGGTTAAGCGTCCGACTTCAGCTCAGGTCACGATCTCATGGTCTATGGGTTCGAGCCCCACATCGGGCTCTGTGCTGACGGCTCGGAGCCTGGATCCTGCTTCAGATTCTGTGTCTCCCTCTCTCTCTGCCCTTCTCCCCCTTGTGCTCTGTCTCTCTCTCTCAAAAATAAACAAGAACGTTAAAAAAATCTTTACAATAATTTTTTTTAACGTTTTATTTAATTTTGAGAGGGGGAGAGAGAGCGTGCGCAAGCAGGGGAGGGACAGAGAGAGGGGACGACGCAGAATCGGAAGCAGGCTCCAGGCTCTGAGCTGTCGGCACAGAGCCCGACGAGGAGCTCGAAGTCACAAATGGGGAGATCATGACCTGAGCCGAAGTCGGATGCTTACCCGACAGAGCCCCCCGGGCGCCCCCCACCAAAAAAGAATTTTTTTCAGATTCTTCACTTGGGAAAAATAGGTGCTGAATCAGGTGGGCTTCCAGTTTGCATTTTGATCACAGTCATGGTTTATCCACACCAAAGTGAATCCCTTCTCCTGCCAGTTAGATGGGGTTTTTTGTTTTTGTTTTTGTTTTTTTTTTTAATTATTTTTAATGTTTTATTTTTGAGACAGAGAGAGACAGCGTGAGCAGGGGACGGGCAGAGAAAGAGCGAGACACAGAATCCGAAGCAGGCTCCAGGCTCTGAGCTGTCAACACAGAGCCCGATGCGGGGCTCGAACTCACAAACCGCGAGATCATGACCTGAGCCGAAGTCGGACGCTCAACCGACTGAGCCACCCAGGCGCCCTAGATGGGTTTTATAGATCCTTTTTAACCGGAAGATTTTCCTTGTCCCAAGGTTACATGGTGCAGGGACAGGTAGCATTATGGCATGCTGTCTCTCTTGCGTGTTTAATGTGCAACGAAGCCTGAAGAAGTAAATCAGAGCAGCGAACTTGGAGTCGGGCCCATCTGGGTTCCAACAAAGGAACCGTCGCTCAGCAGCAGGACTTCAGCCAAGTCATCTCCGTGGTTTTTAATGTTCACGTGTATGAAACGAAGACACAAATACCCTGTGAAGGGTGCCTGACGGACAGCAGATACCTAACCCCGGGGCATCAGAGGCGACAGTAAAAAAAGAGGAACACCCCCACACACCTGTTAGAATGGCCCGGATCCTGACCCTGACAGCACCAAAGGCTGATAAAAAGAAATAAGCCATCAAGCCACAAAAAGATGTAGAGGAACCTGAGATGCCTATTGCCAAGAGAAAGAAGCCAGTCCGAAAAGGCCATAGGCTCCGTGATCCCAATTATAAGGCAATCTGGAAAAGGCTAACGTATAGAGACGGGAAGCAGCTCGGTGATTGCCAAGGGCTCGGGGAAGGATGGGCTGGGGGAGCACGGGGGATTGGCAGGTCAGTGAAGATACTCTGTAGGATATTATAATGGTGCTCACATGACGTCTCGTCAAAACGTACAAAAATCACCGAGCTGTACAACACAAAGTGTGGGCTCCGACATCGCCCGTGGACTTGAGTTAATAGTAACTTACCGTTGTTGGTTCATCAGTTGTAACAAACATACCACGCCAGTGCCAGATGGCAATAACACGGGAAAGTGTGTGGGGGTCAGGGGGGGTCCAGGGGAACTGTCTCCGTCTCCCTGCCCAAGCTTTCTGTAAACCCGCCACGGCCATAACCAAGTCTGTAATTAATGGAGCAAGTGGGAAAGGGACATCGTCGCGCCTACGCACTTGCCCGCAGCCAGCCCGGGAGCATCCCGAGGCTGAAGAGGAAGACGTCCGCTGAGAAATGGAGGGGCTGAAAATCCCTCAGGAAAAGAATGGGTGGTTGGCTGCTCCCCGCCACACCCTCCCGCGGATCCTCAGATGTGTCCTCACCCGCGTCGCCTGTTTTCGGAGAGGTGAACATATCGCTGTCTGTTTCTCATCTCCGGCACTGGCCCCGTGCTGGAGGCCAGGCACGCAGATATACACAAGCCGCGGTCTGGATCCCCTTGCCTGCTCGCATCACCGAGAGGGCCTCAGACACACGGCAACCTCGGGCTTCCAAACGCGGGGCCAGATGCAGGGCGGGGGTCATAAGGAAACACACAGCCTGAGCTCCAAATCCAGAGGGAGCCCTCCTCCCGGCACGCAGCGCAGGGGAGAGGATTTGCAAGGGAAGGGGGACTTGGGGTTTGGAACAATTGCCAGATGCGAACGGGGACGATGTCTCTGCGGCCTGGGTGTTGCTGACGGTGCCTCTCGGAGAGCCAAGGCCGCTGAAGCTCTGCTCCAGGTGGCCCCCAACGATTCTCGGAGCCGGGACGATGGGCAGCAGGCCCACAGAGCCTCCCACCCCGCTGGTGCCCTTCTCCCTGCCCTCGCCTCCCCGCCCCCTCTTTCCCTAGTCTACCCTCCTGAGAACACGTTTTACCGCTTCTCACTTGGAGGAGGCAGGGGCAGCACCGAGGGGAGACGTGGCGCTTGGCTCTCGTTCTAATTGGATCGCATGCCAGCCCTGCCTAGAGAGGAGCCCGGTCACCCCCAGTATGCAGCCCTGTATGCTCCTGTGGTGCCCTGGCCACATCGTCCATGCCTACGCCAACCCAGCGACTTCCCCTCCCTGCCCACTGGGCTCTCTCGTGCTTGGCTGATGCATCGACTGACCGTGGGAAGAATTAGCAAATGCCACCTGCCCCCACAGCAGTCAGTGTCCCCTGCCCGCTGTTTCAGACACTGTGCTTGTGACTCCACAGAGGCCAAACCCAGGTGCTGGCTCACCGGCCTCCTTCCTTCCACCCCCACCCCCAAGAGCACCCTAGGTTGTTGCCACACCAACCAACTTGGCCCTGCCCCTAGACGGGACACACCCTCACATCCCTCTGGGCCTTTGCTTCTGTGCCTTCTCCTTCTGGGAAGGCCTTGCTTCACCTTCCGGCCCCTACTTATCTTCTAAGACTCGGCTTAAATGGCATCTTTTCTACAAATCCCTCCACCTCTGCCCCGTCCCCATGCTCCCAAAGAGACTCACCCTCGATTCGAGGTTTCTGAAGATCTTCCTTCTCCTGTAAAGCATTTTGCCTCCCATCTGTTTTCGTTCCTGTCTCCCCCGAAATAGACTCCTCGCTGCGTTTCTCTTTCCCCGGCCTAGAGCAGAGTAACTGGCGCATAGTGGGTGCACAGCGCCTGTTTCTGGCATGAATGCGTGGGCAGGAAGGGGTTAAGTGTGATTTTCGCCCCCTGGCACGGAGCAGATGGGAACCATTTGGGAATGCACCTCCTCCTCCCCAGCTCCAGCCCCTTCCTGCCTGGGCTCCACCTCCCCGTGTCGTGTCCTGTCGTGTTGTGTGGGAGACTGAACCCCTCCACGTGGGCACCATCGCCCACCTGCAAGCAGGTGTGGTGGCTTCTTTCCTAGAAACCAAAGCCTGTTCTATGAACAGTTCTGTGTGTTCCCCACAGCTGATCCGATCTCCAGCGCTGACCACCCTGGGGCTAATGCCGCCAGTTAGCTTGTGAATTCCTGGAGGCGGCCCTCCCTCCGACAGAGACGGAAAATGGAGGGTTCGTGCAGCAGCAGCCAGCATCAGGGAGCCGTCGGCAGGGCCGGGACACGGAGACAAATCAGGCCGAAGCTCTACCTTCCAAAGAGTTCGAGTGTGGTTGGCAGACCAGTGAGTGGATATGCATAATACAGTGTGGCTCAAGGTGAAAAATAATGCCCACGGCAGGGAGCAGAGAAGGGTGGGTGCACGTGTGAGGACAAATGAAAAGACATCAAACCCGGCTTGGAGTGCTCCGGGAAGGCTTCCTGGCAGAGGCAATACCTAATTAGGCGGAGTTTTCAGCATGTACAAACACAGGACCTTAGACAATTTCAGATCCAGACTCCCAGGGTGTCTGGAGCCTCCCCAGGGCAGTGTCAGGAACGGGGATGGGATCTTGTCATCTATAGCCACCCAGAACCTTCCATTGCCCTATACAGGAGAGGCCCATGGCCGGAAGCCCTTGAACCATTGCTTGGGCTTCTGCCGTCCCTGCTGGTGCGGCTGAGGCCCCGCAGCTCAGAGCCTCAGGATTCTAAGATGTCTCATTCTTTGTCACACTCCCCACTTTTGTAGCCTTTTCCAAAGGCTAGACCACAGGGGCCTTAGAATACCACGTGTCTTAGAATCAAACTAAGTGCGGGATGAGGGGTCAATCCAATGGGTTTCAATTCATTCCGATACTGGGCAAGTCACTTAATCTGTTTTCTGATCTATTCAAAAAAGGTAATACTACCATCTTAGGGGTTGTTGAGGGGATGAAGTGAAATCAAGGATGGAAACTCATCTTCCAAGCCTCTTTTGCTCCCTTGAGCACACCATGCTCCTTTCTGCCTTCAGCAGATCTTCTCTTCGCTGGAAGGTCCTACCCCAACTTGCCCGGGGTAACTCGTACTCATGTTTCAGGCCTTCCCCTGAAGTCACCCCGCCCCCCCGCCAGAAGAGCTTTCCCTAAGCTTCCCCTAATGCCTCAGACCCAAAGGGCTCGCGGAACCTGGACTTTCTTCTATGTCGTACTCGATGAACCTGAGCATCGCACAGGTCACATCTTTGCCAGCCAACTGTAAGGAGAGAAATTTTATGTCTCTTGTTCAATGCCCTATCCCCAACGAACCCTCAATGTCCCGCACACAGCCGGTGCTCAGTAAGCATCTATTGAATGGACGCACAGGTAAGCAAATAAACGGGAAATCAACATTGGACGGCTATTATTAATACTTTATTCTCAGTCCCCCGTTTACCAGCGAGGTGACTCTGTTGCCTCATCTGCAAAATGGGAAGAAACAAATACCCCAAAGGACCCTGCAAAACAGCTATTGACCTAATGTCACTATCACGCTTATCTCAGAGTAGTGTTACAAACAAGACAACAGGCCCAAAATGAAGTCACTTATGCTCAGCCCCATGTCACCAAACCTAGGCTTAGTTACAGATTTGGCTCCCCCAGAAATGGAATCTGAAGCCAATCGATCAGGAACCACCTGCTCAGCACTAGCTGGGTGACCCTCCTGATAGACCCCAGCCGGCCCCTAAGGAAAATCACCCTGCTAACAACCAGTCCACGTGTGGCCTGTTACAACATCCCTGTTCCGTTCCTACGAAAGGCTTTCATTTTGCCCAGCTCCTCGGAGCTCCTTTCCATCTGCTAGATTGGATGCTGCCTGATTCAAATCGATTTTTGCTGAAATAAACTCTTAAAATGTTTAATATGCCTAAGCTTATCTTTTAACGGGAGCAAATCAACAAGTGACAGCGACCGTTCTTCAAGGCAGAGAAGAGCAAAGGCGCCTGCTTCAGAACCCAAACGAGATCCCTTCCCCACATTCCCAAAGGCCAGGAAAGCATTATGTGATCCTCACGACGCCCCGTATCACCCAGTGCCCTCCAGGTGATGCTTGCAGGGGAAAAACACGCCCAAGGCTGTGCCAGGCCTGTTGCCTTGACAACCGAGGCTGCCCCTGTTCGGTTCGGGGCTGCGGCAGATCGGCTCACTCCCGCTTCTGACCAGGACAGAAAGGGGATCGCCGCCAGTCGCCTTGTGCAGACTCATCATTTCGAAGCCTCACTCTTCACATGTGTTTTCAATCTCGCACCAAACATGGCTTTCTGGTTTCCATTACCTTTGTTTCGTTTCAGAATAGAAATGTTTTACGGCCTGGGGAAGGGAGAGCGATGCCTGTGAGCCAGTGAGAGTGTGAGCTTGTATGCTTTTTACACGTCCATCAGAAGAAAGAGGGATGAGAAAGCCAAGAAATCAGCGACGGCAGGCTTGCCTCAGACTCCTTCAAGTGAATCCCCGATTCCCCACGCACCTATCGAGAACCTACCCCATGCATGCAGATAGGCAGGATGAGAAGATGACCCACACATGGTCCCCGCAGGCGAGTAATTGCAATCGAACGAAGCAGATAAACTGACAGCGTTATAATACAAGACAGATTTTTCTTCTGGAAGGGCAGAGGAGAAAGTAGGGCGGGAACCGAGGAAGAGAATAAAGGAAACGCAGGAAGAAAGAACGCAGGGGGGAGGCGAAGGGAGGCAGGAAGGAAGGCAGGCGTAGTGGGAATAAGGGAAGGAAGGAGGCTTGTTGATGACTTCCTATGTGACAGGCACTGTGCTAAGTACCTCCCATCTCGCGTTTTATTTAATCCTGGAACAGCCCTTGAAGGAAAGCCCATTTTACAGGTGAGAAAACAGAGACATAGGTGACGCCCAAGGTCTCAGGGCAGGTGCCAGGTTGGCTGTGCTGTACAAACAGGACCCTCCTTCCTGCACGCACGAGGGGTGCAGAGCCCGGTTAGTCCTCCGGCTCCTTGAAAGCCGTGCACGACCACAGGAGGTTAAAACCAATGGACCTTAGGTATCATTAATCCAACGCCCTCGAGGAGAAACTGAGATCCAGAAGCAGGTAGAGACCTAGCTGGGGTCTTGTGGAGGGTTCATGAGAGACCTGGGCTCCAGTCCTTCCCACCGGAGCCCATAGGAAGGTCAGCTAGGCCAATTGCCCTGGCATGTAATTGTTTCCAGACCGTGGAGGCCGGCGGTCCACCCTCCTAGCTCTGTCCCATTCTGGCGGAGGCATTCCCAGGTCGGCTGAGCAGAAAGGTTTGTTTTGGCAGAAAGCTGGGTGCTGTCTAGCTCGATAATCACCCGTGTTAACACACCATTATGTGTGTCGTTAACAGACTTGGCAACTGGGACTTCGCTTTTCTTTTTCTTCACATTCTCTTTTTATTTTCAAAAAATAGAAAAATAAAATGCAACCCCCATGTGTGAATCAGAAAGCCCAGCCACACAGGTGCATGCTGACTCTGCCTGGAAAGAGAGGCTTTTACCGAAAGCACGTCGTTTCTGCCCGGGAAGTATCTCTCAACCTTGTTCTTGAAAGAAGCCCTGTCTGTCATGCAGGTGGGGTTTGCTGATCGTGACCGGGGCCCACATCCAGCCTCTTTCTCCCGTGGCTCCCCAGCACCCCTCCCCCATACCAGCCTAGTTCATGGAATGCAGAAGGTAAGGGCTATGGGGTCGAGCAGACTTAGATTAAAGACTGGCTTCATCACTCTGTGGCTTGTGACACCTTAATGAGGAGATTCAACCTCTCTGAACCTCAGTTTCCTCATCTGGAAAATGGAAGTAACAATGGAATATCATGTATCAATCATCCTCTGCTCCATTTATGCTCTGCAGCTCATGTATTTAAAGAGAAGAAAGAAAAAGATCTTAAAAATAATATCGTACTCCGATTATTTAGCGGACCTGGTTCTAAATACTCAGACTATAAAGATAAATCAGACACGGGCCTTGCCTTCCAAAAGCTTACAGCCTCACAGGGGAGTCAGGTATAAAGAAATTTCATGCAATCCTTATTCCACAAAGAGACAGTAAGCAGTTCTGTCCAATTCCAGTGCTCACACACCATTGAAAGCCCCATGTTCTCTTGCCCTGGCCACTGAGCTGCCTCCTAGCTGGTCTCCCAGGTCCCTCTCTCCCCCTTCTGCAGCTTATTCTCGACAAAGCAGCCAGCATGAGTCTTTCAAAACATCAGCCACCTGGTGGCTTTCTGAGGTGCCTGGGTGGCTGAGTCAGTTAGGTGTCCGACTTCGGCTCAGGTCATGATCTCGCAGTTTTTGAGTTCGAGCCCCGCATCGGGCTCTGTGCTGACAGCTCAAAGCCTGGAGCCTGCTTTGGATTCTGTGTCCCCTTCTCTCTTCATCCCACCCCTGCTTGTGCTCTGTCTCTGTCTTTCAAAAATGAATAAAGGTTAAAAAAAAAAACAAAACACCAAAAACCCCGGTGGCTTTCCTACCCTTGGCTGGGGGTGGGAAGGATCTTAAAGCTCTTACACTGGCCTAGAAGGTCCTCTGACCTGGGACCTCACCTGCCTCGCTCCCTCCTCGCTTGCTCTGCTCCAGCCACCCCAGTCTGCCTGCCATTCCTCGAGCATCCCTAGAAAACTCCCACTCCCCATTCTTCCTTCTCTCTACTAGAACAGTGTTTCACTAGGTATCTGCATAGCCCTTCCTCACTTCATTCAGGCCTCTGCTCAAACATCGTCACCTCATCAGAGAGACATTCCATCCAAATCGGCAGCCCCATTGCTTGCTTGGTTCTTACTTTGCTTTATGTTTCCTTCTTCTTTTTTAAAAAATGTTTATTTATATTTGAGAGAGAGAGAGAGAGAGAGAGTGTGTGAGCAGCAGAAGGGCAAAGAGAGAGATGGAGAAAGAATCTGAAGTAGGCTCCAGGCTCTGAGCCGTCAGCACAGAGCCTGGCACGGGGCTCGAACTCACGAACCGTGAGATCGTGACCTGAGCTGAAGTTGGACACTCAAGTGACTGAGCCACCCAGACGCCCCTATTGTTTTCTCCATAGACTTTTCCCTTCCTAAATTATATTATGTATTTGTTTTCCTTCCTCACTAGAATACTCCCAAAGGGCAGAGATTTTGGAACAGGGCCCTGCCCATACTGGGTGCTCAATGACTGCCTTTATTGGATAGATAAATGGAAGCACAAATTAACACAAACGATGTGCCAGGTTCTAAGCTGAGCAATGGTGAGACCAAACGGACAGAGTCCTACTCTCGTGGTCTGTGCGGGTAGGTGGAAAAAAGGGGAGCTCGGTAGGAGCCCTGAGGAGGCAGCTGACCCCGCTATAGAAGGGCAGAACCGGTGAATCGTTTCAGAAGGAAATTATTTCTGAACCCAGTCTTAATAAATGAGAGTAGCCAGGTAAAGATGGGGAAGTTGGGAGTGAGGGGGGCATCCCAGAGGGACGAGTGTGAGAAAAGGAACAGAGAAAAAGAATCATCTTGGTATGTGTTTTGAGACCCACAGACATCCCGGTTTTATAGGACACACGTGTGTGTGGGTGCGTGCTCATGTACACGCGTGGGGAGGGGGCAGGTGCAGAATAATAAGAGACAAAGCTCTTATCTTCAGGGACGTGGGAAGAAACAGCTTGTGAAAGGACTTCTGTGGCGATTGAGGACTTGGGGTCTCACATGCTAGGGAAAGCCATTAGAGAAGTGATCAGACCATGACCAGGTTTGTGCTTTAGAAAGATCCTCCTGAGCAACAGGCAGAGACAGGATTTGAGGGAGGTCAGGGTGAAAAGCATGGAGACGAGTTAGCTGCAAATACAATAAGAACAATAAAAATTAGAACAGGAAAAAAACTGTTTTGCTTCCTATGATGGCAACCACCTTTTTAAAAAAAATTTTTTTTAATCTTTATTTGTTTTGAGAGAAAGACAGAGTGTGAACAGGGGAGGAGTTGTGGGGAGGGAGACACAGAATCCGAAGCAGGCTCCAGACCCTGAGCTGTCAGCACAGAGCCCGAAGTGGGGCTCGAACCCACGAACCGTGAGATCGTGACCTGAGCCGAGGTAGGATGCTTAACTGACTGAGCCACCCAGGCGCCCCTGCAACCACATTTTTTTTTTAAGTTTATTTATTTACTTTGAGAGAGAGAGAGAATGCACTAGGGAGGGAGAGAGAGAGAATCCCAAGCATGGTCTGCATGGTCAGCACAGAGCCCAATGTGGGGCCTGAACCCACGAACCATGAGATCATGACCTAAGCCGAAATCAGGAGTCAGACACTTAACGGACTGAGCCCCCCAAGTGCCCCATAATCACCTTTTAAAGAGAACAGATTCCATTAAATGGAAGAGGAACCCTTTTATCCTCTAAGAATTTCTATGACTTTGAGGACAAGAGCTATAGAGACCTGAATTCTCTGCATGATTCTCTGGATCTTCCTAGAGAATCTCAATGGGGAAAAAAAAATAAGAATAAAGGCAAGAGGAACCAGCAAGATCCTGTGATGGCAGCTGCTGAGCAGGTCGCTACTGAATTTTCAGTAAGAAAACCCCAGTAGCAAAGAAGCTACTATGACTTTACGTTGCTTGCTAATTAATGGGACTTCCACTCCAGGATACGTTGGACTCACTGGGATGAATGTGCCCTCCCACCATCAAAACAACATCAACATAAAACTGGACAAAATACAGAAGGGCACCAGTGTTCTGGCATTGACTGGACAACAGACAACATAAAACTGAGATCCCTGTTAGAAGGGGAGTTCACAAGGTAAGCCCCAGTGTTGCCCTGGCTGGGAATAATCCGCCCTCCCCCCTCACCCCCCTGTAGAGCAGAGAGAGAGCTGAGCAGAGCAGGGTAGCTCTGAGGAGCTAGGAAGGTAGAAATCAGAGTTTAGGGAAGCTCAGGCAACTGAACTTGTGAGGTGGGGCACCAGAAAGGGGTGAACTGCACAGACGGGGTCCACAGAATCTTGCACAGGGGTGCTCTGTGGGGTCCTTGGCTGTGAGCGAGGCCATCCAGGGTGCAGCTACGCCAGGCTAGAGAACAGAACAGGGAAACTTGACAGCACTTTCGTCTGGGATTTCCAGCCTCCAGAACTGGAAGAAAAGTATTTTCTTTGTTCAAGCCACTTAGCCTGTGACATTTTGTTATGGCAGCCTGAGCAGATGAATATATAAAGAATAAATAGGAGAAAGGCGGTGTAGCTACATTGATACAAAGTCGTTTGCTGTTTGTGCTGTTTGACCCCAGTGAGTGACAGCCAAGTCTTCTGTGAAATCTACACTCATGTAGCCTGGTGCAAGCAGGCTCCTTTATGGACATCAAGAAAGGTCTTGAATCTGGGGCGCCTGGGTGGCTCAGTCGGTTAAGCATCTGACTTCAGCTCAGGTCGCGATCTCACGGTTCACGGGGTCGAGCCCTGCGTCCAGCTCTGTGCTGACAGCTCAGGGCTTGGAGCCTGCTTCGGGTTCTGTGTCTCCCTCTCTCTCTGCTCCTCCCCCGCTCATGCTCTGTCTCTCCCTCAAAAATAAATAAACATTTTAAAAAAGTGTTTTGTTTTGTTTTGTTTTTTAAAGAAAGGTCTTAAATCTGGTGCCTGGGTCTAGACCCTGGAGGGTAGAGGGAGCATATGATAACATAGAAACCTAAAACGGAGATGGTCATGAAAACCTCCGCCCCCTTGAAAATCTGCAAAACCATAAAGACAGTAGATGTCCACAGGCCATGAAATAATGGTTTGAGATCCTGTCTTGGAATATTTGAGACTCCAGATGTTATCTGGGTTTAATCATTTGTAAAAGCTTCATAATCATATGGATGATGATGGTGACGATGACAAGGATCATGATGATAGAAATTAAAAAGCCCTGGTTTCTTATTTCCAAGTTCAGGATGCTTTCCCCTGAGACACAGCACTTTCTGCTTTCCAGAAGCCAACCACATAACGGACCTTAAAATTAAATGATGCAGGAGTTCAGGACCCTAGAGGGGTGGGCACGGGCTTCTCAGAGGAGGGAACTTTTACACTGGATCTCCAAGAAAGGGTACACTTAGGGAATCTGGAGATGTGCCGTGCCAGGTAAGGCACGGCTCTGGAGAGCTGTCACAGACAGTAACGAACAGTGTCTCATGTGGCCCGAGGGACAGAGCTATCCCAACGAATGAGCACCGCTGAGGATGGGAAGACCATTTGGCCCGGGAGCACTTACCAGCTCAATTTTCACCATTTTTATCCTGATGTAGAAAAGAAAAAACAACTGCTTAATCAGGGATTATAACCCCCTACCTCCCAGAGTGCCTGGGAAGATTGCGTGACGTCACAGAGCGATTCTTCTAAAATATATGACGCGATCTTACCACTGGTCTGCTCGAAACCCTCAAAGGGAAAGATGAATGTGTAGAGAAAGCAGGAGGCACTGGCGCCCGGGGTGGAACCCAGGGCAGGGTTTCACCCCCAGAGCTTCCCGGGAGAGGAACAGGACCGCTTCTTGAAAAAGGTCACAAGAAGAAGGTTTTTATGAAATCAAAATCTGGCTACTGTGTTAAAAAGGAAAAAAAAAAAAGTGGCGGGGGTGCTTCTGGGTGGCTTTCTCGGTTGAGTGTCTGACTTCGGCTCAGGTCACGATCTCATGGTTCGTGAGCTGGAGCCCCACTTCTGCTCTCAGCGTAGAGGCTGCTTTGGATCCTCTGTCTCCCCCTCTCTGCCTCTCCCCTGCTCACGTGCATGCTCTCTCTCTCTCTCTCTCAAAACTAAACATTAAAAAATTAAAAAAAACAAAAACACTTCACTGACACACTCCCATCTCAGAGAGAAAGCACACCTTGAACTGACCAAGCAGGTGTCATATTACCAAGCCTCGCCCCAGTCCCGGCTTTCCTACCTCCGCTCCCTGCTGCTTGTGCACACGGGCTCCTGGCTGGCCCCGAGCCCCTCAGGCACACTTCTGTTTCAGGCCCTTTGTATTTGCTCTTCTCCCCAGATGGGGATGCCTGCTTCCCCACCTCCTTCCCCTCTGGGCTTAATGTCCCCCTCTCGGGAGGTCTCACCTGACCTCTACTGAGAATCCGCACACAGGCCTGTCCCCTTCCCGGCTTCCTTTTCCCCAAGGGACGCAACATCTGATGCACCACTTGTATTATTCATTGATTGATCTTGTGTTATTTCCTGGATCCACTGCTAGAAGGTGAGTACAGGGCATCAGATTTTGTCCACGCCGTTCACTGCTGTATCCTGGTGCCTGGAACAGTCCTAGCACATAGTCGGTACTTGGCATGTATTTATAGAAGAAAGGGGGGGGGGTGGAGGGAGAGAGAGAAAGAGAGGAAGCGGGGACAGGGGGAGGAAGGAAGAAGAAGGAAGAGAGAAAAGAGGGCTGGGGAGGGAGGGAGACATAAAGCATTCTCCACAGTTCCCAGCACAGAGTAAACCTTCAATAAATGGTGAAATGCATTACTAGAGGTGAGAAATAAAGCCTAGAAAGAAAAAAAAAAATGACTTGCTAAGGGCCTCAGAAAATTGTGTTTTTTTAATATTTATTTTTGAGAGAGCACAAGCGGGGGAGGGGCAGAAAGAGGGGGACAGAGGATCTGAAGCGGGCTCTGTGCTGACGGCAGGGACCTGAGCCGAAGTCAGAAGCTCAACCTACTGAGCTACCCAGGTGCCCCAAAGGCTTCCGAAAGTTTCTGATGGGACCACGGCTAGGCCCTAACTTGTAACATTAGTTAATGTGAATTAATTTTAATATTAACTATCAATTTTAAAAATTGTTTTTCCTATTATGCGTCTGGCACTTTTCATATTAACTCTGCATGTTAGTCATGGGACGTGAGGGTGTTGTTTTCATTTTAACCCTGAGAACGTTGATTGGTCAGAGAGGTCAAGTGACCACCCAAGGTCACACAGCAGGTAAAGGGTTGAATCAGGATTCTGACCCAGACCTGTGCTTTCAAGTCCCATGATCTTTTCCCAACGAAGCAGGAGAGGGGTGGGGCAAAAGGTGCCAACAGCTTGGAATGAAATCCATCCCACAACAGGTCCCAAGTCAAACCTCCCTCATTCAGCCTCAGGCAGGTTTTCATCTCTGCCTTGACCTTCACAGAAAGCCTGCTGACACTTTGGCGTCTGCCTTTGAAAGTCAGCTGCCTGTTTTTCAGACTCATAAATTGCCTGCAAAAAGTGTTTCATTATTCCATCCAAGCGACATCAAATATCTGGGCCGTATTTCATGAACGTTCCCCCTTCAGGCCCAGGCTGCAGGGCAGGTAGCATTTCTGTCTCCAGGAAACCCCCGAAATCCACCTTCTGGATTATTCCATTGGAGACAAATTAGAAGCGAAAGCGGCGGCCTGCACGCTTTCATGTTCACGGGGCCGTCGGGGGTGGGGGGGGGGGGGGGGGTGTGGGTTGCCAGGCACCAAAGAATTCTTTATTCTTTTGTCACCGGGGAAATTGAGGGCAGGAAGCAAGCACAGCGCCTCCCACCCACACATCAGTCACGGGGCACTGAGTGGGAGGGGGCCCCAAAGGTGTCGTGCCAGAGGCGCAAAGCCACTGAAGGCCTGGGACTCCCACCCCCAGGGCCGGGCCCTACTCCCAAGTATAAATATGACAGAGATACGTGTGTCTTGTTGTGATCTGAAAGTCAGGGGGCCTCAGTGTGGCCATCACGTGGTGCCTCTTTATTTTATTTTATTTTTTTAATTTTTTTTTTTAACGTTTATTTATTTTTGAGACAGAGAGAGACAGAGCATGAATGGGGGAGGGTCACAGAGAGAGGGAGACACAGAATCTGAAACAGGCTCCAGGCTCTGAGCTGTCAGCACAGAGCCCGACGCGGGGCTCGAACTCACGGACCGCGAGATCATGACCTGAGCCGAAGTCGGACGCTTAACCGACCAAGCCACCCAGGCGCCCCACGTGGTGCCTCTTTAAACACATCACGACCCTTCTCGACCTATTGACGAGGGGCTCCGTGAATCTTTGCTCCTTCCATCATTCTGTGATTTCTGTATTGCTCAACACAGCCAGGTCAGTTAAACTAGTAACATATCTGCTATGTAAAGGAAAGATGAAGAAATATAACAACCAACTGACAAGCTTGAAAAGTCAAAAGCTGGGGCGCCTGGGTGGCTCAGTCGGTTAAGCGTCCGACTTCAGCTCAGGTCACGATCTCACGGTCTGTGAGTTCGAGCCCCGTGTCGGGCTCTGGGCTGATGGCTCAGAGCCTGGAGCCTGCTTCCGATTCTGTGTCCCCCTCTCTCTCTGCCCCTCCCCCATTCATGCTCTGTCTCTCTCTGTCTCAAAAATAAAAACGTTAAAAAAAAAATTTTTTTTTTTAAATTTAAAAAAAAGAAAAGTCAAAAGCTTGTCAAGTCTCTTCTTTGATTTTTCAATATGACACTGGGTCTTTTTTTTTTTTTTTAATGTTTATTTTTGAGACAGTGAGACAGAGCACGGTGGGGGAGGGGCAGAGAGAGAGGGAGACACAGAATCCGGAGCAGGTTCCAGGCTCTGAGCTGTCGGCACGGAGCCTGACGCAGGGCTCGAACCCACGAACGGCAGGATTATGCTCTGAACCGAAGTCGGACACTCAACCGATTGAGCCACCCAGGCGCCCCTACCCAGGTCTTTCTTGATCCCTACAGTGAGTTAAGCACATACCAGTCTCCGCAAGGGCTTATGTGTTCTTGTTCCCTTCCCCGAGGAGGCACTGAAGCCAACAGAGCCCAGAGGTGACAGAGAAAAGATGTGAGTGCTGCTCTCACAAAGCTGGCAACAGTACGGAGGCCCCTCTCTGCCAGGCACACGCGTGTTATTTCATTAACTCCCCAGGACACCCCTGATAGATGGGGTTGTTACTCCTACTCTCAAGTAAGGGAACCGGGGCTCAGAGCGAAGAAATGAATTGCTCGAGGTCATCAGCTCTGAAATCAGGACACTGGGATTCACATTCACTCCCGTGCGGCTCTGGTCACACTTTTGCGAGGCCTCCTGGAATCCTGGGTCCAAATAGGGACCAAATGAGTGTCATTACTTCCAGCTGAGGGGCTCTGAGCAAGCTTCCTGGAGGAGGAATTGGGCCTGAAGCCAGTCAAGGTTGGCCATTCCGTCCCTCCCCTCCACTCCCCACCCCCCATACGTACAGTAAGTACACTCGCTCACTCGCTCGCACTAACGCACTTCTGCATGGACCCAGGGTGGCCTCAGTCACTGACCAGGCTGAAAGAATGTGTGTGCACACTCAAAAGAGAGCTGTTGATTTAGCGCTGGCGCCCCTCCAGCCGTGGAAGTGGGGGGTCCCAACACAGTTATTATTTCTTTTTCCACCAGCAGAAAACATCTGTCCTGTGAAAATTATATTCGCTAGGAGACCACAGCATACCTGCCAGGAGCCCCACACCCTCCCTTTCAAGCCTTCCTGTCAGCAGAGGCTGCAGCTTGTGTTCTGGGGGATTGCCCGTGGCCCCCCTCGAAGGCCCTGGGCACCCTGAGCTGACCGGAAGATCCTCTGATGGGGCGTCCCTAAGAACCCCCAAAACGGAGCTCAGGACTGTCACGAACAGAACTTTGATCCGCCTGAACTTGCCTCCGCGTCTCGCTTCGCTGACGCTTATAAGTCGGCTAAACAGAATTCATTTAACAGAATTCAAAACACGGTGAGAGGGAAGTGGACAAAACTTTCAAAGATCCTAATATGTCCCAGCGCTGGGCAACTTTCTCTCTCTCTCCACCTCCCTCCCCCCACCCCCACCAGCAGACCATGACCCTCTTCATACCTTTCTACCACCTTTGGGGGGGGTGGTGGGGGGACTAGGGGAGATCAGAGTGGCAGGATATTGTCCGGGAAATAGCTTGGGTTGGGGGATAATGGACCCAAGGTCACATGGGTAAGCAGGTAAGCCTGAAGTGGGATGCAGGTCTTGACGTGGAACCTCATGATCTTACCTACTATTTTCCCCAGGCAAGTAGCCCCAGCCAATTGTGATATCAAGGGGGTTTATGGGTCTGGTGGGGAGATAAGTGGCAACTAGATTGGAAAAGGTCTTGAAAGCCCAGATAAGGAGTTTGAGCTCAATTTGGAAGGTACTGGGGAGCCAGTGAAGATTCTTCAGAGAGAGGGATTGTTTATCAGGTTTGTGTTTAGGAGATCCAGATATGATCCACTATAAAGGATACACACGTGGGATCTATGGCACATAAAATCATTTCCGACTCTAGGGACCTCCCGGATGCTAGCTTACAGAGAAGACCCCAGTGACCAACCCCATCAGTAGACACCGTCAACCACCTTTGTGAGGATGGTAAAAAGGCAGTATCTAGCCCACAGGTGTCACCAGTGGAGGCTGAAAGGACCGGGCAGCATGAATGAGGAAACTGCCATGTGCCCCTGTCTCAGAAGCAAGGTCCCCTTGTCACCCTGGGACAGATTTCTCCAACACAAGGGGAAAAAGGCACCCGGACCCTAGAATGAGCTTGCTGGGTGACCAGGAGTCACTTGTTCATCCCCAACCCCTCCCGGGACCTGCTTCACCCCCCCTGGTGGACCGGGCAGTCTGCGCATGAGTCGAATTCGCTCAGCCGCTCATGCCGAGCCCTGCTCCACGCCAGGCTGTGTTAACGACAGCGCTGTGCACCCGCCTCGCTGTTGCTTTCATGGGCCGTTTTCTCATGGCTGGACCGTGCCCGGTGTGGCTTCACGACCGCAGTGCAGTAGGCCAGGCCTCTGCGGTTGGCCTCAGGGTTTGAGTCCCAGCTCCCCCACTCACCAGCCGGGCAGCTGTAGGCGAGTTCCTTCACGGGGCTTGCCTGTCTACACAGCCCTATGAGAAGGGCTCCTTGCAGGGTGGCTGTGAGCAACCGAGTTAATCCCTCCAGCGCTTCGCAGCCACAGGCCTCGCAGCCACGGGGGGAGGGAAGGAGCGAAGATCAAGGATGATCTCACAGGACAGCTGGCATTCGATCCAGCCAGGCGCAGAGGCTGTGGAAAGGAACCCACGGAGAGTGGTGGGACAGTGGAGGGAGTCAAGTGACGGGCAGGTGGAGTGATCCCAGGATGTGGGCAGCTCCACAGACAGAACCACGAATTTAGACTTCAGGGCAGCGAGGGCCCGGGGAAGGGTAGGGTCAGCCGTAAGAGCAGGCGCTGGCCTGATCGGACGCAAAAAACACCTTTTTTTGTTGTTGTTAAGTTTATTTGTTTATTTTGAGAGAGAGGAGGACAGAGGATCCGAAGCGGGCTCTGTGCTGACAGCGGAAAGCCCGTGCCAGGCTGGAACTCACGAACCATGAGATGGTGACCTGAGCCAAAGTCGGACGCTTAGCTGACTGAGCCACCCAGGTGGCCCTGGCCTGATCAGACCTAGAGGGGACTCTGGCAGCGGGCAGGGAAGGCCCTGGAGGCTTCATCGCAGCCACAGAGACCAGCTCCCTTCAGCTGTGACGTTCCAGGATCGGGGGATTCCTCTGATGCCCTCCATGTGGCTGCAGCTGGGTGGTGGGCACACGTCAGGGATGGGTCCACTCCCTTGGAGCGGCGGGACAAGGAGCGTGGCGCTGTTCCCTCCTCCCTGCTCCCAAGGGGCCATCACAGAGCTGACACCACGCCTGGCCAGTGGCAGGGAAGGGGGGAGGCCACCCTCTAAATGCAAGGGGACCTGCACACCCACGGGGACAGCGCCATCCTCTCAGCTGCCATCAGTCACCCCAGTGGCCCTCGTCTCAGCTTCAAGACCTTTGTCACACTTGGAGAGGCCCTGTCACGAGGCAGGCTGAGGAAGGTGGACGAGGATGAGGGAGTGGGGACGTCGCAGGCTGGGGACTGGATGACCAAAGGGGCCGGAGGTGCCGCCCCTGCTGGGGAAGGCCCGCCAGCGGAGCCAGGCAGAAGGGGGCGCGTGTCTGGTGACGCCATCCTCCCGGCCGGGTGCCTTGTACACATCCTCCCGAGAGTCACCCAGACAATGCCGCAACGGGGCTTTTGTCAAAGACCATCCTGTTACCAAGAAGAAAACAGAGTGAGAATGTTAAATGATTTGCCTAAACTCACAGAGCCGCTAAAAGGCAGATGGGGACTCAGACCGAAATTCATCGCCCCTGAAATCTATTCATTCATTCACTCTTTCACCCAATGCTAATATACGGAGGGCATACTATGCATCAGGCACTGTATCAGACACAAGAGATGGGCGTCACCTCATTTTCTACCCTCTCGTGGGAGAGGCCAACCACATCAAGTTCATAAATATGTAAGATAATTCCAGATGCTGATAAATTCCAAAGCAAATAAAACCAGGAGATGCTCTAGAGCAGGGGTCACTGAAATGCAGTCCACATCTCACCAGCCGCCTGTCTTTGCCAGAACTACAAGCCAAGAGCGGTTTTGACTTTTTTGTGGAGTTGTGAAGAAAACAAAGGAAAATACGCAACAGAGACGGTGTGTGTCTCGCAAAGCCTGAAACATTTACTATCCAGCTTCGTGCAAATTCGGCGACCCCCAGTCCCAAAAGACCCTGGAGAAGCATCCTTGGTGGTGGTCAGGCAAGGCATCTCTGTGGTGGTGCCTTTGAACTGAGAACCGCCAGGTGAAGAGACCCAGGCAGAGGGGAGTAGCAAGTGAATGCAAAGGCCCTGGGGTAGAAACAAGCTCAGCAGATTCAAGAAACAGAAAGCCAACGTCTCTGGAGTACGGGAAATGAAAGAGAGAGTGGCACTGGGGAAACGAGCAGGGCAAACAGGGGACTGATCGTTAGGGCTTTGGGGGCCAACATTAGAAATGTCCTTGCCACTAGACCCTGTCTATGGTGTCACAAAAGCAGATGAGAATCCAGCAAGTGTCAGGGCAGGTGAGGTCCAATCCGGTGTTCCAAGTACCGAATAACCATCCAGGATAAGGGACCCTGGAGTCAGACACATGGTCAGCAAATCCCAGGTGACGTGGTCATGTTCCTCAGGATTGTACCTCATGGTCACAGGGTACCGGGAAGATGACCCAGGATGGACAGTGTTGCAAGACCCTGGCAGGCTGTCAGGATTCTTGCCAAACAAGCTGGGACATGATGGTAAAAACAGTGACTTCTCAAGCATTTAGCTACACAGACTTCACCAGAAATTGGGACCATGGCCACCTGACTTACGCTGGCCGCCACCCACCTTTGTCCTCCCCATCTGGTCGGGCTAAGTGCAGGAAGTGGGCAGGGCTGATCCAGAGAGAGGAGAGCATTAGCGACTCCTGGAAGCAGCTTGCCAGGCGGATGCCGGAAGAACTACAGGCCGCGAGTGCATAGGCTTAGTGACTGCGGCGTGTGTGGCACAGCCATCCGTGCAAGCACACTCCTGGGGGCTTAACCACACTCACAGAGCAAGATGGAGGGTATCACCCCTGCGGATCGGCTGTAACACTTTGTACTTTGGCGACCGCTTAGTTTAAAATGGGTGTGCGCCTAAGCACGTCCCCAGGCAACGTGTGTTCTGTAGTTTGACTTTTTTAATTTTTTTTTTAACGTTTATTTATTTTTGAAACAGAGAGAGACAGAGCATGAACGGGGGAGGGTCAGAGAGAGAGGGAGACACAGAATCCGAAACAGGCTCCAGGCTCTGAGCCATCAGCCCAGAGCCCGACGCGGGGCTCGAACTCCCGGACCGCGAGATCGTGACCTGAGCTGAAGTCGGACGCTTAACCGACTGAGCCACCCAGGCTCCCCTGTAGTTTGACTTTTTAAAAACAACTTTTACTGTTCTTTTTTTTTTTTTTTCTTATAAGAGCAACACCTGTTCCTTTCGGGAAAATCAGAAAATACCAAGATAACAAAAAAGGATGAAAATAAAAATTATTCATCCCTCTACCCAGAGACAGCCATTGTTCTACAGCCTTGATGTCTATTTTTCTAGGCTTTTCCTTGTGCATATAGGATTTATTAAACAAATGTAACCCAGATAGCCTCCAGGCCTCACCAGGTGGGCTCAGCTGAGGTATGATCAACCACTGACCTGATGCTCCTACCTGCCTGGCCCCAGGTCCCTGGCCCCTGTTTCAAGGTCCCTCCCTGCAACATCACCAGACATCTTTGGAGGTGTCCCACGCATGCACCCAAGTCATTTCAAGCCTCTGCCCATGCCTCTGTCCCTGCTCAACTCCCCGGGACCCTGTCGCTGCCCTGTGGCTCCTCTCGGGCCACTGCCCCTTGCTGCCCCATCATCGGCCTCCTAGCTAACGGGCCACCCATGGCCTCAGAGCTCCTCTGGCTTGGACCACCCTAACTCCCTTGGGACGATTCTGCTTCGTCACTCCCGAGGCAACCACTCCTCTTCCCTGGGCCACACGGACGCCTCCTTGTAGGAGAAATGCCTTCCCTATCTCTGCTCTTTCAGTGGGATTCCTCCAGGGTTTAAACGCACAGTCCTTTCCACCCCTGCAGTGATGGAATCTTCCAGTGGCTGGATCAGGCACAAGTAAGAGACCTATCCTATATCTGGAACCATTACTCTGCTCCTAATCTGAGAATGACCGTAAGGTCCTTTCCCCCATGAGAGGGTACCTCCCAGGGGCTCTGTCACCTCCTCTGTGACCTTTCACTCCCAGCCCCGCCCCTGCCTTCCTTCTCCAGACGGGCCCGTATGCATCACATTACCTGAAGGAGAGAAAGGAATGGAGACACCTAAGTTCATGCACCTGTCACCAGACTCCCTCAACACTGTGTCACAAGTTAAAGGGGACATAACATGCATATAATCTGATCCATTTTTTTTTCATTTGCCAATATCTGGTGGGCATCTTTACCAATAAGTGTGTTTCTACATCATGATGAATGGTTGCATAGCCTTCCACTATATACGTTTCGCTTAATTTATGTAAACAAACCCCTATTGTGGACATCTAGGTTGTGGCCAACATTTTCCACTACGAATAAAATCAAGAAATCTTACTCTTAAGTGAAAAACATGCATGAGCAGAAATTCCTTACCAACCCTACAACTTGAGAGGAAATTCTCCTAGCCATCTATGGAAATCAGTCGGGAGGAAGCATTTACGTAATGTGATGTGTGTCACAGTGAGCTCTGCACTGTGCTGTCTTGAAGGGAGGTGGCAAGATCAAGTTACCGCCGTCGGTGTCCTGAGAGAGCTCATAGTCTATTGAGAGACAGGCATGGACAGAAATGACCGGATGTGGGCAGAGCATGTGCTCGTGGCGATAACATGGCCAAAGGGAGTGCGCCTGGGGAGCATCACAGCGGGGCGGTCATGCCACCTTGGCTTCAAGAAGGAGGCGGTGTTTCAGGAGGGCCTGAAGGATGGCCAAGCTTTTATTCGGGAGGGAGGAGGAAGACAGACAAGCGAGCTAAGGGAATGGTCCCTCCAAAGTGGGGGAGTGGGGGAGGTGCAGAGCTTGGGGGGAACACGGAGGAGCTTGAATGTGTAGAACAGAGAACAGTGAAAGAGAGAGAGGAGTGGAAGTATGTCTAGAAAAATATCCTGGGACCAGGTCATGAAAGAACACAAGGCCACTGATGATATCAAGGTCAGGAGAGGCAGAATGGAAGATTAAAGAGGAAAACCCCATGTTGAGGGTACAGCCCTTAAATAATTATTCCTGAAAGTTATTTTTTTCCTACTATCTCATTATCCTTATGCCAAATATTATCATCACTCAAGCATAGAAAACTACACCAAATGTATTTTTATAATCCTAAAGCTGACAATGTTCATTTTGATGTAGACTGAGTACTCAAAAAAATTCTATACTTTCAATCTACTCAATATTTCCAGTAGTCATATCTCCTTATAAGACAGAAAAGTCATGAATATTCCATGTCTATGTTTAGGCTAGGAGTGCCCCTGGCATTCCAGTTACCCTGACCTTCCATTGTTACCCTCACACCTCAGGGCCTTTGCACCTGCTAGTCCGAATTCATGAAATCGTTTTTCCTCCTGCACTTCACCTACCTAACCCCCACATGTCTTTCAGATTTCATCTCAGATGTCACTTTCTGTAACCCTCCAAACCTGGGTAGGTTTCCCTCTCCTACGGTCTTGGGGTAGTTAGTTCTTTTTAGCATGTATCATAATTATATATTTTTCATCTTGATAAGTCCAAGGTGAAAAAAGAAATGTGTTTCTCAGAACCACTGTCAGGAAATATTTCATAACAATCATCTCTTTTATCCATATTTGCTGTTTCAGAGCTCACCTACTTCTAGAAAGTAATTAAAGGAAATTTTCATAGAAGACAATAGACCTAAGACATTAAAACCCAAGGGGACCCATACTTGACTGGTAAAGCACTTTGAGTCCACGATCTCGTCACCTTTTCTCAAAAGCCGTGTGAGGAATTTCTATGGGGTGGGAATGATCACCCCCAACTAGATGAGGAAACAAAGGCACAGAGAGGTGAATGAATTCAACCAATCTGCAAAACCAAGAAGGGGGCTTTCCATGGGCAAGAAGACTAGACATTTGCTGTTCTCGGCTGCCTCCGGTTTGTGTGAGAAAGAAAGAGCAAGCCTCTTGGTTTTCGGAAGAAGGAAGCCCTTCACTCCTGCCCTGGGCCAGCAGCACCAAGCAACGAGTGAGCCCCCCCTTCCAGCCCTCTGGCCCTTCATCATCCTCCACCCGACCTCTTGCCCGGCCAGATTCTTGGGATGCCAAATCGCTCTGGTTTACAGCCCAATAACCAGAATCCGAGACTCGGAGTGATGGCCTGGGGATGAGCAGTGGTTTCAAGCTGGCTGGACAGTCTGCGTGGCCTTTTAGCCCGGTGCCCTGGGTTTTAGGTGCAGCCCTGGGAGATGACCAGGGGCAGGTGGACCTCAGAACCTACCAGCTGTGGGTCTTCACACCGGGCCTCCACCCCTCCGGCCTCGGTTTCCTTCTTGCCAAATAGAACCCAGATATGCATGGCCTCCCTGGGACTTTGTGCAACAGAATCAGGATTCAGAGTTAGGCCCTCGGAAAACATCCACTTCCCTCGTGCCCCTTTCTGGTTTTGCCAACAGCTTCAGCAGAGGCTGAAATATCTATTGCTCTCCTGCCCCCTTGCTTGGGCCAGGGCCTCGGGCCGATTTCTCAGCCGGGAAGTCCCGGAGCGCTGAACCAGGTGGACGAGTAACCACCTTCCTCTCTGGTTGAACTCGGTCTTCTACAGGTGTAGGCGGGGGGCGGCTCAGTCTCCTCTTCCCAATCCTGAATCAGGCCATTACACCCAGCACATGCTCTGAGCTAACAAAGCAAGCCCAGCCAATCGTGGCTATAAATCCAGGGTGTTTATAAAGTCTTTGTGCACCTCTAAACCCGAATAACCCCAAGTCCCACGGGACCGGAGCAAACAAGCCGCCATTGTTATTTACCCATCATAACTGCATTCTTCAGAGGAATGGGGAGCCAAAACACAGACGTCACTCAGTAAATCACCCAGCAGCAACGGGGGGATGGTTGCAGTGACCGGTGAAGAAATCTGATCAAATAATGGGATGAAGGAGAGAGCAGAGCTTGAAACAAAGCAGTCGGCCTCAACAGGGCCAGATCCCGGAAGACCCTTTCCCTGCCCCATGCCATTGGCAAATGTGATTCTTTGGGTTTGATTCACGTGCAAGTTTTATGGGGAGGGGGCCGGGCTTCATTAACTCCAGGTCCAGTAGGTAATAAGAGCGTGCTATCTCTTCAGACCCCTGTGATGAATTGTTCTTTTGGTAAAGACAGAGAAAAACGGGGCTGGCATCCAGCTGACAGATGAACCAAAATGACATAGACAGGAGCAGGCTGGGATTCAAACAGCTCACCCCAGACCCCTTCCAGCCGAAGGCAGGAAGCCGACTCACTCAGAGACTGTCTCCTCTGAGTGGGCACAGGAGGCTGAGTCCGGCCGGCCCAGCCCAGACTTGGCTCAGGGTCCAGGGGGTTAAAATTCCAGGGGGCTCTTGCTGGAAGGGATGGATGTCAGAGAAGAGGGCCACATGGAGAGGACATCTGGTGACAAGATCAACTCCTTCACTTTATAAAAAGAGGAAACGAGGCCAAGAATGGAGAAAAGTGTTGGCCAGTCTTGGCCGTTCATCTGGTTGGTATAACTCATGCTGAAAGTTCCATGCAGCCCCTTGAATTTCAATGCAGGACCCTTTATTCTGAACTATTGACTCATGAGAATAGAATTTAAGAGTCGTAAGAGCCTTACCTAATCCTGTGATGGAGAGTGTGCACCTGTACCACACCAATCTGCCTCCCACGCGTAGAACTGCTGTTAATGCTTAGTTGCAGGGCTTATGCGGACCAAATGGTTTTCCCAAACCCCTTCTGCTGAGAGCTACTCCTCGGTTTTCTTTTAAAAGAAAGAATGCATGCCCCCCGCCCCTACCCCCATCCTACGAGATCTAGGTAGAGCTGATAATCACATTACTTCACTTCCTAGCCAGAGACGGAAGGCATGTGACCCAGAGCTAGCCAATGAAAATACCCTCTCTCTTAGCCATGCTGATTGGTCTAGATATGGACAAATTATCCAAACCTGGCCAATCAGAAACCACCCCAGGACTTGTCCACCAGAGATAAATGGAAACAAAGCTCTTTATTGTTGAGCTTAGACATAGTCTCATACTTCTCAACATGAGCTTCATGTGGCTGACGGGTCTATGTGGTGAAACCAATTGGCCTTTCCCAGATTCTACTCTGATGCTTTCCTTTGGCAAATGAGGAGACAGAAGGCCCCAGGAGAAAAAGCCATTGTTCAAGGTAATGCCCAGCTAGTACTAGAATGTGGTTCATGCCCCAGCTGCCGTTCGATTTTCCTTGGTCGATGTGTTTTCTGGTAAAATAATATTAAAAATGTGGCCTGTGGCCAAAAGTTGAACGACAGCTCATGAAAAGTTCTGCATCTGTGCTCAGGACTTAGACTCTCCATATCCCCCAGTCTCTCAGCTATTCCCCTATATAGGCTTGAAGCTGCCCAGGACTTCAAGGTGAGATTTCATGGGCCCTCCCAGAATACAGTTTTGAAGGAGACTCTGGAGAAAGCTCCCACTGTTGGCATTAAAGGAATAAAGAGAGGTCCCTTCTATTTCTTCTTCCTCCATCAATAAGACCAGTCCCGTGGAAGATCCTTTCTTAATACACACTCATTCATCTGGTTCCCTCACACTTCATGGTCTCAGAGCTGAATCTTAGATTCCAGAGGGGCTCTGGCCAGAAGAAAAATTTCCTCTCCTGTATTTTTAAATTTTTTATTTATTTATTTTGAGAGAGAGAGAGAATGAGCCGAGGGCGGGGGGGGGGGGGTCCAGACAGAGAGGGAGAGAGAGAATCTCAAGCAGGCCCTGCACTGTCAGCATAGAGCCTGATGCAGGGCTCAATCTCACCAAACAGAAGATCAAGACCTGAGCCGAAATCAAGAGTCGGACCCTCAACCGACTGAGCCACTTGGGTGCCCCTCTCCTCCTTTAATTCAAGCACTATACTTCTTTTAATGTAACCTAAGATATCATTAGTTTTGGGGGCAACCACATGATTGACTGCAAAGAATCAAAAAGCAAGGGGGGAAAAGAGCAATTGAAAGAAGAATTTTAAGCCTGAAAAGGAGAATATTCAGGAAAAGCACACCATTTTCATGTTTTGAAAGGACTGTCATGACTCAGTAAAATTAGATTTCTGTAAGAATCCAAAGGAATAATAGGAGTGAATAAGAACCACCTACAAGAGGATAGATTTATAGATCCAGGAACTGAGGTGCGGAGAGAGTAAGTGGTTCGTTCTGTATCCACACAGGCACATTATTGACCAAACAAGAATGTCAACTAAGACCTCCTGCAAAGTCCAACAGACTGAGACAACCGAGTGAAACAAATTCTGGTTCAAATCCAGCTTTTGCCACTTCCTTCCTTAGGCAGGAAGCCCCTTAACTTCTCTGAACCTTTTCATGTCTAAATAAAAGTTCACACAGTTGAGGTTCCAAGATTCAAATGACGCGACGGGGCTAATGCATCCGCCGTGGGGCTCAGCTCATATCAGCGCCCAACAAATCGTACTTTTCTGACCTTTACCCTTTTCACCAGATCACCTCACTTCTTCGTTCCCTGCAATTCGAACAGCACAGGGTCTCTTTTCAACCCGTGTCCAGGGTGAGATGCTCTTGCTTCATCAAAGGGCTGGCCCATTCCCCGGTCCCACGCAAGAACCCAGTTACAACCATGTCAGCGGGAGGGTAGGTTCTGGGAAAGGATCTGGCAGAACTGGGGGCCATGAAAGATGCCCTGCTACACCCTGCACCTTGCTGGCTCCCTCCCTGAGCACCTCATCCTTCACCTGCCCCCCACAAAAGCAACTATCCGCTCCCTCCTCTTGCCAGAGCCGATGCTCCCTTTCACCTCCACCAGGCCAAACTGAGTTCCAGAATCCACTTTGCTGGGTCCAGCTTCCAAAGCTCTGCCTGTGCTGCTCTCTCAGCCTGGAATTGTTTCTCTTTTTCTCCCCCATTCTTCGAAATGTGGATGGTGACACATCGTCTTCTGTAGAAAGCCCTCCCTCGTGTCTCTGGGTTTGTTCGCGTTAGGTTTGTTTGTTTAAAAGAAATTTTGGCGCCTCGGTGGCTCAATCAGTTGAGCATCTGACTCTTGATTTCGGCCCAGGTCGCAATCCCAGGGTTGTGGGATTAAGCCCTGCATCAGGCTCTGCAATCAGCACGGAGCCTGCTGAAGGTTCTCTCTCTCCCTCTGCCCCTGCTTACGTGCACGTGCTCTCTCTCTCTCTCTCTCAAATAAAAAAAAATAGAAAATAAAAAATAAAACAAAATAAAATACATTGAATTGCCAGACATGAAGGACTCAGTAAAACCTGCCTTTCATCATCATTATGGCATGGTTATCACTAGCTGGGGTGTAGTCTACATTCGGGGCATAGCTAGAGGAAACTAGCTGGAACTGGAAAGGTAACTGAAGGAGTGAGCACAGTATGGCTCGCTCAATATTTTTTACAGACACTAACAGAGAAGGAAGACCGAGCATCCCAGTAGGTCTCACACGGTAGCATCCATTGCCTTGGTGAAGGTGCCAATCGGCGGGGAAAGATCTAGGCTAATCAAACCCATGGGACTGATGTAGAAACCCCAACACCCTTGAACTTCTTGACGATGAAAATGGAACTGCTAGGCAGCTAAAAAGCCCTGTTTTCTCCCTCTGGCCCACCTCCAAGTGATGCTTGATAAGCAGAGGGTCAGAACCACAGGGCATAGCAGCTGTATGATTCAAATGTCTCCTGTCATCAGTCTTCCCTCTAAAGAAATAGTCCCCTCAAAGACCAAACAGGCCATGCCCTTGAGTGGCTTGTTTCCTATTGTCTTAGTCTACTCCAACTGCCATTAAAAAATACCACAGACTGGGTGGCTTCAACAACAGGAATTTATTTCTCACAGTTCTGGAAGCTAGGAAGTCCAAGATCAAGTTGCTGGCTGCTTTGATTCCTCTCTTCCTGGCTTACAGATGGCTGGTCTTCTTGTGGTCTCACATGGCAGAGAGAGAGAGAGAGAGAGAGCAAGCTCTCTGGTGTCTCTTCTTGCAAGGCCACTAATGCCATCAGGGGACCCCATCCTCATGACTTCATCTAAACCTGATCACCTCCCAAAGACCCCCACGTCCTAATACCATCACACTGGGGGTTAGGGCTTCAGCCTATGAACCTGGGGGAAGCACTCCAATCTATTAGCACCTACTATTCACCAACAAGCCATCTGGTTCTATGTTCTTGGGAGACTGGCCCAAAAGAGAGAGTGGATGGTCCTGTGGCAGGGTCAGCAGGTGCTCACAGCAGCTCGGAGTGGAATCTCAGAAGCTGTATAGCCTGCATCTGGTTCCAGCTCCCGAACTCATCCATTCTGTGACCCTAAGCGGTCTGTGTACCCTTTCTGACCCTCAATTCAATGTCCTTACCCATAAAATGGCAGTGGTGATACCTGCTTCCTAGGGCTGTTTCAAATAGTAGATGAGATATTGTTTGAAAGGCACTGAACACTCTTCCAGCAGGGAACATGAGCTCAGGAAACAGGGACTGTTGCCTCACCGTGTCCACACCCGGCGCTTGGTTTTGTAGATTTGGATGCCTCTCCTGGACCGAGTTTGAGCGTGTCCTGCCTCCGTGCCCAATTTTTACTTATATCCTTTGACTTGCTGACACTCTTGCTGCTGCTTTAACTATGTCAGTGGTCATCTAGTCTTCGAGTTGTTCTACTTTCCAAAGGTGGGGCTCTTGCGTGTTTGAGTCCACAGCGTTTTGATTCACAGTCAAACGCTCAGAAGACAACCCTCCTTTTCTCATTTCCCGAGTCTCTGTGGGCACCTCTTTAGCAAAGTTTTTGGGGTTGCCCTGCAATTCTCAGGGGAGGAAATTCTACTGTTTCTGCATCGAATGCCAGGGAAACTATTTCCTGATGGCTTGGACATCGCTGGAGCGAGCTACGAGTTCGGTTTGGAGGTTGTAAGCTGCCACCCTCAGGGAGGCCAGGCTGCTCTTACAGGCTGACCAGTTCGTTTCCCTTGGGCACACGTCACGGTGGTGGTGGTGGTGGCAGTGGTGGCATAATAGTAGTGGCAATAGCCTCAGCAACGTAAGACCCCTCATGTCATTTCTACATGGTCTGTAGAAGAGTCCATGAGCTCTTTGATCTGGTAGAACACTCACGGTAGGTTCTCCTGACCAGCACATCATATTTGCAGGTGAAGACCCAGACAAGCCAAATTCGAGAAATAACTCTGACGAGCGATGACATGAGGGATGCGGATGTCCGTCACTCAGCCTTCCACGTGACTGATGAAAAACAGGGCCAGAGAGGTGAATACCCGGTTGGAAAGCCACAAAGCCAATTAGGGCTAATCGGGAGAGCCTGTTGCCCTGGTCCTGACGTACAGCCACAGAAATACATTAACAGCATTGCGGAAGTTGCTTGCCACATTGCTCAAATTTGTGTCACCTTGCCAGTCACCTATAGGCTATCATGAAATAGTATTTTTTTTAATCTGTAAAATGTCTTTCAATAGCACAGTTAGCGAGCCATAGCCATGCATCACTCATAATCTGTTTATTTATTTCTGTTTTCTCTGGCATAATGCCATCTCCTTCAAAATTTTAAATGGCACTGTTTTGCACAACAACATCTAAGATTTCACATCTGCCAAAAATGCTTTAATTGTTATACTTTTTCAGGCTGAGAAACAGAACAAATTAACGAAATGTGGTTTGGGTGTTAAAGGTGCTAACTTGTCAAATATAAGCCCTTAATATAGATGTTATTTTCGTCACCCGGCTTCGGTATTTCTTCGCTTCGAATACCCCACAACGCTCAGACCATGAAAGGGGTCTACATTTGTCCTTTGCTTCTGAAGCTCTTTGTTTCATAGAGGCAAGCGTGTTCACAGCCCAGCTCTTGCCTCCCACGTGGCTTTGTGATTTGAACACTGTCTTCGTTCAGGCTCCTATAGCGAAATGCCATAGTCTGAGTGGTTTGAACAACCAACGTTTATTTCTCACTGCTCTGGAGGCTAAGTCCAAGATAAAGGCGTCTAGTTCTAGTGAAGGTCCCCTTCCTGGCTTGCAGGTGGCTGCTATTTGCTGTGTCTTCACATGGCGGAGAGCAAGAGACAGCTCTGGTGTCTCTTCCTATAAGGACACTATTCTCATCACGGGTCCCTACCCCTGTGACTTCATCTAAATCTAAATACCTCCCAAAAGGCCCCTCGTCCAATACATTGGGGGTTAGGGCTTCAGTATGTGAATTGGGGTGAAGGCACACACCTCAGGCCATAACAACTGCTCCGTTCCACTTCCCTCATTTACAAATCAGGATCTTGTTTCTAATGTTTATTTACTTATTTTTGAGGGGTGGGGAGGGGCAGAGAGAGAGGAGACAGAGAATCCCCAGAAGGCTCCATGCCATCAGCACAGAGCCTGACTCGCAGCTCAAACTCAAGGACTGTGAGATCGTGACCTGAGCCAAAATTGAAAGTCGGACCCTTAACCAACTGAGCCACCCAGGAGCCCCTACAAAGCAGGATCTTTAAGAGTCCCTATCTCCACAGGGTGGTTGACAGGATGATGGTTCTGTAGGGTCAAGAGATGGGGTAATGAGAGCTCCATAAATGTGGGTTTGTTGGTGTGGAAATGGTGGTAGCAAAAGTGGGGAGGGGGTTGAAATAGTCTGTGGCACTATTCTTCAAGTTGTAGAAGACTATAAAAATAATAGCTATCAGTGTTATACTCAGATACCCACCTCCCTTTCCTCTATAGTTAGATACCAATGCTAAATAATATTAGCTCTTTCAGTTGTAAATGAAAATAATACAAAGAGAAAAATTCGTAAAAATTCAAATGTCCAATCTCAATTAAGCATTTTTCCCCAGAGCATTGTGCTCCTAACGCCCTTCCTCCTGTGTCCCTCCCACTGCCAATTTGCCTTCCCAGGATGGTGCGGGATTGGGAGTAATCATTACCAAATGGCTGGATAAATTGACCCATGAGTGGACAGTGGGAACAGTGGGAAGTGAGCCTGCCTACTCTATTTACAAGACTGTTCCCAACCAATGGGAGGTCAGACATTCTGGTACACAGGTGGACATTCTGGCCTAGTGCTGTGGTTCTGTTTCTGAGGTCAAAGCGAGTTATTTCTCAATCTCATCCCATCAATGCTGTGGTCAGAGAAAAATCTCTCCCAGAGACCTGTAAAATTATTCATGGAAGTCATCCTTTCCAGACTGTTGCAACACTATATCTTATTGCGTATTTGGGAGTATTTCCATGGGAAGGGGGGTGGTTAAATCAGGCAGTGCTGGAAAGCCACCATCATAACCCCCAAACCCCTAATTCTTAACCATTAAAAATATTGCTGAGCCTTTCCTTGGTTTTAAACCAGCTGGTGATACGGGTGTGGCATGTTTCTGGTCAGCTTGATGTCAAAACTCTTTCAGGAAGTCTTGTTTTATATTTTTCCACCAACATTCTTTCAAGCCCAATACACGAGATGGGATTGGTGAGGATTTTTCCAGTCATGGGATTTCTCCAGAGCTCATCCAATCATCCAGCAAACCCTGATGAAAACCTGCCATGTTCCAGGTCTTGGGCTGGCCCTGAGATTCAAAGATAATCAAGCACAACCATCCACATTTCTCCTCAAGTAGCTTGTTCATGGCCTCCGTCTTATTCTGTCTCCAGTGATGAACACCTGGCCAGCAGCATCTATGTGATAATTCATCATTCCCTTCTTTTGTGCACAAAAGCCCATCCTTAGATGATCCTCAGGGACAGATCTACTGGGATGCAGTCCAATATTCAGATGCATTAGGACATTTAGAAGGGTCACCAGACCCTTTGGAACCAAACTCACTTTAACTCCATTCAACTACAGAAGGCTTTCTTAGACCCTGTTCAGGTTTAATATTGCTTTCCTGAGGTTTGTCCGTCCTCCGGTGCCTCTTATCTTTGGTTCTTCTAAGCCACCTGCTTCAGCTGACCCAGTTTCACTACCCCAGGACCGGGGAGTCATTTCCTGTTTCGAATATTGAGTTTTCACTAAGACAATCCAGAGCAGCTGTTTTCTCAAGCCACAGAAGGTGGAACGAAAGGAAGAGCTCTGGTGTGGAATGAAGAGACGGGTTCTCGTCCACCCAGTGTCTGACCTGCTGAGTGGTGACGGGGGAGGTTCTTAGGTCTAGGCCCACGGTTGTGGTCTCCTTCTGAAGCTCACTCCTCCCCTCCACCCCAGCCTACCCCCTTTCCAAGGTCTCGGCCAAGACTTCCAAAGGCTGAAATGCTGCTGTATGACCATGTGAGCCATTATTGAACACCCGTAGTGCCGGGAGGGCCTTGAGCAAACACCCAGTTTACACTTTCTTGCTCAAACAGCAATTCCCTTTCCTAAACACTACGACCCAGGGACTCCCCCGGGGGGCTGGAAAGACAAAGATTAGATATGGCTATGGCACAAAATCAAAGGATCTTGGGGAGTTCAGAGGGGACCCTAACTCATCCCGAGGGAACAAGGGAAGCCTCTTAAGAGAGAGCACTGCCTTAGCAGGCTCTGGAAGGAAGATCAGCCAGAAACAAAGTGGGAGGAAGAATGTTCCAGGCAGAGGAAACCATGAGCAATTGCACCGAGCTGTGAAGTGGCATGATGTAACTGGGAACCTACCAGAAGTGTGAAGTAACTGGAGGAAAACTAAGGCTGGGATGGGCAGATGCGGATGGAAATGGGGGAAGGGGACAAGTCCACAAAGCCCTTGCCAGCCAAGACTGGGAGCACTCCTCAACTAACAGCCTTTCAGTGGCTTCCTCTGCACTTAAATGATCATCCGATTTCCAGTGAATAATGCTCACTGCACTGACTCTCCCAAGGACCAACCCATTGCATTTGTTTCTTTTATTAGGTTTTTCTTAAGAGGTTCTTTAGAGCAATGCAACTTTTTCTAACTACGTGGGGAAAAGCTTTATTTTCTGGACTTTTAAACCATAGGGAAGTGAAATACAAACTTATTATGTAAGTATTACAGGTGCAGTTGAGGCCACCCTCCCTAATCTCATTCCCTTTCCTGCATCCCAGAGGAAACCGCTGTCCTGAAGCTTTCGGGTAACATTCCCTTTCGTACTCTTACACTCCTATCACACAGGTGCTAGTAAGACAGGAATCCTGGTCTAGTAGGTTTTAACATTTTTGCGAATTACATTGGTTCTTCTACAACCTGCTCCTTACAGTCAACATGGTTTTTGAGATTTGTCCTCATTTGATGTTGTAACTCAACTTCATTTTAAGGCAGTGTATATTCCATTGTATGAATACAGAAACACAACACAACTTGTTTTATCCATCCTCCTGAGGATGGACATTTAGGTCATTCCCAATGACTTGTCATTACCGATAAGGCTGCCGCAACCATTATTGCACGTGTCTATCTATGTACATGTCTGGGAATTTCTCCGGGAAATGTACTACAAGTAGATTCTCTTCTCATAGGGTATACACATCTTCAACTTTATTAGCTATATTGCTGATTTTTTTTTCCAAAGTGATTTTACCAATTTAAACTCTTATCATGTAAGAATGACCGGGACTCTGTATTCTCGCTGATGCTTGGGTTTTTTTTTTAATTTTTTTAAATGTTTATTCGTTTTTGAGAGACAGAGTGCAAGTGGGGAAGGGGCAGAGAGAGAAGGAGACATAGAATCCGAAGCAGGCTCCAGCTTCTGAGCTGTCAGCACAGAGCCTGACTCGGGGCTCGAACCCACGAACCGTGAGATCATGACCTGAGCTGAAGTCAGATGCTTAACCAACTGAGCCACCCAGGTGCCCCTTTAATGCTTGACTTTTAAATTTTTACCAATTTTATCTGAGTGGGCATGCAAGAGTATCTTATAGTTTTAATTTGCATTTGTTTGATTACTAATGAGGCTAAGCATCTTTTCATTTTTATTGGCTATGTTATAAACTGAATGTTTAACTTCCTTTGCCCATTTTTCGTTGGGGTCAGCTGTCTCTTAGTAATTTATAGGAGTTCTGTATATCTCATGGATAGAAACCCTTTTGCTTTACACACATTAAAAAGAAAAAAAGTATCAAGAAATTCTTTCCAAGACTGGAAGTGGGCAAAAGAGATGACTGGGTATTCTTACATTTGAATCTGAGCATCGTCTAGTGGTCCAAGAACTACCAGATTCTATACACCTTTGATTGTTTTTTATTGATTCAGCTACTTTACAACTCTTATCAGGGAGATAAAACTTAACTTCTAAAAAACTAATAGTAATGTAAATGTTCCCTGGTCCATGGCAATGCAAATAATCCCTGGTCCTAGTGATCAAAACGGATTTTGTCTGAAAGAGACTATAAATTTCTAGAAGTCAAATTCTCATTTAATCTCTCATTAATTCCATCATTAATTAGTAAGCTAAAACAACATCTTTCACACATATTCCCGTTATATTTGTAGGCAAGTCATGATTTCACCATGCTCAATACTACATTTTAGCAAGAGAGATATTTTCAAAGAATAAAACACTAATCAAGGAAAGCTGACATTTCCAGGCAGAACCTGTGGTTGGCCAGACAGTACATCTGAGTCAGAAAATTGAAGGCCTAAGGCTATCCTGGAGTGAGTGGCTGATGCTGAGGCCCAAAGATGAGTCTGAATGAAAATAGCTGAAAGGAGCCCTGAGGGGTCAACAAGAGGCTGCGTGGCCGGTTTGTGGGCCAGCGCTGCCGTCTTCCTGTTTCTGTAATTTGGCCAATTATCCAACCTTCAGCCTCCTATCAGCAAAACTGGAATAGGAACATTTACCTCAAGACCTACTGTAAGAATTAACTGAAATCATACATGTGAGCCACTTAACGTATGACACAAGACTATGACACCGATAACAGTGACAGTAGTAGCCAACATTTACTGAATGCTTCTTTTTAGACTAGGCGAAAAACCACAAGGGAGAAAACTGAGGCAGAGAGACTCCAAAGCCCAGGCTCACAACCAGGGAACTCGCTCGTACCTATCGTTATTGTCCTGGTGGAGCAAGCAGTTGGCGAGGTATCGAGACACAAGTTCAAGCGCAGAGTGCCTTCAGCAGCTGTGGGACTGCTCCCAGCCATAGCCATCCATTTTCCCACTGCTCTGATGCATGTGCTACCCTATTATGTCCCCCAACACTATATTGTTGGTACTGGAGAAATGAGGAAGTTTGGGGGTTCCGTTTCTGAACTTTGAAGATACGGAGGGAATATCTACTCATTTAATACCTTATTAGTTTCCTAGGGACCACCATAACAAAGCACCACTAACTGGGTGACTTGAAACAACAGATATGTATTGTCTCACAGTTCTGCAAGTTAGAAGTCCACAATCAGACATCCACAGCCCCATTCTCCCTCTGAAACCTGTAGAATCCTTTTATGCCTCTTCACAGCTTCTGGTGGTGGCCATCACTCCATGGCCTTCCTTGGCTTATAAACATAAGGCTCTCCAATCTCTGCCTCTGTTGTCATATGGCATTCTTTTCACCTGGTCTTCTTATAACAACATCAGCCACATTATATTAAGGGCCAGCCCTGCTCTACGGTGGCCTCATCTTAACTAATTACATCTGCAATGACCCTCTTTATAAATAAGGCCACATAACGAGATACTTGGAGTTATGACTTCAACACATCCTCAAGAAAGGGCACAACTCAGCCCGTTATAATGCCCCAGGTGAGAACTCTAAGGAAGGTAGGCATGTGGGGCCCAAGGCCAATCTGGCATGATCTTCCACAGCTTTGGCCTTCCAGCTCCAGAGAAAACAGAAGTCCAAATCTCAAGAGAGGACAGCCACACTTCCCAGTGCAGAGTTTTCTTTAATGTAGCCTTATGAATTAAGTCCAGCTACAGTGGGATGTCTTTAATAATATGGAAGGGAAAGAGGCCATCCCATCCTTTCATCCTGAAAGATTAGGTAAGCAAAGCGTCAAGAGGGTTATGCTAGATTAGTATTCACTTTTCAGAAAATACAGCTCAATTCTAGAAGTCATGATAGGCAATTATTCATCTCTAAAAAAGTTCTCTATGATACAGAAAGGGAAGAGAGCCAGCATTTTTATTTAACGCCTCCTCTGTGCCAAGCCATATGTGGAATAATTTACAAACATCATTTCTTTCAACTCTCATGGCAAGTCTTTGATTATTAACCCCATTTGACAGATAAGGAAGCAGGCTAAGAGAAGTTAACTGATTTTTTTCTTAAGTTCCACGGCTTAAAAATGTGGTAGTACCAGGATTTAAACCCAGATTTGTCTGACAGTCTAGTTTGGAATCTTTCCACTATGTTAGATTGTCTCTTTATTGTTTTATATCAGATAAGGTATGTGAAAACTTGAAGCATTATGTCTACAAGAGTAATCAACATGTATTTATATCCTTTCTTCCTCCAGAGAATGTTCCTAGAACGAGGGAGTGAATGAATGAACCTAGATGACTACACAGCAACTCTGATTCTCCTGTCCTCACGTGAACTCTCCCCACTCTGAGGTCAAGACCTTGTTCTTCTCTCTCAAGTGGAACTTATTCCCTCCCACCCCCTCCAACCATCACCCCCTGGCTTATCCCTCAGAAAGAGGATGAGGTCTAGCCATCTTTGAATCCCTACCCCTAGCCTTCTGCACTGGCCTGATACACAGCAGTGTTCAATATGTCTGAAGAGTGAATGGGTCAGAACAAACTCCTGTAAGGCACATAGCTCAGTATTGGTTAGAGCAGTAGGCTTAACCTGGCAGCATTCCTAGGAAGTTTAGAGAGAAACCAGGGCTCCAGGCCCAGCATTGTCACTAATTTGTTGTGCGAATTTGGGCTGTTCTTGGCCCTGTCACTCCACACATCTAAGGAGGGGCTTCAACGAATGATCTTGGTGTCTCCAAAGGTCAGTAGGGGTCCAGATGCTATCAGGGCCTGCACTGTCCAGGGATGGACAATCCTATCCCAGATTCTAGTTTTCCTGAACCAGGAAGATCACCATTTGGGTGCCTTGCCAACTTCCTTGTGTTAGTTTCCAAAAGAGAACTTCTCAAGGACAGCAGGAATGAAGATTCCTTCCACCTCGCCAAGAGCACTCTTAAGGCCAGAGAGAATACCCAAACCTGAGTAAGATTCCTTGAGACAGTTCCTCCCAATAAGGAACTATAATGATGATAGTTCATGCTTACCATGCACAAGTGACTTGTCCTGCTTTGTGTAGGCCCTTCAAGGCCATTACCGCATTTGATCCTCATGTGAGGCAGATCTGCATTGTGATTTTTATTCCCCATTTGACCAATCAAAAAACCAGAGCGCCAAAGAGGTTGAGGCACATCCCCAGGGTCATCTAGTTATCTCTCCATACCCCAAAATCTGGTTTTTATTTTTTATTTATTTTTTAATGTTTATTTATTTTGAGAGAGAGCACGCAGGGGAGGAGCAGAGAGAGAGGCACACACTCAGAACCCGAAGCAGGCTCCAGGCTCTGAGCCATCAGCACAGAGCCCAATGCAGAGCTCGAAATCACAAACCATGAGATCATGACCCGAACAGAAGTCAGACGCTCAACTGACTGAGCCACACAGGCGCCCCTGGTTTTTATTTTTGTTTTTACCTTTTTTAAAAACAGGAAATATGTTCACATGGTACCACATTCAACAGGTACAAAGATATGTACAGAATGGGTACGTTTGTCTTGCTCCTGGTCTTTCTGTGTCTCGTTCCCTGTTATCATTCGTTTCAGATCTTCCAAGAGGTCTTTTCCTCTAACAGAGGCAAATGGGTGATGCTTGCCCACCTGTAGCACACTGTAGTTGGTGTTCTGTACCTTTCATTTTCCACTGACCGATACGGCTGGGCAATCCTTCCAGGTCAGTATATAAACATCTGCCCTGTTCTTTGCAATGGCTGGACGATTGTCCATCCATTTTGAAAGTACCGTACTTTATTTTGAAGGGAATATGTGGACCCCAACCTCTTAAGCACCGAGCTATACAGGGACGAGCTGGGAAGCTGAAATGTCAGACCCTCACACCCAGGGCCACTGAGCATGTCAGATCAACCGACCCCTTGCCACATTTCTACACACAGACTTTCAGTCTGATTGAAGACTAATTGAAACAACATGTGAAAGCAACGTGTGCTTGCACACGGCAAGTGCCTGCCTATCATGCTAACGTTGGCAGGTGTCTGACTAAATGGGCCAAGATGGTTAGAACACTGGAGAGTAGCAGACGTCCGGGGAAGGAAGCCGCCCCATTCCCCAAGGGCCGGAGAGAGATGGAAAGAGCAGACAGATGTGTGTTCCAAACCCAGCCCTGCCACTCACTGTTGGCACCAGGGAGGGCTAGACATGTATGAATATGACACCTCCATTCTCTGAGTTTGGGCTGGGCAAACAGTCACCAGGCTAGTGACTACATTTCCCAGACTCCCTTGCAGCCAGCTGTGCCTCACCAATAAAGTGGAGCTGGCTGCAAGGGAGCCTGGGAAATGTAGTCGCTTCTCTCTACTTCCTCTCTCTCCACCTTCCCGTGGACCGGAGCGCAGATGTGGTGGTGGCGGTGAAAGATCTTCAAATGAAGGAAAAAGGTGACACTCCAACAGTGAAACTGGAAGGAACTCTCGCTCCCCTGGCCCACCCCTGGAGCACACTGCTGTGTGAGAGGCCAGTCCACTTTGATCCTGCTTTGGCGACCGCATTCTGAGGTCTCCCTTGGGGCACCTTAACTTTTAGTAACTAGTACACAGCGTGACCTCTGAACAAATCACCTGGTATCCTGGAGCCTCAGTTTCTGCATCTCCGTATCCCTCATAACACCTAGCATGGTACTTGCCACATGATACAAGCTCAATAAATGGCTCTCTGGGCCTGTTTCCCCATCTGCAAAATGGGTACACTAATCATTCCTTTGTGAAACCCCATTTGACACAGAGGACCATACCGTTTGTACACCCGGTACCTAGCTGCCAGCCGCCTGAGGTATCAGGGTACTTTGCACCGAGAATGAGCAGAGGTTTCACCTTCCTCTGTCTGGGTGAGTTTGGGCAAGTCCCCTGTTTTGGACGCCATGTGGGAGCTCCCCTGAATTAGAGGCAAAGGACACCTCTGTCTCTACAGGCCAAGGAGGGTGAGGCCACGGAGGAGGCAGCCTAGCGAAGGCGTCTGACCGCACAACGCCTGCTGACTTAGGCGTGAATGAATCAGAGTCACGTGGGTCCCATCACCTCTTCTGCACACGTGGATTTTAAAACTAAATGTGTGCCAGGGAAAGGGGGAGCAGTTAAAGTGAGTTCTCAAGATCACCCTTCATTTGTCCCACGCAAGTGAAAGAGTTGAAAGGCCAGTCTTTTAAGCTTTTGTCAATCACAGAGCCCTGCGTTAATTAGATACCTAATATGCGTCAGCCCCAGTACTCAGCACACTGTGTATGCTCTCTCCACCGATGCAACAGCCCAGCCCGATGCTCACCACCCTGCAGATGTGAAGACCAGAGAACAAAGTGCCTTGCCCAAGATGACACAGCTAACAAGTTGCTGAGCAGTATGTGAATACAGATCTGCCTGTGGCCAAAAGCCACGTTCTTCGAGGCCACAACTCTAACACTGAATACCTATTATGCTCTCAACGAAGGCTAAGTTTCTTGGAGAACAGCAAGACAAATCAGGTACAAGACTTTCTGTTCCCCGGGTGATTTGAAGAACATTTTCTTCATGGAAAGTAAAAGGATGGGGTAGGTGTCAGACCTAGGATCAGAGAGCATGGGGTGCTCTGCCCCCTAACTCCCCCATATCCTTCCGCACTTTTCTGTGCCTCTCTGGGCTTCATTCTCCTCACCTATAAAATAGGAACGGCACCAACGTCCCAGAACCACTCAGAAGATTAAAAGAAGGAGAGGGGCGCCTGGGTGCCTCAGTCGGTTGAGCGTCTGACTCTTGATTTCAGCTCAGGTCATGATGCCAGGGCCGTGGGATCGAGCCCTGCGTCAGGCTCTATGCTGAACATGAAGCCTGCTTAAGATTCTCTCTTTCCCCTTCTGACCCTCTCCCCCACTTATGCTCCCTCTCGCTCTCTCTCTCAAATAAAAAATAAAGATAAGGAGATAACAGGTATAAAGATGCTATGAAAACTCTCCAGTACAGGACAAAAGTCAACATTGTTTTCGGATACTCTGGAAGCCTTGCTTGTGTTGTTCAAATGCTCCACTAACATCCATGGGGACAGTGAGCCAAGCACATTTGCTCCCCTGGGACAAAGGGAGCGCAAATGGTGTCTCCTGACGATGTTCCCCACATGTGAAATCCCAGAAGCTCACATGCCCGAGTGCTGGACCATCTGACCTTCCAACGCCGGATGGCAGATGTCAACAGCTTCGTGGCGCTCTGTAGGCACGCTTCTGGCAACAACAATTTCCGTGTGGATGGCATTTCAGAGTTGACAGAGTACTTTCACACTCGCAAATTCTTTGGAGCGCCTTGGAACCCAGCAACGTAGGGAAGATAATTTGCATATGAGGCAACTGGGGTCCCAAGGTACCAGGAGGTACCACAACTTGCCCAAGGACTTCCATGTTAATAGGGAGAATCCATACTATATAAGCCATGTCTCAGGCCTGTACCTGGGTCTAAAGTTCTTTCCATTTCCTGGCTATTCACCACCTGCTACAGAGGAAACTATGTTTGTTTGAGGCCCAGGTTACAAAACACGGCACATGAACCCTACTCAGTCATTCAGCAAATGTTCACTGAGGATCTTCCCCTGCCCAGTCCCATGCTGGGCCTTGCAGAGACCAGTGGGCCAGATGCAAGGCCTGCTCTCCAGGGACTCAGTCTGCTGGATCACAGGACCATGGAGTGAGGCTCTGCTGTGCCTCTGCAATCTCTAATTCTTACAACAACACTGCAAAGTGTACATTTGCCCCAAATTTAATAATGGGCAACGGAGGCTCAGAGACACTGACTGATTGGTTCAAAGTCACTCAGCCCATAAGTGGCAGGTGTAGGATTAGATTTACGAAGTCTTTTGGATGCCCAATCTCAGGCTCTTCCTCAAGAACACACAGGACACCTTGACATGTCTTCAACACATAATGTCCGGAGAGGGGCCAAGATGGCGGAACAGCATGGAAGTCTTCTGCTTCTCTCATCCCCAAAATGCAGCTAAATCAACGCCAAACCATCTCACCCACCTAGAAAATCGATCTGAGGATTACCACAACAATCTGCACAACTTGAACCACAGAACTCGGCAGGTACACTGTGCAGAGGGGTGAACTAGGGGAGAGAGAAGCCGGGGGGGCAGGGAGCTGTTTTTGCTGGACAAGACAGAGGGGAAGAGTACAGGAAAAGCATTCCCCCCGAAAGCAACTGGAGAGAAAGAGAGTGGAAACACCCATAAAGGGCTGAACAATAAAGGGAGAAAGGGGAAAGGAGGAAAGAGAGACTCTATAAACAGGGGAGGGCAGAGTCTGAAACTCCACAGCTCAGTACCAAGCTGGACCCAATGTCCGGAATAGAATTAGAAGTGCCACGGCACCCACTGGGCTTAGTTACATGACGATTCAACTAATTTATTTCTTCTTTTGCCCTCTAGGCTGGTGATTTCACGCAATCATAGAGCGTCAGAGAAAAAAAGGGCATCTAGTTAAGTTAAACCTCCTCACTGTACAGATGGGATAGCTGAGGACGAGAAAGCACATCTTGCCCAACGTCACAGAGCAACTTAACATCAGAGCTGGAAATCAGCGTACGTACGTCTGCATTAAAGCCCCAGTTATTTTCACTCCATCGTGTTGTGGCTGCCCAGCCTAAGGCCTGGCATTTCCTTTCACATTCTTTTTTTTATCTGGAGAATACCACCTGCTTCAGGCAGAGACGGACTGCAGTTCGTCTTTGTGCATCCCGTGCCTGGAGTGCAGAGTGATGCCCCTCCGTGAGTGTGTGATCACTGAACGACAGATGAAATGACCGTAATTATCCCCATTATACAGATGAAGAGACTCAAGGTTCAAAGAGATTAGGGTACCTGTCCAAGATGACATGGCCAAGCCATGATTCACACCTGGTCTTTCTGGCTCTGGAGGCCCTACATGGCTGCTGGCCGGAGGGTGTACGAAAGGCACCAGCCCCCCAGCAACCTGAATAGGAGGCACGGCATAGGGACCCTGACCTGCACCCTCTTTGTGTTGGAAAGAGCCCTGAGTGTGGGGGTCCTGCAGAAGGACCAGGTGCTGTGACAAGTGTGCAGGGTGGAAAAAGATCCGTCCCAGCGAGGCCCCCCTTGCAGAGGGGCCTCGGGCTCACGTGGCCAAACCAGTCCCACATGTTTGGAAGTGAAGAGCCTTGCTGGGGGCCAGGAGAAAGATCCGTTCTGGGGGTTCTGCCAGCCCTGGAGATGAGGCTGCCAGAGGGAGGTCAGGACAGGGGAAGGACAGATGTGTCCAAGCCCCTGCCAGAGGCCACGCTGGCCCCAGTGAATCCATTCTCTAACCAGAGCCATAACTCTATTCCAAGCCCAGGCGTTCCAGTTCCCAGATTAGACTGTGGAAAAGTGGTTCCATGTGGACTCTTTAGCTCGGCTGCTTCCTCAGTCCCCGCCCCTGCCCCCCACCTCCAGCCCAGAATCGCAGGGAGGCCATTTCGTGTCAACACGAGGATGTTGCTCTTTATTTTCTTCTCTCTTGAACCCATAAAAATAACTCTGCCAGACCCAAGTATCCGTGTGAGCTCCCAAGAAGCTGGACTGAAACATGTTTGCACGTCGGGACCAAAGCAATCCCACATGTGGCTGCTGAAACGGAGTGTCCTCTACGTGGCAGGTGGCTGCCTTCTTGAATCTCACGGACGATCACGGAAGGAGGAAGGGACCACATCTGCACCCCGTCCTCTGCTCTTCAAATGGCCCTTCTGTTTGATTTGTCGTCTTAGTTTTGCAGATGGAAAAACCTAAGGCTCAGAGAGATGGGAACGGTTCAGTCATTCTATCACTCCGCACTCTGCAAATGCGTATCATTTCCACCAATGCGCTCGGTGCAGATTTTTGTAGGGAAAACCCTTTCTTTTCTGCTTTATGAAAGGATTCACTAATGGATTCCCTGGGGTGTTCCATGCAAAGTTTCCCAAAGCGTATAAGGTAAAAGACTAATTCTATGAGGGCTTAATAGGCATTTGGGGAAGTCTATGCACAAATTAACCTGGAAATCACTGATTAAACAACACTTCCTTAGGAGATCACTGATTAAAGAAACTCAACAATGCAGGATTTTCTTAAGTATGGGCGTTTTCAAAGTTTGTAATTGGCTAAAGTATATTTGAGTCTCCCAGCAGAGTATAAAGCATGCAGTCTTTTCCCAAAGTTATGAGCGAGAGTTCTAAGAAAAACTGTCTTGGAAACACTTCCCCAGTATATTTGGTTGACTCATATGAAATTGCCAACCCACGGCTGTTTTTTTATCCACAAAACGGCATTTCCATATGGTTCAACCTGACGTGCACAGCAGGGTTTTTCTCAAGTGTTTTGTGACTCCTTTATCTGATTTCATAATGTGATGGGGTTCGTAGGCCCCGAGCCCCTTAAAGGGTACTTGACGTGTTGCCTTTTATGTGCTCACTGTTAGAGCTGGAAATGGTCCTGGGGAGGGGTGGCCCAGAAGGCTACTCTCTGCCCAAACCTGTGCCTGTCCTTCCGTACTGAAGCAGCCACGTAAGTAGAGGCTGTCTTGCCAGAGCTCGAGCCCCCAGGTGGGTGTGGGGGCCGGGGGCCGCTATGGAGAATGAGCACAAGGATACACATGACCGCCAAGCGGAGGGAAGAGTCAGGTGTCTTCTCCATCCTCTCCTTGCCCATCTTCTGGCCGAACACATAGATCTCCAGAGTCCCAGAGGCTGGCAGACCCACAAGAGGGAAGGGAACTCAGTCCTGATTCACCACCTGGTGGAAAGCCACCCACCAACTAAGCACACCTATGTTGAACTTTTAGGTGAGGGAGAAAGAAACGGATTGCTTTAAGCCACGGAAGCTTGGGAGGTGTTGTTGACGTCGCGGAAGGAAGTGTCAACGTAACCAACACAGTAAAGTTGGGAGCAGGTGGTGAGAGTGGCCGTCCAGGGCCCTGAAGGTGGGTAAGAGGATAGAGCAAAAGAGGACCACCCTCAGCAAGGCTCACACGACAAAAGGGTCACCAGCCAGGATGGCCGGACCGGGCTCACGCGTGCAGAAGCTCTCTTAGTCAGTGTGGGCTACAACAAAACGCCATCGATGGAGTCACTTACAAACAACAGGCATTTCTCCCTCATAGTTCCAGAGGCTGGGAAGTCCAAGATCAAGGCCCTGGAAGATTTGGTGTCTGATGAGAGCCCATTCTTTGGTTCACCTGGTAGAAGGGACAAGACATCTCTTTGGACTCCCTTTTAAAAGGGCGCTAATCCCATTTATGAAGACCCTGCCCTCATGACCCTAATCCCCTCCCAAAGGCCCCAGCTCCAAATACCGTCACACTGGGGATGTGTGATGAATGGGGTGGGGGGAGAGCGGACAGGGGAGACATGACATTCAGTGCCTAGCAAAAGCCAATGTCATTTGTAGGAAGCATAATATGAATGGAATGCTGGGCTGATCATAGGGCTATTATTCAAAACACTAAGCATCGGTTGAGACCCTGACACCTTCCTCCCACTCATACCCCCCGTGTCCAATCAGGCCCCACAGAGTTCTGGGGATTCTATGTCCTCCATCCTATGACCCTGTCTCCTCCTCATCCCTTGTGCCCTAAATACATGGCCTCCTTCAGATCTCCCAAACACCAGCCTCACACCAGCCCCTCTAAAGCTGCACATAGGAAGATTTCCAAGGGGTTTTCTTGGCATTGAAAACCTAACCATGGCTCTCCCTGTCTAAACCCTTAAGCAGATCCCAGTATCCTCAAAATAAGTCTACGCTTATGGAGTAAAGGCAGAAGAGGGTGAGCTTTGGAGGCAGACTCCTCTGGGTCTGATCCCTGACCTCCCCACCTCCCCACCTGCATGACCCTGCATGCGGACCTTATGCTTTTGATTTTCCTTTTCTTGACCAATAAAGTAGATCACACCGCAATGCCTTGCATGTAGAATGTCCTCCTCCTTAATTACTTTCTTGCTTTCCCATGCATGGAGCAAAGGACACTAAACATGGAGGTGGGAAGCCTGATTCGAGGCTGACCACTAGCACAGCACTTGCACGGAGTAGGTGCTCCAGACATGCACCTGCCAGATGGGTCAATGCCAAAGCCCTGACTCCCTGTCATGCATGGCTCTACTCCAGCTGCTACACTTGGGTTCCTTTCCAGGCAGGAGAAGGCGGTTGTTACCGGAGAGTGTGCTACACTTTGCTGTCTCTGCCATGTCCGCGAGGTGTCCCCTAAAGAAACTTCTCTGCCCATAGGAGAAGCAGACTGGGTCGCACTGGGCACGCAGCCCTGGGGTCTACCAGCTAATTGGCCTCTAAATCGGGCAGGCAAGATCTTACGGTCCGGTCTGCTAATCTTTGAAAATGGGACACAAGGGGAAACATTTACCTCCCCAAAGCACACATCTGCTCGGCAGTTTCTGAGGATGAGCCCGCGGAGAGACACCTCCCTCTACGAGGGCTCCCAGGAGAGGCCAACAATGTGTGCGGCCTTTTCCCATGAAGGAAGGGCCAAGTTCCCAGAGATGGCCCCCAGTCACCCCTCCCTCAAGGATCATGCTAAGATCCTCCTAACACACCTGCTTTTCCTTCCTCGGGCCTGGGACAAGTCCTGTCTCCGAGGTGGTTCATCCCATCCTGATCTTGATGTTCTAAAATAACATTGTATCCATTTCAGCCTCAGGGTCCTTAGGGTGCATCACAGCGGCCCCTTTATTCTACTTATGCTCTTCCACTAACAAAAACTATGGGACAAGGACAGGGGAAGAAGTGGTTCTCACACTCATACGAAAACCCCACTGGGCAGGTGGTTGTTGCATATAGCAGGAAGCGTCCTCATTCACCATGCATTTTCAAACCATGGGATAACGCCATCGCGAAGTTCCAAGTAACCATATTTAGACGTCGAACTTCTCCACATAACTCAACAGCTTCCTAAGTTGGTTACAATAATTAAATAACTGAAGTGTCCTACATTACCAACTGGAGATCATAGCTACAAGGTCCCTTCCTTGCAACTGGGAGTGGCCATGTGACTGAGTGCAACAAAAGGATACATAACACAGAAATTTGTTGGAGGGTTTCTGGGGGAAGATGTTCTCTCCTGATAGAGAGACGCTGCTCTGGCATCTCTGGCTGCCCCTTGGCCTCCTGTCTTTTTAAATTTTTTTTTTTTAATATTTATTCATTTTTGAGACAGAGAGAGACAGAGCATGAATGGGGGAAGGTCAGAGAGAGAAGGAGACACAGAATCCAAAACAGGCTCCAGGGTCTAAGCTGTCAACACAGAGCCCGATGCGGGGCTCGAACTCACGGACCGCGAGATCATGACCTGAGCCGAAGTCGGACGCCCAACTGACTGAGCCGCCCAGGCGCCCCCTGGCCTCCTGTCTTTGAAAAGAGCCCTTTGAGGACTATTTAAGGTGAGGTGGCCCTATTTAAACCATGAGGCAACAAGCCTAAAGACAGAAGCCAGCGTTCTGAGAAAGAGACACAGAAGGGTGGGATGAGGCTGGTTTGGGGTTATTTGTTTTGTTTTGTTTTGTTTCGTGTGTGTGTGTGTGTGTGTGTGTGTGCTTTTGTTCTGTTTTGTTTGTTTGCCACTGAACCAGACCAGAACCACCTACTTCGCAAGCCATTGTTAGGCAGGTACACTCAAAGTCTCTTAACGAATGCCTCGTGCGTTATCAGCCCACAGTATTTTAATAATACCTTGGGACATGAGAGGACCACAAGGTGAGTAGACAATTCAGGGGCTAAAAGTATAAAATAAACCTTTACAAAAATGGGACAATATGTAAGTGAATGTTTAATATTATCAATACGGGCCCTTGTGAAAGCCTCTGTTTGTAGAACAGGAATAATAATATCTGGTGTGGGTTTGTTCCAAGGATTCCGCGAGTTAATACAGGCAGAATAAAGTTAAAAGTGCCAGGCACAGAGCAAGTACTATCTAATAACTATCAAGTTAATCAGTAAAAAATGTAACTTTCTTTAATAAAGAGTATAAGTCTGGGTACCGGATTTGGAATCAGAAAACCTGGCTTCTGGAGGGACACTTCTCCTGTTTGATCACAGATCAATGTTCGTGGCTATTTCAGGACCATGAAATCTCAATACAATAGAGGCCCCTGGTCAAAGCGTGTTGAAAGTTTGATAAACCATATGAATTCTGAGCTGTCACATGTTGCCAATTCAGTAATGAAATAAATGTATCACTGGAAGTCTAAAAAGGCTTTAAAAATACGCCTGTACATAAAATGGAACATTTGGTTGTGCAACTAAGGAAGAGCCTGGAAGTTTTTAAGTAATTTCATATGAAATTGATTTTCCTTTCCTAAAACAATAGCTGGACAATGACAGTATGAGCACAAATGTAGAAGAAGACAGAGAAGATGGACAGTGCCTAGGCGGGTCCCCCCAATGCCCTGCTGATGTGCCTCTAGGTAAGTCCTTTCCCATCCCCGGGACTCAGCTTCCTCGTTTGTAAATTGAGTAGTGTAGGACACAACAGCCCTTATCCCATCTCCAGTCCTCAGTTGTGGGACCAGAAACAAGGGACTTACTTTCTCTGAGCCCCACGAAATGGGAATGAAAATTGGGAATGAAAAAAAGAGCAACTTCACCGGAAAGCTGTGAAGGTCAAATGTCAGAACACGTGAAAACATTCCAGGCACAGGGTAGATGCTTAATAAATGTTGGTTGGAGCCTAGTACGTTGTCTATCCCAGTCCCAACATTCTGTGGTTCTGTATAAAGTGGGGCCCATAGAGGCAATGGCAAAAAAGAGAGGACGTGTTCTTTGTCCCACAAAAGCATGCCCCAGACAGGATGGCTTGGGCCTTCCCAGGTGGCCAGGGCTCCCTTGTGAATGGTCCAAAGGCCCTTGGCCAACGTTTAGCACGAGAGACATTTATTAGACCCAGGAGACAAAGACGGTCCATAAGGTCCCCTGGGTTCTGGTATAAGGAATGTTAGACAATAGACACGGGGAAGGTATAAGCTATGAGAAACAGACTTCTACAGGACGTCATCAGTGCCTGCGGGTCTATGACCAGAATTCCCACAGTCACGAGGTCAGGTCGGGAAGCCAAGATTGGACATGAAAACATTCACTAACGGACTCACCACCTAGAAAAGTACCCTCATTCATACAGCACCACACACATTCACACACACTGACTCTCACTGTTTGACACGAACAATTACGACCCACAAAGAAGTGGATGGGATGGGCAGAGCGCTTCTCCTTTATGGTCAAATGTGCCACCTCTAACAACACGAGGAACGTGCAATGCAAATGGCCTTCAAAGTCATACTGAAACATACAAAAGACGTCAGATGTCACGAAGTCAGTGAAAGTGATCTAAGGATCTGCGTGGATCACAGGCAGAGTCCGTGATAAATGACCAGTTAGCCACCAAAGCCAAGAAAATCGAAAAGGATGATCTCACAATAGATGTCTCGAAGGAGAGTGTTTCTAACGTAAGTGAAGATCAAGGAAAAATTAATGCGCCTTTTACTCTATTTACACAAACCACCCTTTTGATCACGTTGCAAAAGTCAGAAGTAAACAACACATTTTGTGCTCTCATACAATGGTATCAGGAAAACCGTACCAAAGGAACCAACATTCGCTTTGTTCTTGACTCACTGTAAGCCTCTCACATGTGATGGCAACGCAATCTAAACTTTGTTAAATGCAAAACAAAATAAACATGATGATAATTTTTGTTCGTTCTTCAGAATAATTTCCAATCACAGTTTTCATCCTTTTCTACCATTCACTATGAAACCATAGTCCTTATTTTTAAGTTTACTAATTGTATGTGACTAATTTCAAATATGAGGACCTCTTTTATATGGTCAGACGAACAAGAACCAACTCTACACTGAATCCAGCCCTGGCTGGGCTCCGGGCTCTGAGGATCTGGGGATGAGTACATCGGACAGAGGAAACAGCTTGTACCAAGGCTCTGGGGCAGGAAAGCCTTCGATGCACTTGAAGTGGGGAGGAAATGAGTAAAAGGAAGAGCGGGACAATACGAGTGACAGGGGTCAGCAGGGATCAGCTCAAGCAGGGCTGTAGTCCCTGACAGGGAGTTAGAGTAAAAACTCGAAGTGCCCTGGGAGGTGACCAAAGAGTATGAAGCGGATGCTCTGCCTGGAGCATCTGGTGGATAGAGATGCCCCTCCAGGAGACCAGGCAGCAGCAGCAGATCTGGAAGGTGATGCTGAGCTCGTGGTGGGAGGGACAGTTTGAGCTGCCTGGAGCCTTGCACGTGCACACGCCCAGCGGGCATTAGATCCAGGGTTCCGAAGGTGGTCAGAGACGTATGACCTTCAACTGTGCCCCGAGGACAAGGACTTGGGAATTTTCAGTATGGAGGACACAGCCGAAACCATGCTTATGAGTGCACCCCCCCCCATACACACACACACACAAAGAGAACATGTAAACCCACAAACGGAAACTCCCGGAGGAGCTGAGAAAGACTGTCCCCTCCTCAGATGACTCAGGCTGCCTATTGTTCCCAGATCTCCAAGCAAAACAGGAGACTGTGGATGGAAATGAGAGAACACTTTTATGGCAATGGAATATATCTGTGTGCCCTCTCCACGTCAGAAGGCTAACGTGTTAATCAGCTTGGCTTGTCACATGTTGCCGATTCCCCAACGAAATAAAAGCTCTGACTTTGATCTTTCAGGAAAAACTTGAATGGGTCAAAATAAGCTTTTTCTCCTTGTAAACAAAAGAAAGTTCTCTGATTGTGCAACTGGGTACAAGGCCAGCCAATGTTAAAGAATCTCATATGAAACCACCCTCCCCCCCCCCACCCCCTCTCCACCTACCGGACTTCAGCCCTAAAATAATACATCACATGTTAGGTGGCAAAGTTGAGTAAGAAAAGGAATAAAATGGGTTTCAGGAGGCCCAGGACCTAACTTTTGCTCAGCCATTGACAGGTGTGGAGACCCGAGATAAATCATTTCTCTCAATACCTCAGTTTTGTCATCTGCAAAATTAGGGGGAAAAAGGGGGGGGGGTTATGTTTTAAGTCTCTTAACCGTGTTAAGGGCGTGCAATTCTATAAATAGGCAGGTTAGTGGGCCTCTAAGTCTCAGCGAACTGCTATAATATCCCAGGCCCATATGTACCTTTTCTCATTTTAATGCGCACGGCATCCCTACGAGGCAAGCATTGCTGATGCCAATTTGGGGATGGAAGGACTTAAGGTCCCTAAACGGCCAGTGTTAGCGTGGACAGAATTCGGGCTTTGGTGTCAGAGAAACCTGGGTTTTAATCGATTGTAATACTGTGCCAGTAGTCAATGTGTTGCCTCTCAGCCCCGGACTCACCCTCATTGGCCGGCTTCGTGATGGCGTTGCGGGACCCTGGGAGCAGTTCTCCTCTGCCAGCAGGTGGAATGCTAGGCTTTGTCAGTAGAGGGCGCTAGAGGGACACACACATACACACACACACACACACACACACACACACACAGGAAGGCGGCTCTGGTCTTCCTGGGTCCATTGGTTTGCTCTTTTTTTTTTTTTTTTTTTTATGCTCCTGGGGTGAAGAGCAGCCGGCATGGAAAGAACACCCAGCAGTCCCACTGGTGCACACACCTCAGCAAGTTTCACTGGCACCCCAAAAGGCAGCTCCTCAGCAAATAGCAGCCCTCTGAGGAGCAGCTTCCAGGGGTCTCACTCACACGCCAGAAGACGGATCCCCAGAGAGTGTTGTCTGCACCCCAGGGGCTGGTGTCATTGGAGGCGCCTCAGTAGACCTCTCCACCATCCAGCGGAATGCAGCCACACCCGCTCCAGAGAGGTCTGAATCTCAGCCGGGGGGACCGGGGTCCTGTCCCAAATCTGTTCCTTCCTTGCATAACTGTGTTCATCTATTCACAACACTTCTGACACCAAGCGTGTAGGGGTTTTCCCACACCAGCGAATTCTCCCACAAGACCGCCGTAAGTCCCAAGTTGTCGCCCATACGTCTGAGTAACTGGCTATAAATGGGGGACTCCCAAAACCCCTTGTGCAGGTTTGATCATGTGCTATGAGGGCTCACAGAGCTCAGGGAAACCCTTACTTATATTTACTGGTTGGTTATAAAAGATATCATGAGGGATACAGATGAACAGCCAGATGAAGAGGTGAGATCTGGGTGAGATCTGGAAGGGTCTCGAGCACAACATCTTTTGTCCCAGTGGGGTTGGGGTATGCCACCGTCTTCGCACGTGGATGTGTTCACCAACCAGGAAGTTCTCCAAACCCCATAGTTTAGGAATTTTTAGGGAGGCTTCAGCCCATAGACATGATCAAGCTTTACTCAACCTCCAACCCTTTGACCCTCCCTGGCACGTAGGGCGAGGGGCTGAGAATTCCAAGCTTCTAATCATGCTTGGTCTTTCTGGTGACCAGGACCCATGCAGGAGCCCACCAAGGACTGTATCATTAGAACAAAACACACTCCTGTCACCCGGAAAATCCAAAGGATTTAGTAGTTGTGTGGCAGTGGCTCCTATCGCCTCCATTTCTCAGGAAATTGCAGGAGTTTTTAGGAGTTCGGTGTCAGGATGTGGGGGCAAAGAGCAATATATCTATTTCTCATTATTTCACAGGTACCCTGCCTCAAGCCTAGAGGTAGAGACTCCGTTTCTGCCTTCTTTAGTGTTATCTTTACCCCTTAGTAGTTAAGATTTCCTGTCACTTTGCAATTCTTTATATAAGACTTTCCCTATTCAAATTCCTGTGTGGCTTCTACCTTCGGACTGGACTCTGATATGCTCGGAGAAAGTTATTTACCGTCTCTGAGTTTCAATTCTATCTTATGGAAAATGGAAATAATAATAATCCTTCTCTGATAAATTGTCATAGAAAATTAGAGGGGCGCCTGGGTGGCGCAGTCGGTTAAGCGTCCGACTTCAGCCAGGTCACGATCTCGCGGTCTGTGAGTTCGAGCCCCGCGTCAGGCTCTGGGCTGATGGCTCGGAGCCTGGAGCCTGTTTCCGATTCTGTGTCTCCCTCTCTCTCTGCCCCTCCCCCGTTCATGCTCTGTCTCTCTCTGTCCCAAAAATAAATAAAAAACGTTGAAAAAAAAAAATTAAAAAAAAAAAAAAAAGAAAATTAGAGCTGTTGTAATGTTCACCAGTTGGAAGGTGTTAGTACAAGTACTCAGTGGTTGAAGCTTTTTTTTTTTTTTTCATTAATTTATCCAAGGTCTGGATAAATTGTCAGCAGTAGGTGAGCGGAGGGGCTGGTGCCCGCCCACCCAACCAGAGGCAGCCCATGACTGGGCGTTGCAGTGGTGCTAGAGCCCGCCCACCCAACCAGAGGCAGCCCATGACTGGGCGTTGCAGGGGTGCTAGAGCCCGCCCACCCTACCAGAGGCAGCCAATAATTGGGCGTTGCAGGCGTGCTAGTGCCCAGCGACCCCAAATTCAGGGCTCCCCCAGGGGTGACTTGGCTCCGGAACTCCTACACCAGCCTGGCCAAAACTTTCTTAGAAGTGAGGTGCGGTCTGAAACCTTCTCGCCACCCCTCACCTTCCTCCCCCCTCTGTTTTCCCAAGTGACAGAACTGAGTCACGTCTGCAGGCTCCCCGTGCCTAGTAGGCTGCTCTCTCCCCTGTATCCTTCACAAGCCTTTCCCCAATAAAGCTCTTGAACTTGGCATCTGCCTCTCAGAGGATCTGAACTGACATTTCCTCTTAGCTGATGTTGTGTTCACAGATGATCCCCAAGTAAGACGCCTGTTTTACTTCCCACTGCAAAGGAGCCATCTGGGAGGACCAGCATGTGTATACTGAAGCCTCAACTTCCCTGTTTTCTCTCTCTCTCTCTCTCTCTCTCTCTCTCAGATCTCACCTGGCTCTCTCGACTTCCGTCATGCTGACCGCTCCCCGCATCTAATCGGACACACACACGGGCAAGCACACACACATGTGCACACACGAGCCACGCACACTGCCGTCTCCCTCCCAGGACTCGTCATCCTCCCCCACCTCTTGCAATAGGCGGGGCATGGCCCCTCAGACCTATCCCGAGAGTCTCTCTCCCACCCCAAACTGCCTGCAGACAGCTCCCCGCAGCCTGCACCCCCCACTCTGGGCAGGACCGGAGCTCCAAAACGCAGCTTCCGTTGAACTTACCTCCCTCGAGGCAAAGCCAGAAGGGGCCCAACAAGGCACCCTCTGAGGGACCGTTGCAGAAATCCCTACCTTAAACAGTGACGGGGACCAGGGTGGGAGAAATCCACATAGCTGAGAAAAAGCACCAAATCCAGGAGTGGCAGAGGCATGTCCCAAATGAGTCAGGGAGTCAGGAGCTCAGGATCCAGAATGAGTGGCTCAAACGCAAGAGCAGAGCTTTCCGAAAGATTGTCTCAGGCACAAATAGGACCAGCGTAGGGTCTGGTGAGGGTCTCGGGGATGAGGCCAGCCTGACCTAGAGGGAAGCTGGGTTGGATAGTCACTGTGCCGCACTGCTCAAGCCTCAGCCCTCGGGTTGCTCTGGAGGGCAGGTGGCTACCCAGTGTCCCCTCAGGTGAAGCCCCACATGGACCTTCCTCCGCTACATTGGCCTCATTTGCTCTACTGGCTGTCACTTCAATGTCCCGTTTGTCCTCTGTTCCCTGCCACAAGCATCTCTCCGACTCCTTCCGGATGCTGCAGAGGGCTGGACACGGACGCACAGCTCCAGGCACTAATGGGTTAAGTGCTCCTTTTTTCTCCCAGACCTTTTAACAACCCCACCCCCAAAACACGTGGGGGGGGGGGGCGTGGGACCACATCTAGGCCCTTCACCATTGCCTCCCTGGCCACCTCCACCCTTTTTACTCACACAGCCACTCAATCCTTAACCAGCCATGGCTTTCTCCCTTTTTCTAGTCCAAGCCCCTGAGGCCCCTGTAGGGCTCAAGGTCAAGTCTATGTGATCGGAGGTAAATGACTTTCCTGCTCCGGACCTCAGATCTGCCTCTTACATGGATGAAGTGTATCCTCTCTAGATCATCCCCCAGGGCCGTCCCAAGTGGGGAATCCCATAGCCACTTGGCTCTATAATCCCATGGCCACTTGGTCCCACGATCCCGTAGCCACTTGGGTCCCAGTATCCCTCGTGCAAACACTGCTTCTGTTTTCCCTTTCTTGTTCTCACAATGGGAAAGGGGCCATGAGGTCAGGCCACATCACCCACCTCCTGGTGCCCATGGCCACCTACAAGCTCTCAGTAAAGAGACTTCCTGTCCCGATATAAAGAGGACTTCCTCCTCCCCCCACTGCTCTGTTCTACATTCTGGTGGCTGGGACAGCGGCCTCCCCACCAGATTCACAGGAGATGAAAGACATCCTGCCCCATCATCCCTACTCAGATGCAGACCTCAGCACACACTGACAGCGACACATGGGTCGCACAGCTGCTCGGTCTCTCACAGACACACACGCTCGCCCTCCCTGCCTAATATCCAGTCCTTTCCTGTCTTCGGACACACACAAGCCCTCAGTGCTCTGGCTCACATTCCTTCTCTCTCTCTCTCTCTCTCTCACACACACACACACACACACACACCCAGACCCATCCCTCGCCGTCATGCCCAGGCCCTAGGGCACTACAGCCAAAAGAACGAAGACAACAATGTTGCCTAGGCACTGGCTAATGTTCTCAGGTGATAGAACATGCGAAGAATGCCCGCCAGCGCCCGGTCTGGAACAGAGCTGGCGAGGGGCTCCGAGGGAGAAGGTGGGTGTGGGAGACGCCGAGCCAGCAGGAGCAGCACTGTCTTCCTCCGGCGCGGGTGGGAGAGGCTGGATCCCTGGATCACTTCTGTAGCCCTCAGAAAATGTATGTACCCCCTCCACTAAGGGGGCATTTCCTTAGCCACCTTCCTCATTCTAGCAGAGTAACCCACATTGCTGCGTCCTTATTCTGAGTTAGGGGCTGTGAGAGGCACGGGAGTGAGTGAGTGTTCACTTTGACCTCACAAAGTAAATGTTGCCATCACTGTTTCCGCAGAAGAAAAAACCGAGGATTGACTAAGAGTAGTTCGTTTATTTAAGGATTAATGTTTTATTTTAAATTTTTTTTAAGTTTATTTTTCAGAGAGAGAGAGAGAGAGAGCGTGCACACGGGGGTGGGGAGGGGCAGAGAGAGAGAGAGAGAGACACGGAATCCGAAGCAGGCTCCAGGTTCTGAGCTGTCAGCACAGAGCCCGACACGCGGCTCAAACTCCCGGACCCAGAGCTCATGACCCGAGCGGAAGTCAGACGCTTAAGCGACTGAGCCACCCAGGCACCCCAAGGATTAATTTTTTCAATTAACCAAGAATTTAAAGGAGCTTGCCCAAATTCACCCAACAGGTCAGGAAGGAGCTGGTATTCAACCTGTGGGAGCCCCAAGCCCACAAGATTAACCCCCAGGCTCCCTCACTCCGGGACGTGACCAGAGCCAAGTGCAAACCTTAGCCCTCCCGTTGACTGACCGTGTGACACCAAGCAGGCTCCGTCACCTCTCTCGGCCCCCATTTCCACGCTGGTGCGCTGAAGATAACAGCATCTGTTTTGCAGATTTGTAAGGATTACGAAGGGTTTATCAAAAGCGCTTAGCACACTGCCTGGCCCAGAGTAGGTCTTCAACCGTGTCTCATCTCTGCCTTCCTGTAAAATTACCATAGGCTCTTCAAAGACCAAAATGAGCCCACGCGGTAACAGCCTAAGCCTGGGATGCCAGATTTGGAGAAGGCCAGGGGTGAGAGTTTTTCAAATGTCGCCTTTAGGATAAATAAAAAACAGCGTGTTCCTTCCTACCCCAGGGTTTAGCCATATGGAACTCATTTCTCTGAGGGGGGTACGGTCTGAAGCCATGGGCGGGTCCAAGTTCAGTTGCGACCTCTCGATGAATGACAGCAACAGAAGGGGGCATTCGAATGAACACTAACACCTCCTGATCGTCTCGCACTTTACAGTTTTGCAGCGGCCTGTGCACCCATTCTCTGTTGTGGGCTCACAACCACCCTCTGGGGCTGGTGGCGAGGTCACGGATGTCTAGGCTGATGTCGTCTCCAGCTGACCGATGAAAGAATGAGACCCAGGAGGGGGCACGCCATGCCCGTGGTGAGACCCAGGCCCACAGACAGTGGCCTCTCCCGGGGGACGGGGAGGACAGGAGGAGCAGGGGACTTCCTGTTGGTAATAGCAGTGGCCAATACCCACTTGCCAGCAGGGCTGGGGACAAGGCTGAAATGAGAAAGACAGCTCGGGTACAAAATCGAAAGAGAAAAAAAATAAATAAATAAAAAATAAAAACAAAAACAAAATCGAAAGAGGCCAGCAAGCACGGGGTGAACGCATCCTTGACTTTGGCCCCCAAAGCCCCTCCCCCTAGTCCTGGCCCTGTTTACCAGGCTCTGTTCTAAATGCCTTATACGCATCAACTCATTTAGTCTTCACCACAAACCACAGGGTATTCACCGTGTCATTACCTCTCACACGCACCCCTTTTTAGGCGGGGGGAGAAAGAGGGTGCAGCGTATGTATGCTCAGGGTCTCATGAGGAGAGGCCACACGCACACATTTAACTCTGCTGTCTGCTCCTCCCCGCTGCCTCTGGCCATGGCCGTGGTCTCACCAGCATGGCCCTTCCCCGGAAAGGTCAGTGAGTGCGACCAGGAAAGAAAGGGACTGACATGCAACGTGACCCTGAAACATCTAGAGTTGATTGTCGTTATTCAAGATGATTATGTTCTATAAAGTCACCATGAATACTGAGTTAGCAAATACTGAACCCTTGCTCGTAGGGAAATGTAGGGTTAGGTTCCTATGAACCCCTGGTCACAATGTTCTTATCAACCCATCAGTACATAACCTTGTTCTATTGTTTCATATGTGTTTCTGTTTAAAGACGTCTGGGGGCGCCTGGGTGGCTCAGTCGGTTGAGCGTCCGACTCTTGGTTTCAGCTCAGGTCATGATCTCACAGCTCGTGAATTCAAGACCCACGCTGGGAGTGCGGAGCCTGCTTGGGATTCTCTCTCTCCCTCTCTCTCTGCCCCTCCCCTGCTCTCGCTTTCTCTCTCTCCAAGTAAGTAATTAATATATACTATTGATTTATTAACATTGAACTCCAAGCCAACAGCACCATAACTCAACGCTGAACTCACGAAAGAAGGCTACCCAACACGTGTGTTTTCTCCACAAGGCGCATAGGACCACTCACTAGACAGCACTTTGGCACTGGGGCGCCCATGACCCCATGGGCATCTGCATGGTATAGACATGCCACACAACAGCTGTTTCCTTTTAAACAGGGAGGTCATGGGCAAAACCCACAAAAATGTGAAGAACGTGGCACACAGTTGATTGCATAAAGGACACCTGTTTAGAGTATGGGCCGAAACGGGAAGGCAGAGGGTCACCTCCTCTGGCCTTGGCTGGGAACAGGTGCAACGGGTGACCCCTCACTCTGCGGCGTCCACAAATGGCAGCAAAAGCACCGTGACTACTGATTTGGGGGTCACAAATAAATTTCGGCGAGAGGCAAGTTCACAAATCTGGAATCCGTGAACAATGAGGATCGCCTGTGCACGCATAACTATTACCTCTGCTTTCTAGAGAAGGACACAGAGTCTCAGACAGGTGGTCCGGTGGCCTGCTCACAGCCACGCAGCTCTTACGTGGCAAGATTTGGGCCTAAACCAGCCCAGGTTCATTTCTCCCCATGTCACCCTCCCTCAAAGAGGAGTATGTTTGGATGTCTTCCACCGTTCTGGACCTTCCTTGCATGAACCCCAAGGGACTCAGCGTAGTGCCCCACAGGCTTTGGAAGACCCAGAAGACCCCGGCGTGAAAGCCAGCTCCACCCCTCCACTTTCCCATCTGTGAAGTGGCCATGACAGCTCCCGCCTCCCAGGAGGCTGTCAGGATAAGCAGGTGAATCGGTGTGAGCGATTGTCCGGTTTCCCCCTGGAAACAGGCCTTTCCCAGTAAGCAGGGCGAATGCTCCCACTCCGGGTCATCCCACTGAGCCGACTGGGCGGGTCTGGCCTCCCCAGACTGGAGCCGACAACCCTTCCGTGGCCAGCGGGGTCCACAAAAGGAGCAGTGGGCACACTTCAGGACAGGATGCCCGCTCTCAAGTGGACGGTAATCCCCAGACCCTGGCCTTTCCCCAGAGCCAAAGCATGGCCCAAGGTTTAATTTTAGAAACACAAGTGACCGTCTCACCCCTTCCTTTCCAGGGTCCAACAGTGCAAAGACAGCTCCTAAAGGAGCCCACTTGGCAAGCTGAGCATGCAGAACTTTGGAAAGATCCCATATTAAAGTTAGCACTGGGGCACCTGGGTGGCTCAGTCGGTTAAGCGTCTGACTTCGGCTCAGGTCATGATCTCACAGTCCATGAGTTCGAGCCCCATGTCAGGCTCTGTGCTGACAACTCAGAGCCTGGAGCCTGCTTCAGATTCTTTGTCTCCCTCTCTCTCTGCCCCTCCCCTACTTGCACTCTGTCTCTCTCTCTCTCTCTCTCTCTCTCTCTCTCTCTCAAAAACCAATAAACAGGGCGCCTGGGTGGCTCAGTCGGTTAAGCGGCCGACTTTGACTCAGGTCATGATCTCGCGGTCCGTGAGTTCGAGCCCCGCGTCGGGCTCTGTGCTGACCGCTCAGAGCCTGGAGCCTGTTTCAGATTCTGTGTTCCCTCTCTCTGACCCTCCCCCGTTCATGCTCTGTCTCTCTCTGTCTCAAAAATAAAATAAACGTTAAAAAAAAATTTTTAAAAAAACAATAAACAATTTAAAAAATGTATTGCCAAATGCAGTAAATAGTAGTAAATGCTCCTAGAACTAATGTAAGAATCAAATGAGTTCAATCCCTTGGCATTTTACTACTCCAAGCATGTCCTTGCACCAGGAGCATAGGCATCGCCTTTTAGAAATGCGGTAACTCTGGCCCACCCCAGACCTGCGGAATCGGGGTCTGCGTGTTAACAAGGTCCCCGGGGTGTGCACCAGAGTGTGGCGCCCTACCTGGCGCCCTGCCCAGCTTGCAGCAGGTGCACGGTTGCTGTGATTGTTCGGAGTGTACGGGTCCGACCCTCAAATGGTTCACAGGTAACTGATATGAGCACGCGGATGACTAACATAAGGCTGGGGCATCTTGGAGACGCAAGATCACGTTGTGGGGCAGAGAGGAGAGAGTGACTGCCACAAGTTGGGGCATTCAGACCAAGCATTAGACCTGGGCTTCCTCCCTTCATTTTTTGTCCTAATAATGCCCCTCCGTTCTTTAATAAACATGTACCTTTATCCTGTGTGGATTGTGGTCTAGGCTCCGTCCTGGGTCCTGGGGAAAGAAGGGGAGACATGGACCTTCCCCTCGAGGCGTTTACGGTCCAATCAGAGACACCTAAACCAATAATCACAGACCACGTTATGGCGGGATATGAAAGCCAACAGAGCACAGAACAGGTGGAGAGGAAGGATGGCCACAGAGCCCAGAGGAAAAGAGGAGCAAGGACCAATCAAAGACAGAGGACAGCGCTTTGGACATTTTGCTATTTCTTACCATGCTCTTCTCTCTTTCCCCTTCTCCCCCCCTCTCTGTTCCCCTCTCCCCCCCTCCTCCGTCCCTTTCTCCCCCCCTTCCCCTCTCCCTCTCTTTCTCTCTCTCTCTTTCCCCCTCTCCCCCCCTTCCTCTCTCACTGTGTGTGTGTTTTCATATACTTGGGTCATATTATATAGAAATCTGCATATTGCCTTTTCAGTTAATATTACTACGTAAGAATTGCCCGACATGTAACTGGTATATGGTAAATGGATAGGACTCAGAGAAAGTAGTGCCTTTACCTTTCTTTGTCCCCTCTAAGCCCTGAAATGTACTCACTGGGGAAAATTCCTCTCCGTCCTCTGAATGACACCTACCAGAGTCATGAATCTTCTGCTGACACTTACGCGATTTGTGTAAATCACGTAAGTCGTTTTAAGTCTGTGTAAGTCTTTTTAAATAACAAATTTAGTCTCAGTTCGCTCATTAAAAGTCCCAGGGGAGGGGCGCCTGGGTGGCGCAGTCGGTTAAGCGTCCGACTTCAGCCAGGTCACGATCTCTCGGTCCGTGAGTTCGAGCCCCGCGTCAGGCTCTGGGCTGATGGCTCGGAGCCTGGAGCCTGTTTCTGATTCTGTGTCTCCCTCTCTCTCTGCCCCTCCCCTGTTCATGCTCTGTCTCTCTCTGTCCCAAAAATAAATAAAAAACGTTGAAAAAAAAATTAAAAAAAAAAAAAAAAGTCCCAGGGGAGAGGGCACCTGGGTGGCTCAGTCAGTTAAGTGTCCCACTCTTGATTTCGGCTCAGCTCGTGATCTCATGGTTCGCGGGTTCAAGCCCCACATCTGGCTCCGTGTTGCCAGTGCGGAGCCTGCTCGGGACGTTCCTCTCCCTCTAAATAAATAAATAAACAAACAAGCGAACAAACATTACCAAAAAAAAAGGAGAAGGGGGTAATCAAAGCTCCAAGCTTGGTTCAAAGGGTCAGTTACACCCCTGTCGCCGTGGCTGCAGGTCTGTGTGAGCAAGAAGCTGGCTTGAGGGGTGGGGAGAGGGAGAGGGAAAGATAGGGTCTGTCTTCCGCCCTCCTCCTCCATGATTACTTCCACGTCTCCTCGCTCCTCTCAATGATAACTGTGCCTCCTGGCCCCCCCCTCCCCCCGGCGGAAGAGAGAGGCAAGGAAGGCAAGATAAGAAAGGCAGGGAAGTTCTTAATGGACTGACACTGTCAGAGGATGGCTTTATCACACTCTCTCTGCTCAACGGTGTTTGAAACTCATTCCTGAAACCGTTTCTCGGCCTCTCACCGACCCCACCCTGCAGGTCCCTTGACCGTGACAATGGATCACCTCCAGCTTGTCCCTCTCAGCTTCTGCGGCCCCAGGAACCCAGAAATGCCCCTCTTGCCTTTTCCACCCATTCTGTCTCCCACTCTGGATGGTCACCCGCCCACTGCTTCACTGTGGTCCACTGGAAAAGCTCCTACACGATTTGCCCCGACAAACCCTGGGAACGTAGGTATCTTTTCTCTGAGGCAAGAAGCCCGTAGATTGCAACTGCCAGAGTAAATTTTAGGACAGGACGCACTACAGGTCTTCATATTCATAATTTTAGTAACTATGGGTCTCTCTCGACATTTATTCTCCTTTTCTTCTACAGTTACAGTACCCAACTTTGTAGCTAGACACAAGGTTGGGCTGACATTTTTCCTGTTGACGTAGAAACAAAGTGTTGGGTGAGGAAGTCAGAGGAGGCTCCTTAAAGTAAGAGCCTGCACAGGTCTCTGCTACTTTTCTTGTCGCTTGGAATGTGGATGTGATGGCTGGTGCTGCAGCATTTGCCTTCAACTGTGAAGACAGTTGATGAAGCAGAAAGCTGGACAGCAACTATACCCACTTAGCCGTCAGACCAATTGTTGGACTGCCTTCCCCCAGACTTCATTTACTGAGACAATCGGTTTCAATCTGGCTCAAATCACCATGTGATCGTGATGCCAGTGTTGTTTTTTAAAACTGTTCTTCAATTTCCACCATTAGGAAGGACACCATGATGAAGTTTGTCCATATTGCTGCTTGTTTTCTAAGGTAGAAATTAGAATTCTTGATAGAGTTATAGATATAGGTCCATATCGTTTTCCTGAAGTGATACTCATTTACCTTCTCAGGTCACATCATTCACATATTTAACGTGCATGTGGACTTTAGAATATATCGCCCTGTATTTGTCAGCTCTTGGTATAATAATGCCCCGTAACAATCATCTCACACCTCGATAGCTTTCAACAACAAGCGTGTATCCTCACAATTGCAAGCTCTTGTTCGGCTGATCTAGGCTGGCCGGGCCAGGAAGCTCTGTTTCAGCTTGCTGGGCAGTTGCATTTGGCTACACTGTGGTTGGGTCAGGTCAGTTCCACGTGTATTTATTCTAGAACCCAGGCTGAAAGGGCAGTGGCTACCCAGGAGCACTCAGAAGGTGAGATAAATAATCCAGGGCAGGAGAAGGATACTGTTCAGGGAAGCCACAACAAGAAAGGCCACCTTGCAAAGATAGAAAGAAACTGCTGAAATTCTGCGCTAGACATTTTCAAAGAGCTGTGTGTGTGAACGAGTTGATTAAACAAGATTCGGATTCAAAGAGTTACACCGGCTGAGCACCTATTCTGGCTAAGCCCATGCTAGGGCTTCTCAGAAATATACCAACCCTTGCAACAAACAAATCTATCCACACGCATTAAAACTATAGAGGCTCAATGTTAACATAGACCAGAGACAAGAAGAAATGCTTTGAAGTTCCCACCTACCCCTCGTCAATGCTGAAGATCTAGTCACCACACAGGCAAAAAGGTTTGAGTGCCCAAAACCGGGTAGGCAGAGTTAAGGTGAATGGACCTCACATCTGATTTTCTGGATTCAATCCTGGGTCTATTTTCTACCTGCAACCTTAGCAAGGTATTTAACCCATCTGTGGCTCAGTTTCCCCATCTGCAAAGTGGAACAATGAGAATACATATATTCCATAGAGTCATTGTGAAGATTTAGTGAAATAATACACCGAAATCTCTTAAAATAGCACCAGCCAGGCACAGGGAAAGTGTTTGGTAAATATTAGTGTTGTGCCAGGGTGCAGCATTTAACTCCTATCAAAACTCAAACTGCCCAAGAATGTGTGGCTCCTTTGTTTTGTCTATCACTTTTTTCCTTCTGATTAATAGATTCTGTGTGTTTTTTCCAATGTTTACTGACTTTAAAGAAAAAAAAGTATGGTTTTAGTTTACATTTGGGCAGGTAACTAATGAGGTTAACTTTTTTGTCTTCCATTTTTTATCACTTAGAATATTTTTAGAAGCCTTTCAATAATGGCTAATCTTTTTTTTTTTAATTTTTCAACGTTTTTTATTTATTTTTGGGACAGAGAGAGACAGAGCATGAACGGGGGAAGGGCAGAGAGAGAGGGAGACACAGAATCGGAAACAGGCTCCAGGCTCCGAGCCATCAGCCCAGAGCCTGACGCGGGGCTCGAACTCACGGACCGAGAGATCGTGACCTGGCTGAAGTCGGACGCTTAACCGACTGCGCCACCCAGGCGCCCCAATAATGGCTAATCTTTATCCTCTGAGAGTGGGTTTGATTTTTGGAAATAGCCAAAAGCCATTCAAAAGTATGACCTGATTGCTCGCATGTCTAATCAGGTTTGAACCTTAGTATAACACAAAAATGTAAACGGTCCCTTCAAAGGATGTTTACTCCCTAGGGGGAAATAAAGTCTTAGTCTCTCAGACAAAAGTCTTTTGGCTTCTCTCCAAGAGGACATCTGGGTGTAAGTGGGGAGAGTGGGGCTTAAATTATATCATGGAAGAGTCGTATTCACGTGGTTGCTGTGGCTCTTTTGGCCCGGATTGGATGGGGGTTCCTGATCCACCTGCTGGGATACACAGCAGAAGTTTGCATCTGTAATGCAGTAACTTGTGGCCCAGGCTTTTCCTCAGCTGGTCAGAGCCCAGGGGACTGCCTGGCTGACTCTGCCTCAGACCAGCTCTCCCTGGCAAGTTAGACTCCTCTGTTGGCCCTCGACGCCCTCTCATTTGCCATGCCTCCAATTTGGCCTGACCCAGGTGGTCCACTGTGCAGTCCTTGCCCCGGGGCACCTTGACCCTCTACCAGTCGTGATGGCTCCCACTGGCGGTGCTCCCCAGCAAAAGTGCGCAGTGTTCTGGCTCCTTCCGTGCCTCAATGGAAATAAGGATGGCTCAGGAAAGCTAAACTTGAGCCCCCCCTCTGCCTGGTCACACTGCACTGCCATGTGGATGCGGTCACACCCCAAGATGACACTATTCGGCAGAGCCTCCAGCGTCAAGGACAAGAGTCTCCTCTGCCCTTGGTGACAGCCCCACCTGTCCAGTGTGCCTTCCGCGTTCTGGGCCAAAGCTGGGAGAACACACAATCTGAATCGGTCTCTCACCTGCTCATACCTCTTTTCTCCTTCTCTCTCTTTCTCAGTATCTCACGGGGCCCCAAAAGGTCAGATTTCCCACACACACGCACACGTCATGCCCTCCATCTTTCACTTCAGCCTCTTGGAGAGGCCTTAATGGAGCACAGGGGTACGTTTGGTCCACACTGGGGGAACACCATAAGCTGGGTCGATCAGGCTGCGCTGTTGAAAGCTAGAGAGATTAGAGGATCTTCGAAATCCCCTCTCAAGGTAACACCTGGCTTGCAAAGTCACTTTTCTGTTGGATAATTCTATTCTACACTAAGTTAGAGGAGGGATTTTAACTTGCTCCTTTCTTTGCCATTCCTTCTGTTACAAATCATGACCTTCCCCTAGGATGATGGATGCTTCAAGCCAGCTAGAGCGAAGGTCAAGGAAGGAAGGAAGCAAAATAGAAAAGCACACAATGGTCCTCACCGCATTACCTCCAACCGGCCATTATAATTAGCGATAATTATGAGGCTCCTTTCCTTTCTTTCTCTAATTTGACCTAGAGTTTCCCAACTCTCTGTTATGCTTAAGAATTGGTGTGAACGTGTGGGCCTTGTTGGAGTTTTGATTCAAACAACTATAAAAAGATGCTTTTTAGACAAAAAAAAAAAAAAACACCTGGTATTTGGCAATATAAATCAATTGTTCATTTTGATGGGTATGATAATATCATTATGCTTAGGTCAAAAAAATATTCACTAGTTTTTAATGTAGACTTAAATATCTGGAGCATAAGGACATGATGTTTCTGATTTGCTTTTTAAAATGCTGTAGCACAGGGCGTCTGGCTGGCCCAGTTAGTAGAGCATGAAATTCCTGATTTAAAATAAATTAAATAAAATAAAATAAGGAAAGAAAGAAGAAAGAAAGAAAGAAAGAAAGAAAGAAAGAAAGAAAGAAAAAAGAAAGGCTGCAGCAAAATTACAGGTGGGAGGGTAAGTGATGGACAGATCAAAACACTGATGGTTGTTGTAACTGAGTGGCAGCTACAGGGAGAACTTTTCCTCACACAATTTATTTCTGTGTGTGAGAGACTCTTTAAAATAAAAGGTTTTCAAATAAATTTACATGGGGAATGATAAAACACAAATCATGTATGCTGTATTTAAAGGTCAGTTCAAGGGCAATATTGATTACATGCCATTTTCACTTCACAGGATCAGATGTAACTCAATCCCGTGGCAATGCCCATCTCCCCGTCCCATTGGCAGCCCTGAATTTTATGTCGATTTGGATTTATCAGCTGAATGATATCAAAAAAGAAAACAGGGTCGAGTCTTTTTCATTTATATTTGGGAAGGGTTTTTTTTTTCCTCAAATGTTTATTTTGAAAGAGAAGCAGGGGGGGTGGGAGGCGGAGAGAGAGAGGGAGACAGAATCCCCAAGCAGGCTTGGCTTTGTTAGAGCAGAGCCCAACACGGGATTTGAACTCATGAACCGTGAGATCATGACCCGAGCCCAAATCAAGACGCTGAACTGACTGAGCCACCCAGGCACCCCTGAGAAGTTTTAATAAGGTTCAAATCATTTCAAATATTTCCTACCCAACAAAGTTTTAGCAGCTCTTTCCAAATGGCTAGTCTTTGTCCTCCCAAGAATAGATTTGATATTTAGAAACCACCAAGTGCTGTTTCTAAGCAGGTGGATGAGCAGGTGATGCGTAGGGAGAATGGTCAAACTTCATTTTATCCCCCAAATCTTAAAAAGAATTAGGTCTGGTTTTCTCCGAGGCCCTACAAACAGCCTGTGAAGGTCTTGCTCAACCAGAAGATCCGACAAGTATCTCCCGGTAACAATGTCAGCTCTTTAAAACAAGGGACCGCCTTCCCAAGTTTGGAGGATAAAACCCTCCTTGGGATGATACGAACAACGTCGGTGATGACAGCTGTAATGTGTCTTGCACCGACCATATAGACGTGGTAGGTAGATTAGCTAATTACCGCTAATCTATCGCCTCTCAACATTTTCCATAAATGTGCCCCTAAACGCACAGAAGGAATATGAGAACCCAACCTGCTGTAAAACACAGAGAGGGAGGCAAACCGTAAGAGACTCTTAAACAGAGAACACACTGAGGGTTGCTGGAGGGGAGGCGGTGGGGGGGGGGGGATGGGCCAAATGGACAATGGGCATCAAGAAGGGCACTTGTTGGGATGAGCACTGGGTGTCATATGTAAGTGATGAATCACTAAATTCTACTCCTGAAACCCAATACTACACTGTATGTTAACTGACTTGAATTTAAAGGAATTAATTAAAAAATAAAACTTCTGCTCAGATGTGGAGGGCAGGGAAACACAGCCCAAGGGCTAAAATTCAGTGAAATCCCCTGGTTTAACTTTTAAAGGGACGTGGTGTTTCCATTCTGTCCCCACCCCACCCCCACCCCCACTAGTAGTTGCTAACGTTCATAGAGCACTTAAAAGAGAGTCTGCTGTAAGCTTTCTATATGTGTTAATTCTTCGACCTTTATGGCGACCTTTATGCTGTTACCTCCGTTCCGTAGGCGAGAGAGCTGACCCACAAAGAAGTTAAGTCATCTGCCTAAGGTTGCACAGCCTAGTGTCAGAGCCCGACAGTCTGTAACCAGCGATCGTGGCCTTAACCTTTCACCATAAGCATGTTTCTGCTCTCTTGAAATTAACAAATCAATCCTATCTTCTAAGTTACCGTGCATCCCTCGTTGAGAACATCACAGCCACCCCGTGCCTTCTCCAGGACGTGTACGACTGCATAATCTTGAGTTACGACTACCCAGTTGGAGAAGCGCAAACACGTACTATGATCTCCAGTCCTTGTGATGACAGCAACGTAAAGATTCTTATCCTGTTTCAGAGCTCTCCCAAAATCAGAGGTGACATCTCTCTGGCACAGGGGTATAGGGTCAGGCAAACGTTTATTCCATCATCCCCTCTGTCTTTACCAATGGCAAACGTACAACGGCCCTGCTTCTCAGCCCCGTGACTCAACTGTCACACGCACATGTCCGCACGCATGCACACATACAGGAAACCTAAGTCGGCCGGACCTAAGAGCAAACCCCAGCCACGTTCTGTGGGGACCAGCACGACTTCTACACGTGATAATTAATAAACGGACACCGGACCCGTGAACGAGCCGTGAGCCCCAAGGAAGAAACTCTGCCCTGGATTTTCCCTTGAGACTCTAACCATGGCTTTTCACATCGGAAGACCATTGTCGACCTTCCGAAGCCAATTAGGAAATCCACAGAAAGCATTTTCCCGGTAAGCACTGAAGAGGTGACAGGAAGGAGTGGTAGGGCACAGACTTTGACGTCAATCAGACCCAATTTGATCTGAAGCTCCTCTCCGTGTTCAGTTCTGTGGCTGTGGGCACATGGCATAGCTGCCTTCACCAAGCCCCCTTTCCCTCATCTTTACAGCTGTTGAAGTGACAGGCACCGTGTGAGGTCATCCCGGGACTAAATGAGACGCCTCACGTGAAGGTACTAGCTTTGTGCCTGGTAAATCATAAGGACTCAATAAATGTTCGTTAAACGGCACTAATTTAGAGGGCATAATAGTGTGTATATTGTGCACACACATATACACACACATATTCACACGCCACAGGTGCACAAACTATTTCAGGAAATGATCCCCCCGAGGGAGGACTGGAAAAGGTTCTGGGGTCGGAGGGCAATGTGGGTTTCCATGTCTTTGTGTCCTTTCCACTTTATTTCATAAATGTTCTACAGTTTTCAGAGTACAGATCTTTTGCCTCTTTGGTTAGGTTTATTCCCAGGTATCTTATTTTTGGTGCAATTGCAAACGGGATCAATTCCTTGATTAATTCTTCTGCTGCTTCATTATTGGTGTATAGAAAGGCAACAGATTTCTGCACATTGATTTTATATCCTCCGACTTTGCTGAATTCATGCATTAGCTCTAGCAATTTTTTGGTGGAGTCTTACAGGTTTTCTCCATAGAGTATCATGTCATCTGCAAATAGCAAAAGTTTGACTTCTTCTTTGCCGAATTGTAGGCCTTTTATTTCTTTTTGTTGTCTGATTGCTGAGGCTCAGACTTCCAGGACTATGTTAGATAGTAACGGTGAGAGAGGACATCCTTATCTTGTTCCTGATCGTAGGGGAAAGGCTCTCAGTTTTTCCCCATTAAGGATGAAATTAGCTGTGAGTCTTTTGTATATGGCCTTTGTGTGGAGGTATGTTCCACCTATCCCTACCTTGTGGAGGGTTTTTATCAAGAATGGGTGTCATATTTTGTCAAATGCTTTTTCTGCAACTATTGGCAGGATCATATAGTTCTTATTCTTTCTTTTATTAATGTGGTGTATCACGTTGATTGATTTCCAAATATCAAACCAGCGCTGCAGCCCAGGAATAAATCCCACTTGATCATGGGGAATAATTCTTTTAATGTACTGTTGAATTCAATTTGTTAGGATCTGGTTGAGAATTTTTGCATCCAGGTTCATCAGAGGTATTGGCCTGTAATCCTCCTTTTTAGTGGGATCTGTCTCAGTTTTGGAATCAAAGTAATGCTGGCCTCACAGAATGAGTTGGGAAGTTTTCCTTCCGTTTCTATTTTTTTTTAACAGTTTGAGAGAATAGGTATTAACTCTTCTTGAAATGTCTGGCAGAATGCCCCTGGGATGCCATCTGGCCCAGGACTCTTGTTTAGTGAGAGATTTTCAATGACTGATTCAATTTCTTCAGTGGTCCTGCACCCCGAGCATCACTGGCGGACGGGCTCTCCCCTAGATCTGTGTCTCGCTCTGCCAGCTGGCCTCAGAGCCGTCCTGCCTGGAATGCGGATCTCATAATGAGCTTTTACAAAACAAACCTGTAGCCGCTAAACCCCTCTATGCAGAAGACTAAGACCTACACCTTGGATTTGGATGAGGAAAGCAAAGTAGCAATGTGGTTCGGTCCACTTCCCCCTCCCACACCCTTCCTCTCCTGGCTCACCTCTGACTGGGAACAAAATTTCCTCCTCCACAGCTACCATCCCACATATGCACAGCCAGGGAGCAGTGGCCAGTGCCTCCGCTGGCCTGTGCCCTCTCTAGGGCTCTACGGGGCTCAGCTAGATCCGTGTAGAGCATTCGGTGTCTAATAATAGCAGGCATTTTTAAGTGCTGGACGCTGGGCTGGATAATTTACAGACAACATGTCACTTAACCCCCATCTGCCAATTAAGTAACACTACTCCCAATTGTGAATAAAAACCAGGCGCAGAGAGATTTGGTGACGACCCCAAGGCCTTGTGGTCAGAAGGTGAAATTGAGACTCAAACCCAGCGGCCAACCAACTCCGCCCCTACATCCCCGCTCACCTCTCCCGTCCATCCTGAGGTCTCTCTCTGAGAGTGTCTCCTCAGCCCCCATTCAGTTTTCGGGAGCTGGGATAGGGACGGGGGGACAGGGAGGGAAGAGCGAGAAAGCTTCAGGCCATGGGCCCCCGGAGCGGGCACACTTCTTGAATTGGAATTATTAAGAAATTCAACATGGCCCCTCTCCCTAGGGACGGAGGAAGCCTTTGGCTTTCAAGACCCCAAGGGTCCCATTTGATGCTGAGCGAGTTTTGATGTGCACGGTTTATTTTAGTCAAGGAGAGGGAAAGGAAGAGGGAAGCGTGACAGGGTCGTAGGAAACCTACTAGCGTTGCATGTCTTGGTGGGGGAAGAATATTTTGGACTCTTGCCACCCACTAGAGTACCAGGCAGGCATGTCCCACAGAAGCTTTTGCCAGTGTAAGAACGTGACGGCGAAAAGCTCTGCTCTCCCACCTAGGATTTCAGGGTGGAGGGAGGCACTCGGCAGGCCAGGAAGGCTCAGACTGAATTCGTCCACTCCTCAAACACTGATCACACACATGCTGGGCGTTTTGATAGCAGCGTGAATCCGAGGGCCACGGTCATGTAACAACCCAGGGCGTGGTTACCCCTATTTTTCAAAGGAGAAAACCAAGCTTTAGAGAAATGAAGCGTCGAGCACACACGACTAGGAAATGTCAACGCTCTGGTTCCAACCGCTTTCCTGTGACACCAAATCCAGGGTCTCCCGCCACCCAGGGGTCCTCCCCTCGGAGACCTCATGTTCCAGCGAGGACTCAGACCTGTACACGGACAAATGTCACACCAAGGGGCAAGGGGGCCAGGAAAGCGGAGCAGTTCAGGGAGTAGACTTTGAACTTGGACAGACCGGGAGGCATCACCCAACTCTGCGGCCTACAGTTGCGCAGTTTGTCAGTGAAGCTTTCCACAGATGAGTTTCGTCATCTGCGACAAGGACGCGTCGAGTCCTGCCTCACGGAGGTGGGAGAGGATTAAGCAAATGTGAAAGTCACTTAGCCCAGTGCCTTGGCACAGAGGGACAGCTCTGGAGGTGGGAGCCGCTGTATTTGCCACTGAAATGGAGCGTGTGCAGAGGGAGACCTAAGAGAGATGTGCTGGCCCCAAAGGGAGACCCAGTGTAGTCATTCCTATGCGGCTGGAGTGGGAGCGGGATGAAGGTCCTCGCCTGGGGGGGGGGGGTTAGCAGGTGTATAAACACCTGAGACAAAAGATAACTATTGCTCTTTCTAGCTCCACCTTCTGGCTGGGAAGAGGGGACTCCAGGAGCCTAAGCCTAACCAGGGCCTGGAGCTGAGCAGTAGGAAGGTTGGAGCGAGCCCCACACGAGGGTCTGTGCAGACAGCACGGAGCCTGCTTGGGACTCTCTCTCCCTCTCTCTCTCTCTCTGAGCCCCTCCCCCTGCGATCATGCTCTCTCTCTAAATAAATAAATATGTTTTAAAAATAAATAAAATACAATCTTAAAAAAAAAAAAAAGGAAGGACAGAGCGAAGTTTCTCCATGCACTCTCACACCCAGGCACACTGGAGTTATGTCCTCCTCCACTCCATTCCCAGCCCTGGGGAAAAACTTAACCTCTCTGAGCCTCAGTCGCCACATTTCCAAATGGTGAAGGGTAATGCTATCTCATTATTAAAGGAAATAATGTATATAAACCGCCCAGGGCAGCACCTGGCACACAGACATGCCGGAGAGACAGCAGGTGTATTAGCCTCCCCCTTCACACCCTCTTGGCAAGCTCTGACCTCCCAGCGACAGGTGAAGCCCTTCAGCAGCCACCCCTCCCTGCCCCCCGCACCTGCACGTGCACACGGGCACACACACATGCGCACAACACAAGGGAGGGTCAGGTCGGAAAGAGTCTTGGCTCTGCGAGGCAATCACCGCCCTCAAAAGAACGTTCGCCTCTGACTTCGGCTCAGGTCATGATCTCGCGGTTCGTGAGTTCAAGCCCCACAGCAGGCTCACAGCTATCAACACAGAGCCCGCTTCAGATCCCCTGCCTCCCCCTCTCTCTCTCTCTGCCCCTCCCCCACTTGCACCCCCTCAAAATAAATAAAACATTAAAAAAAGAAGAAGAAGAAGAAGAATGTTTGCCTAAAACCCGAACAGCTCTGGGGTCTGTCTCCTCCAGGGCTGTGAGCAGTTTTGCTGCATAGTTATCTTCACATTGTCCCCCCTGCCCCCATCCAATCCCCATTCCAGCCGCCGGAAAGGAAATTCTTCCTCACAGCCTTGGACACTGTCCAGGTTGGACAGCCCCGTGAAAGGTTTCCATTTTGGCCAATTGAAGCACTTCCTACGTAAGGGTCCCTTCTAATCTGTGGGAGAGGCCGGGTTCCACAGCAGTGGTGCTTGGTGAGAGCCTGAGTAGGGAAACGAGTCAGGAAGAGGGTTCAAGATGTCAGATAAAAGGGGGCGACAGGAGGGCCATCAGCCAGGAACCATTGGCGGCCGGAGGCAAGGCCTTCCCACGCTCACCTAACATCAGCAGGGCGGGCGACTTCCTTTCCTTTCCTTGTGGTTACAGGGCCATGAGGACAGGCCATGCAGGTTCCCATCTCCTCTCTAGCCTTCGAGCCAGGCATTATGTTTCCTGTCGCACCGATGGAGTCACTAAGTTTAGAGAAGGGAAATCGTTGTCCCAGACCATGTAAGTGATGAGAAACACTGTCACAGGTTCAAATCTCCTGGTTCCTAATCCAGAGCTCTTGTACCAGGATGCTTCTCTCATACTGCTACAAAACTAACACTAATAATAATAATAGTAACAATGTCACAGGGCTAGCACAGAGTAAAAGCTCAGGAAAATTTAGCTAAGGGCTATTAACTATCATACTTACTCCTGCAATAACCTAGAGAGGAACGTAGTATTATCTTCATTCGCGAATGAGGAAAATGAAGCTCAGGGGTCAGCAAACTAGCCCATGGCCTGTTTTTGTAAATAAAGTTTTATTGGAACACAGCCCTGCTCATCCGTCCCTGTATTGCCCACAGCTGGTTTTGCACAGTAACACCAGAGGTGAGTGGTTACAACAGGGAATACAGAACCCAAAATGCCTCAAACATTTACTAGCCGGCTCTTCAAAGAAAAAAAAAAAAAAAAAAAGGCATCCACCCCTGGTCTAAGTGATTTGGAAAAGCTCCCACCGTTCTAGAGGGCAAAAACCACGACTTGAGCCCAGACCTAATTCTAGAGCCTGCACCTGTAATCCCCTTGCCTTCCCACACCCCATTATTCAGTTTTTCAGGAACCCTCTCTTCATTACTGTTAGGGGCCAAATTGTGTCCCCAGCCAAATGTATGTGTTGCAGTCACCTCAGAATGTGACTGTATTTGGAAATGGGGTCTTCATGGGGATAACTAAGTCAAAGCAAGGTCATTAGGGTGGCCCTAATTAATATGACTGGTGTCCTTCCAAGAAGAGGAAATTTGGACCCTGACATATAAAAAGAGAGGACCGCGTGAAGACACGGGGAGGAGACCGCCATCTAGAAGCCAAGGAGAGGGCCCTCAGAAGGAACCAACATCTTGGCCTTGGACTTCCGGCCTCCTGGACTCTGAGAAGACAAGTTCTTCTAGATGAAGCCAACCAGTCTGTGGTGCTTGGTTCCAGCAGCCCTGGCATATTAATACCATTGCCCATTCAGAGCCAGACACGGTTCTCAGGGAAAGCAAACAGGGCCTGGAGCACGGCCCTCCATCAACATTCGTTACTGGGGTCGTTATCCGAGCAGTCTGCTTGCGTTGACGTTTCATCCTCACAGAACGCCTATTCCCTGAATACTCTTTTATCCCCATTTTACAGGTGAAATGTATGAAGCCCAGAGAGGGTGTGTACTTACCCAAGGTCACACAGCTAAGAGGAGAAGAAGATGTGGGCCAGTGTCCAGTGGGGTTGGGTATACTGGGCAGCAAATGAACGGTCAGACCACTGGCAACAGCCACTGCCTCCTCGGCTGGTTCAAGGAAGCCTCTCTATGCAGCAGACCAAGCAGTGGATGGAACCCACGAGATATGCCCTGTGCCTGGGCCCCTGCCGTCGACACCCCACCATGCCCTGCCCACATGGGTTTTTGGTGACATGAGATCCATGGGACTCAGAATTACCTGCTCGCCTGGGAAGGCTCTGGGTGACTTGAAGTGTCATCATCACCCATTGCCCTCCCTCTTGGCTTCTAAGAAAAAAATCATTAAAAATTTCATTTAGACTCAAGTTAAATCTTCTGGACGCACGGCACACATCTCAGATACCCCTCTCCTTTGGCTCATTCCTACTTCTGGTCCTGTGTAAATGACCTTTCCTGAGAAATGTCTTTCCTCACCCCCTCAAAGGCCCCTGTCTCTTGTCCTCGGGACGCATCAGGGCTTTCTCCTGGCCCTTCTCCTCGGTGTTATTAAAAAGAGCCCCATAGGAAGTGAGGAGCGAGGGCAGAGGAAGGGGTATCATTCAGAGTCCCCTTGCACCAAGCTCCTGGGCCGACCAACGCATAGCGGTATGACCTTACACATTTCCTTCTCAGTCTGGGCCTCTGCTTTTCCACTCATACAATATAGGGGTGGCTGGGGTCATATTAAAGTTCCTCCAAGTTCTACAAGCCTATGGCAGCTTTGGCATCGAATGCACACGAGAGAAAATTTGCTCCCACAGCTCTTTTGCATCCTGGAAAAGTACACATCACTCTGTCCAAAAATTGAACTGGGAGCGTCTCTGTCCTCCGTGAGACTGAGCTCTCCGGGGTCAGGGATGGGGTCCATCCAACGTGTGTGCCTCCCACGCCCAGGACAGAGCCTAGCACACAGTGGGAACCGAAATTTTGGCCTGTGTCTCTTAGAGACTTGAGGTTACCACCTAAAGTGAGAGGCATCAGTAGAGACCATTTGGGGATCCCAATGCAATGAAATGATTTTTGTTTATTTTAAATGTTTTTCTTTATTTTTGAGAGAGAGACAGACAGGGCATGAGTGGGGCTGGGGCAGAGAGAGAGAGGGAGACACAGAATCCAAAGCAGGCTCCAGGCTCTGAGCTGTCAGCACAGAGCCCGATGCGGGGCTCGAACTCACAAACCGCGAGATCATGACCTGAGCCGAAGTCAGAGGCTTAACGGACTGAGCCACCCAGGCGCCCCTGAAATGATTTTTATTCAGATCCCCCATTCCCACGTTATCAGATGGAGTTGTGAGCACAGCCCCATGGGACATGCGTTACCACCCCTCCCCCAGTCCCAGATGCGGGAGAGGAATTCACATTGACAGAGCAGCAATTATGCACTCGCTGCTACACTAACACACTTAGAGTTGTCATCTCCCTTCATATCTCCTTTCACCCCAACCTGCCACGTAGAGATTATCGGCCCCACGTTAGAGGTAAAGGAAGCGAGGCTTACAGAAGGCAGATAACTCGCCCAAGGTGCTGAGTAAGAGTCAATGCTAATCCCCAAACTGGGACTAATTCCAAAGTCCATGGCCCTCGTTCATTCAGTTCAAATATCAGCACATAATAGGTGCTGCTGCCCCATCCTGCCCGTGGCATCCCTGACCCTGAGAGACCCAGAAGCAGAAAGCTGAGGAGTGAGGGTGGGGGTAAGAGGGCAGGTACCTCCCTTCCCCACTGGAGGTCCCTCAGGCCAAAGCCTGGCCTAAAACAGGGAGAAAATGAGGGGCGCCTGGGTGGCTCAGTGGGTTGAGTGCCCGACTTCGGCTCAGATCATGATCTCGCAGTTCACGAGTTTGAGCCCCGTGTCGGGCTCTGTGCTGACAGCTCAGAGCCTGGAGCCTGCTTCGGATTCTGTGTCTCCCTCTGTCTCTCTGTCTCTCTCTCTCTCTCTCTCTGCCCCTCCCCCACTCACCCTCTGTCTCTCTCTCTCTCCCTCCCTCAAAACTAAACATTAAAAAAAATTTTTAAACAGGGAGAAAATGAATTCTAAACTGGAAACGAGGTTGACGTTGGAGAAGACTCAGGCCAGAAAACGTTCAGCTCTGCCACAAAGGGACATTCCATCAAGCCCATCTGAAGGCCATGATTAGAGGAAAGCAAAGCTGTCTTGTGCTTACCTCTCACCGAGATCCACCTGTTCCAGGCCCTTGTTATAAAAGCCCGGGCCCATGAGCGTAGAGAGGCGCGGGGTTCTAGGGAGGGAAGGAGCAGAGGGTCAAGGCCCGGCTGTGTGGGCTGAGGCCGTCCCTAGGAGGCTTGAGGCAGGAGCCGTGGGGGAGAGCCTTTGGGCGGAGACCCAGTGTGCAAACAGAGGGACATCCAGCACGACTGCAGAAGGGAAGTGGACATGAAAAGGAAGAAGTGGGGGTCGGAAGGGAGGGGTTCACAGGGCCCCCGTAGGTCCAGGAGAGGATTCTGGGCTTTGTTGTAGTACGCGGTGGAGGTTGGAACAGTGAAGATGCCGGTTCTAGAAGCTCGAGAGGAAACCCAAGAGATGACGGTGGCTTGGGTTGGGGACGATGGAGATGGGGGAGGGGAGGTGTACAAGGGATTTCAAGGAGCTCAGCAGTCATCTGTGGTGAAAGAGTCATTTCTATAATTTCTCCAGAGGAAATGCAGGACATCAGGATGAATCTGTGCTACTTTTGATCAAAAGATGTGCTTGACTAAGGGGGCCCTGGGCAGGCAGCCAGGCCTTGCCCCTGAGCTGTGATGCCGGGGCCATTGGAGCCGAGAGGGAAGGGAAGCAGCCCAGTGGTGGGGTAGAGCGGCCTCCAGCAGAGGCATGATCGAGTGATAGATGTACTGAAACGGAAAGAATGCTTAGCAGGGCGCCTGGGTGGCCCAGTCGGTTAAGCGTCCGACTTCGGCTCGGGTCGTGATCTCGGGGTTTGTGAGTTCGAGCCCCGTGTCAGGCTCTGTGCTGACAGCTCAGAGCCTGGAGCCTGCTTCAGATTCTGTGTCTCCCCCTTCTCTGCCCCTCCCCGCTCCCGCTCTGTCTCTGTCTCTCAAACAAACGTCAAAAAGAAAAAAATGCTTAGCGAAATCCCTCATTTCACAGCTAAGGCACAGTCTCCATTATCCGACAGGCCTGGGTTCATCCTGACCTTGCCACTGACTGGCTGGGGAAGCCACTTGACCGTGGTAGCCTAGATCTTTCTATCTGCAAAGCAGGTATGGTAAGCCCTCTCTCTCATGAGTCTGGCAGGGGGGCTGGGAAAGTTACGTAAACTTGGTAAATCACCAAGCACAGTCCTTTACTGAGGCTCTGGAGGTAGAGATCAGCTGGAAGATAGTCGAAAGTGAGGAAGAAGAGGAATTGGTGATTGACCGGATGTGGGGAGTGAGAAAAAGGGCAGAGGCCAAGATGGCACTCAGATTTCTGCTCCAGTGCACCGTGGATGTCAGGATGTAGGATCCCTCCCACGGTTACCCCAGCCTGCCAGCCCCACGTGTAGGAGGCTGAGAAATACTCCACTCCTCTCTCTTCCATCCCGCGTTGCCAAGAAATTCCCTAGAAGACCGGGTACCCATAAAAGTGAAAAGAAAAACGACCATCCATCAAGCTTTTGCTACGTGCCAGCTGAGGGCTTTACTCTCACTGCGTCATTTAAGCTCCCGACGGCCTGTGTGAGGAGGCAAATCCCGTCTCGTCTCACCGGTGAGGAAACTGAGGCCCAGAGTGGGGACACCGCTCCCCCCAGGCGGCCCGGTGAATGAGGAGCAAGCAGGTCCCAGCCCCAAACCTGGGCCTGGCTCCCGCCCACCCGAGAGCAGCCGGGGCTGCGGACACCCTTGCTGGGGCCCCGCTGTTGTGAGCACCCCCCCCCCCCCCGCGGACGGTCCAAGCCCGTTCTGTCAGATGACTGACTTAGTGGGGAGCCTCGTCAGGAACAGGCAGGCTCCTGAGCAAATTTGTGACCCCCACAACCAGGTGTTCCTGCCGCCTGGTGATGGCACCTGGATTACGCGTGGCTGGAAGAGGAGCAGGCCCCGGCCTTTCGACACCAACCTTTGCTTCTCGGGGACCTCCTACTCTCCAAAGTCTGTGGTCCCCGACAGCTGTGCGCCTCAAAGGCTGGTCCCTCATAGCTCCTTACACATTCAGAACCTCGGGCCCCACTGGACCTTGGGAATCCGAATCTCCATTTGAAGAAGCTTGACAGGTGTCTGGCCTGCACAGGGACACAGCAGAAAGAGCGTTAGCCCCCAAGTCCAGAGACCCTTTTTTTTTTTTTTTAAGTTTATTTATTTTGAGAGCGTGAGAAAGCGTGAGCAGGGCAGGGGCAGAGCGAGAGGGAGAGAGAGAATCCCCAGGAGGCTCTGTTCTGTCAGCGCAGAGCCCAGTGTGGGGCTCGATCCCATGAACTGTGAGATCATAACCCGAGCCGAAATCAAGAGTCGGATGCTTAACAGACTGAGCCATTATAGGCGCCCCCAGGGACCTTGATAAGAATCCTGACCGGCCGCTGAGATGAGGCTCTGTGACCCCCGGCGAGTCTGAGCCTCAGTTTCACCATTTATAAAATGAGGGTGTTAACACCGGATCCTCTCTAAAGCGTTATCAGCAGGTGGAGGGAACGGAGGCCTGAGAAGTCAGACCGGCCTCCCTGCTTCTGGTAAGGACCGGCCAGCGCAGGGCAGAGCAACCCCCTGCACACAGCCCCTCCACCTCCGGTGACCCATCCGAGACCGTGGCCCAATTCGGTGAACGTGAGTGGACGAGTGAGTGAGTGAACTACGTGGTCCCGTGCCACGGGACAGGGGACAGGACTGTGCACGCAACGGTGAGGAGACCATGGAGAACGCTGTTCAAGACGTGACCTTTATCACGTGGAGGTCTTCCTGAGAAGGTTTCCAGAAGAGCGCTGCGACGGAGAGAAGACAGCTTGCACAAATCACCGCCCCTCTCTGGGCTTCCTGTCCTCCTCGCTGCATCACCTCTAGGCTCTCCTCTAGCTCGTCCATTCGGAAAGGGCCCCTCCACAAGAATACCTGTCCTATGTCCACAACGATCGTTTGCGGAGCAAAGAAAGGTGATCAGACTGGCCCGGGATAATATTTGGAACAGGTGTGGTATGAGGGCGGCGAAAAGAGGGACTTGAAGTCTTTTTCCTTTGGGCCTGACTCCGTGATTAAGATTCAGGCAGGCAGAGCGCCTGGGTGGCTCAGTCAGTTAAGCGACCAACTCTCGGTTTTGGCTCAGGTCATGATCTTGAGGTTCGTGAGTTTGAGCCCCACATAGGGCTGTGCGCTGACCGTGCAGAGCCTGCTTGGGATTCTCTCTCTCTCTGCCCCTCCTTGCCTTTCTCTCTCTCTCTCTCTCTCTCTCTCTCTCTCTCTCTTTCTCTCTCTCTGTCAAAAATAAATATTAAAAAAAAATTTTTTTTAACGTGTGGGAATTGTACAATGTGTCTGTGCGCTCTATGGCTGTATGCACAGAACACATCTCTAGGTAGAAAAACGACATGAGCAAGACACGGCAGCTGGCTGGGAGGACTGGCGGGCAATTAGCAGGTGGGAGAGGGGGCTGGAGGGGAAATTTTCCCCTTACGTCACTCTGGGCTTTTTTTCCCTGTTTCTTTAGAAGTCGATTTCTGGTGAATTAGAAAAAACAATTTATGTGCCCGGATCAATCTAGTGAAGACATTTTGACACGGGTAGAGCTTCATCTATTCCTGTTGCTTCTGGATTTTGCAGCTTGTGGGAGAGTAGCTCAGAAAGAGCCAGCCTCCTGCTTTGTTGGAACTTAATTCAAGAGTTTTTGATGTGTAAGCCTCTTACCTGATCAAAAAATAAAGGAGGAAGAGGAAAAAAAAGAACAAGCTATTTTTTTTTAACATTTATTTATTTTTGGGACAGAGAGAGACAGAGCATGAATGGGGGAGGGGCAGAGAGAGAGGGAGACACAGAATCGGAAGCAGGCTCCAGGCTCCGAGCCATCAGGCCAGAGCCTGATGCGGGGCTCGAACTCACGGACCGCGAGATCGTGACCTGAGCTGAAGTCGGACGCTTAACCGACTGAGCCACCCAGGCGCCCCAAGAACAAGCTATTTTGAACGTGTTTATCTCATCCAGCCCCCAAATGGGGGCTAATGCCGACCCCTTCTTCCATTTGCGTAGATCGGCCCTCATTCCAAGTAAATTCACTTCTTTTATAAGATGCTGATGCATGGATGTGCAGAAAGACTGGGCATCTTTTTTTATGGATAAAAAAAGCCAACACTTAGCAGGAATAAGTGACTCGCTCATGCACACACAGGCAGTAAACCAGTTAAAATGTTTTCAGCTTAAGAGTAACAGAAGACTTGATTTAAAGTGGCTTAAGCAGTAAAGGGCTTAGGAACTGGAAACGAGGGGAGATTCTGTTTGCTTAACTCGAGGGCAGGAAGATGTCAAAGGTTCAGCACGTTGCTGGTTTCTCTCCTCGTGGTCACAAGATGGCTGCAGCAAGGGTCACTTAAGGACACATTATCCAAACAAAGAGGACACTTTTTTTGCTGTGGATTTCTCTTATCAGCAATGAAATCCTTTCCCAGAAGCCCCAAGGGGTTTCTGCTCAGGTCCTATCTCCCATATGACTGATTCATATGTCCATACCCAAACCAATCCTAACAAAGAGTTTGAGACCACCAAGGATGGCTTAAACCAGTCACGATTCATCCTCCTGGCGCTGAGGATAGTCTCCCATAAGCACAGGATGTCCCCAAATTGAGTGTCCTCGGCAAGGGTAAAATAGCTGTTATGTACCCAGCCAACAATGTCATCCGGGTAGTAAATGATAAGTCCTCTCCTACAAAGCTGGATGTGACCTGGTTAACTAAGATCATTAACAAAACCCATTATTCAGTAAATTTTGCTGGGTACTTGCTACGTGCAAGGCAATCCATATAAGGAGGTAGCAGGGATTCTGAAGTGAAAAGCATAGTCCTTTAAGGTCCTTCCCACTGCAGGGAGGAATGCAGACCGGCAAAGACACAAGTCCAGCTAAGCACGGCCAGAACCCCACGGAAAGGAGGCTCAGGGGACTGCGGGAGGTGGAAGAGGAAACTGGCTGGCCCAGAAGGTTGTGGGCAGATCTTCAAGAGAAGGGAGCCTTGAGAGGTGCCTGGGTGGCTCAGTCAGTTAAGCATCTGACTCTTGATTTTGGCTCAGGTCACGATCTCACGGTTCATGAGACAGGCGCTGCACTGATGGTTCAGAGCCTGCTTGGGATTCTCTCTCTCCCTCTCTGCCTCTCCCCCCATTCATGCTCTCTCTCTCTCTCTCAAAAAATGAATAAACTTTAAAAAGAGGAGGAAGCCTTGAGCTGTGAACCAAAAGAACTGGAGATAACCAGGTAACGGCCAGTGAGGGTGATGGAGCAGAGAATAGCCTGCACAAAGCCTGGAGCCAGGGAAGCACAGTGTGCACTTGAGGGACCACGCGGTGGGCACAGGTGCAGCGGGCAGGGCAGCTGTCCTTGCTGAGCCTCATGGGGCAAACCTTTAGCCAGGAAGGTGAGAAAGTCAGACCGTCTTTAGTAGGGGTCTGACATCCCCAGGTTTACATTGTAGACGAGGAAATGGGAAGGAAAAAAACAAGAAGGAGGACTAAGCGAAGAAGCAACGAATGGAGAAGGACCGAGTCATTGCAGACAGCGACTGGGGCCAGACTCCGTCCTAGGTGCAGGGGGTCCGGCGTGAACTGGGCAGAAACGGCCCTGCCCTCACCATCGCCATCACCATCCAGATAGATGCTGACCACATGCTCTAAACCACTGGTCATCTCAGGTGTCAGGGGAGGCTCCAGGGAGGAAATGGGCTTCAGGCTGAGATCCAAAGGATGAGTAGGAGTGAGCTAACGAGGGACTGGAGAGACGTTCCAGGCAGGGGAGCAGCATGTGCGGAGTCCCTGAAGTGCAGAACACGTGGCATGATCCAGGCACAGGGAGGCCTCCAGAGTAGCTGGAGCTCAGAGAACGAGAATACACTGACAACAGGAGAGCTGGAAGATACCTCTGGGCCGACGCCCTGGGCCGTGTTTAAGGGGCTTCCATTTTATGGAGAGAAAGAAACAGAAAAAACACAAGGAGGAAACAGGAAGAGAGAGGGCTAGAAGGCAAATTTCCTGAGTTCAAGCCATCGGAGATCCCATTGGCAGTTGAAAACCCCAGGATGGGATTTCAGAGTATGCAATGGCCTTGGGCCATGCTACCCAGCCAAGGATGGCGTGACAGCCTCCTGGCAGTCCTGCACCCCCCTCCCCCCCCCCAGCTCAGGGCCCTCCGCAAGGCGGGCCTCGGGCCTCTAGGGGGAGACCTTCAGAAGTGAGAGATTTGCCCCAAGGACCAGCAGCAGAGGGCCTGTCCTTTCCCCTGGCAGCTTCCAGACCTACTGCAGGTGGAGGCCATCAAAAAGAGATTAGCACGCAGCCCTGAGACACCTGCAGGGAGGAGCCTTACCAACCCTGTTGCTGGAAACTCCTCCAGCTGATGCTAAGGGAAGAAACCTGAGCTCTCTTTTGGCAGGAGTCAGAGAAGCCTTGGAAACACATTTCCCCAGGGCGGGGGGCTTTGCAAAATCCGTGATGGACTTGGGACTTGCAGCATTTGGAACTTTTTTTTTTTTAGCCAAAATGTGTGCTCAGGAACTTTAGGGAAGAGAAAGCCAAAGCCGAAGTGGGAATATGACTTGCCCAAGGTCACAAAGGAAGTCATGGGAGAGCGAAGACTGGTATATGAGTCTAAAGACTCTGTTCAGCACTCTTACTGGTAACAATAATAGTAGCTAACAAGTATTGAACACTTACTATATACTAGACTCTGTCCTAAGTGCTTTGAATATTTTAACTCATTTAATCTGCACCCCTACCCCATCAGACTGGTAATGGCATGATTCCCATTTTACAGATGAAGAAAGTGAGGCACAGAGAGGTTAAGTAACTCTCCCAAGCTTGCATAGCTGGCACCGTTAGAATCTGAACTCAGGCAGCCTGTGCTTTTAAAGACCACTCAGAATTGGAGGTGGATGTTCGACCTCTCGGTTCCAGCCCCACCTCCTCCGAAAGTCAGAAGCTATTCACTAAAGTGGGCCCCACCCTTTAAACTGTGGTTTGTCTTGGGTTCATCTCTCTTCTCCCACCCAGAGCCCTCCCTTGGTCTGAAACAGCCCGTGGTCCGCACTGACAATAGACCAGGTCACCATAGCACTTTTTCCTCTGTGTAAATAAACACTCACATCTCCGCTAACCCCAAGGCAGAAACAAGGTCACCTGCCAATATGTCCGCTAAGCCCCACGCCCCTCCCACCACTGACCATGTTTCTCTTCTTGCTGGCTAACTTGTATAGATTATATGGCTGGGCGTCCTTGCCCTCTGGACAATGGGAACAATGGAAAATACAATCAGGAGATTAGAGGAATAGAAAATAGAGGCTGGTGTACTTATTCCTCCCCCCCGCCCAGTTCCCTGTTTTTCTGGTCGCCATAGGCTGGCTGAATCTCCCACCTGCTACCCGGGTCTAGCTGCCACCCCGGGCAGGGGCTTTCACACAGCCTTCTCTTCCTTAGCTCCTTCAGAGCTGGGGATGGTAAAGGAGCCTCTCTGTTGCTTATTCCAGGGTTCAACAACATCCCTTGTGGGTTCCCTACACCCTGCCACGGCGCCATGGAGAGCTCCCACATGAACTTCCCGGTGGGTCCTCATTTGAGTGTGCCTGCCATTTTCTGAGTGACGCACAAGCCACTTCTTGATCTTCTGGATTGTGTGCTCTGCCATCGCCCAAGTGAGCTGAGACTGACACACAGCAGCTGGTCACTCACAGGTGGCGCCCATCCTAAAAAGCCCCCTAGGCTCGTCATGCTCACCAGCTAACGTCAGGATCCACCAGCTAACGTTGGGGTCCTCATTAGAGATGGTTCTCAAGTCCAGAGCCGTGAGCCTCAGTCACAAACATGGCCCGAGTGAGTTCCCAGGCACCGAAGCTGGGCGGTGCACACACACAGGCTCTCTAATCCCAACAGCAGCCCTCCAAGCTTTGAGGCATCACCCCATGTTCCAGGCCAGAAACTGGGGTCCGAAGAGCTGGACATCACAGCTCTGGTTGCTGAGGCTCGGCTATTGCTTGGCTGTGGAGGGGTGCCCTACGTGCCTCAGTTTCCTCATCTGCATGCTACAGATATTCAAAACAGCACCTTCCTCCGAGGGCTGTCAGGAGGACTGAACACTTAGAAGTAACAGCACTTAGAGCAGCACTTAGTGCAGCACTTACAGTCATGCCTGGCGGACTGTGACGTCTCAGTAAGCGTTAGGTCTTGCCATCCTCCTAAGGCACGCGGGCCACCCCAGCCTCATTCCGAGCCGCGAGACCACTCCACACCCACTAAGGGAGAGACGGCTGAGGCCAAACAGCTAGACCTGCCCCCCAGTCAGAGTGCCTCGGGGACCCGGAGCCTGCAGGAGAGGCATCCACGGGCTTAGGGCAAAGCAGGCCTCCAGGTGGGCAAGTTCAGGGTGTCCCTGGACCGTCCAGTGCGTGCCAAGACCTGGTTATTTTTACAGGCCTGCTGGGAGGCCCCTCCCACACCCCTCCGTGACCACCACCCGACTGTTGGGCTGACCTTTTCCTAACCATCAGCGGCCCCAGAGACGCAGGCACCAGGCCAGGGCCCAGCTCACACCCAGCCTGTCAGAGAGCACACTGCCGGGCTGCCAATTGGTTTATAGTTGTGCTGCTACACCCAAAGACAGAATGGGATGTCTTCGGTTAGAAAGGAAATTGTGGGTTTTGTTTTTTATTGAATTAAGAGTGTCCCTGACCAAGAACCAGAAAAAAATGCATAGGGAGAAAAAATGCCTGGAGCCAGTCAGGAGGCCCAGACTCCAGTCCAGGCCTGTCGCTGGCTCGCTGTGACACCTTGGCTGGTCCCTTCTCCTCCCTGGACCCCGGCTCCCTTGACTGTGGAGTCCTGGGTGGGAAGGAGAGAGAGCAGCAGAGGGAAGGCAAGTGGGTTAAGCAATCCCGGTGGCCTCCTTCCCGTCCAACACTTCAGAAGCTCCCTTTCACCACAAAGACCTGTTACTCTGCACTTTAGAAAAATGAACCTTCTGCAATCCTAGCACCGGTAATCCTGCACCGTGCTTCCTCCCTGCTCGCTGCTCACCGACCAGAGCGGCTGTCTCTCATGAACCCGCAGCTGAAGCCCTCGCCTCCCCTCCCTTTCCTGTCTTCTGAGAGTGTAGGGTCTCAGAACTCACTGGAAATGGTAACAAATGACCAACGTTTGCATCAGCCCTTTGCAATCTAAAACTAACTTCACGGTGATAGCTTTGTTTAGCCTGAGATTGACAGAGGCCTATCAGATCCAGTCCAAACATAAGGCTTGCCCCTCTCTACTGGAGTGGCAGATTGCATTGTCTTCCTTGTGGAGTCTCTAGCCTCCAGGGTGGCTGGAGGATCCTCTCTTAACAAATGAGACCACTCCCCACCTGGTGGTTTCTGGAAAAGCAGACTTAGATATAGGAGGGGAATCCCAGTGGTTAAGGGATTCAATCAAGGACCACGGTGGCATCTCCAGACTGAGGATGTCAAGAGCAGTGCCCAATAACGCTTCTGTGAGGTCTGCAAGAAGTCCTTTGAGTGGTTTTTACCAAACCTGATCATTCTACAGCCTGTAACACCAAAGCAGATAGACCTATCTGCTTTGCAGGTTAGAGGCATATTTGGGCTCAAATCAATCTGCAAGGGAGAAAGAAAGAAAGGAAAAGAGAAGAAGAAACAAAGAAAAGAAAGAAACAAAAGAAAGAAAAAAGTTTCAAGAAGGAAAAAAAAAAAATGAGCCCCTTGAGGCAAATGTATCTGACCCAGGTCAGACTCTGTAAACAGAACCACATGAATGTTCAGACATGTTGGTCAATTAGCTTAATGGAACATTCACCACACCTTGCAAATGCTTTCTTCTTTTTGGGGGGACTTTAATTAAGTGGCCAGAAGAGGTCTGGTACAGAGGACGACAGATGGGAAGGGATCACCTTAGAGAAGACATTGGCACAGAAACAGAGAAATCTGGGCTGGCTGGGATGCTCAGCATTCATTAAAATTCCCAAAGTGTGAACTCACGCCTGAGTCAGACTGTCAGTGGGGAGGAGAGCGGGGCCCATAATGAATTCTGCAGCCAGAGGCCTATGCCACCGACTCCAAATCCAGCACCAGGGCTGAGGCAAGGAAGGTAGAAAACCAAAGTATGGAGACGGAGCCTTAGGAGAGCAGGGGCCCAATCCAGAATGGGACTTGCCTTGGTGGCTGGGGTCCACCAAGGGGGCATGTTTGGGCCTCGGCCGATAGCTGGTCTAAGGAGGATGCTGCTGAGGCTGAAGAAACCATCCAGGCATTGCATGGTTGTGTTCTCAGCAGGAAAGGAGGCTTGGTGCTTGGAGCCAGGGGGCCTGTAGGACCTTCCCCAGCCCTCCTTTGTCCATCAGTCCCGCAAAGGTCCGTCTTGACCTGCTCCTCTCATTACTCCCCTCCAGCTCCCACCTTACGCACGAGTCCCAGACTCCTATTAACTTCTCTTACCAGATGTCTCAGAGGCCTTTCAAACTCAAGACTCCCTAAACCAGACTCCTCTTTCTGCCAACTTGCAGCATTGTCCTCTCTGTGCATGATGGGCACAACCATCCACTTGGACACCAGAGCCAAAAACCTAGGTATTGGCCTCGACTCCTCCCTTCCCATGAGTCGCCAAATCCAGCTGGATCCCAAGCCCACCATCCCTCGCCACCCTCTACCCTGAATACCTCGGATGCACATCGGCACGTCCCTGCAGAACCTGCCTAGGTCCAGCCAATCTCCAGCAGTGCAGAAACTTCAGATGGCTTCACCTCCTGTTGAATCGCAAACGCCCTTCCCCAGGCTTGCGTCCCAAAGGCAAGCCAACACTGCCAGTTCTCACAGGACTCAAGATCTTAACTTGTTGCCCTAGGGCTCCTTGTTTCTCCTTCATCTGGGACTCCTGACTCGGCCCTGGCCAGGAACCCGGACCCCCCACCCCCACCACCGTGCGGGCGCTCAGAGACCTCTCCGTGCAGCAGGTGAGCAAAGGGACAGAATAAGGATGGAAAGCAGAAGAGGTGGAACGACCTCCACTCCCATTTCCCTGGCCAGACCCCAGTCACAGGGCCACACCCAGCTGCAAGGGAGTCTGGAAATGTCGTCGAGCTCCACACCCGGAAAGAAGGAAAAAGAACACGAATGTTGGTGAGTAAAGCATTTACGGCCATACCTGGCAAGGTTTATCGGGCAAGATTCTGTCTGTTTGGTTAGTTACCAAGTTTAGCCTTGGGAAGGAGATTGACTAGAATTTAAGTAAATTGATTGAAAACAAAAACCAGACAGAAACCACCTTGGGCAGGAGAAACCTGATGGATAGCAGCAAGAAAAATAAAGGGGAAAGGCCCCTTCAGACTCCCTCTCCTGCTGCTGCAGTGCCAGCTGCCTCCTCCAGGCAGCCACCCAGCACCAGCTATCTCATATGGAAGGTGGGGATTTCCTGCCTTAGAGAGGGTGGTTTAACTCCTGGTTTCTTGCGATGACCCAAGAGACCACAGGACCGGGCCTCCTCACATACTCGTAAGTGCCCAGGGCATCTCACTGGGTTACTGGAGGAGTAATAAGAACAGGAAACAGTTAGAAGATCCCAGGACACCCCTGGGGAGAACCATACCTGCAGCCCAAGCTACAAGGTCAGGCCCTTTGCTTACATCAGTGGGTCTCTTTTGCTAAGCTCTGAGCTACTCAGAGGCAGAGTTTCTCTGTAGTCCCAGGGCCTGGGGCAGCATCTGGCACGCAGTGGCCATGAATCCAACTCCTCCCTGAACCACAGCCTTCCAGAACCTGGTCTGGGAAAACTGGATCCCGTTAGCTAGGACACCCAGACCTCAAGGACAGGCCAACAGAACACTGGCTCAATAACCTGGCTCTATTTTCCAGATGAGTCACCAGAGGACACAACCCAAGGGGCATTACTAAACTCAGTCCCTTCGGTTTTTTGCCTGCTAAGCGTATGTACAAACCAGAGTTATTGGCCAAAACACAAGTTGGAATGTGGGAGGGGATTACACATTCCTGGAGGAAGGGAAGAGATACTTAGTAGCCCCCCGGATCGGGTGTGTTTCCTTCGTGAGGTCGTTTCATCTCCTAAGGACTGCATAAAGGCGGTATTTGGGTGCCCATTTTGCAAATGAGATAACGGGCGCTCGGGAAGTATAAGTAATTTTCGCAAGGCCGTCCAGGCAGTGAGCGGTTGCCTCTGGATTTGAACTCCAATCCTTCTTCAAACCTGCTGTCTTCTCACATACCATGATGCTGGCCTCCTCCCATCGACGAGCCTGCTTAGGATTCTGTGTCCCTGCTCTCTGCCTGCCCCTCCCCTGCTCATGCTCTGTCTCTCTCTCTCTCTCGATAAATAAACATTAAAAGTAAAAAAAAGAAAAAGAAAAAAAGCTGTAAAGACAAACAAGGAATAAAACTCAACAATACATAAAACCCCAGGGGACAAGAATTGCTGTCATTAAGGAGACTGCCTGTCATCTAGGACACTGGCTTGCTAAGATCGTAAGTCTTTTGCATGTCCTGGTTTGTTTGGTTTTTTATTAAATTTTTTTAATGTTTATTTATTTGTGAGAGAGAGAGACAGAACATGAGCAGGGGAAGGGGTGGTGGAAAGAGAGGGAGACACAGAATCCAAAGCAGGTTCCAGGCCCTGAGCTGTCAGCACAGAACCCAATGTGGGCTTGAACCCACAAACCGTGAGATCATGACCTGAGCCCAAGTCGGACGCTTAACCGACTGAGCCACCCAGGCATGCCTGCATGTCCTGGTTTAAATGCCACCTCCTCTAAGGAGCCACTCCCCGGAAGGAATCCCTCTCTCCTTTGCCTGTACTGTTGGGCGGTTAGTCTAGAATTTATCATCTTCATTCCCCAAAGTCACTAAATGGTAATCCTATTGGAAGCAAGCAACCCACCTTCTTTGCAGTAACAAAAGTAAACTAATAGCCATCATTTGTCAGGTGCTCCTTATGTCCCATATGCTTTACTTTTGTTATCTCCTATAATACTCATGATACTCTTCCTTCGTTTCACCAATGTGGAAACTCATGGTCAGAAAGATCACTCACGGGGGCCAGGATCCAAACCCAGATCCAAGACTGGACTCTCTCCAATATATGACAACGCACAAAGTATTTACTAAAAAAAACATTTGTTTCATATTTGTAAATTCGAGGGTTCCAACCCCATCACCCTGGGTGTCACTTGAAAGTGAACATGATAATGTATCCATTTTTGATTGCTGCCTAATAAATCACCCCAAATCTTAGTGGCAGAAAAAGACAATCATTCCACTCGCTCCTGATACTAAAGATCAGAAATTCTGGCAGGGCTCGTTAGGGACCACTCCTCTCTGCTCCCCGAAATCTCTTTTTTTCTTCCTTGTGACCTCTCTCTCTATGGCTACTCTGGGCTGTTTACACGGCAAGTATGTTTCTCTCCAAGTTGAAAGCAAAAGCTCTCTTAAAAAGCTTCTTAAATTTCAGAATGTCAGTTCTGCCGCATTCTACCAGCCAAAGCAACTCACAGGTCCAACCTAGATTCCAGAGGGTGGAGAAATGAACCCCCCACCAGTGGGTGGGAGGAGCAGTGAGGACACAGCACAGAGGGACGTGGACCTAGGAGAAACCAACCCACAGGGGCCTTGTTTAGCCATCAGCCTGATACAAATGACAGATTCTGGTCAGAGCACAGAGCTGCAGGATTAACCGTCCACTCCCTTCAAGAAACAGATAGTGCCACTCCTGACCTGGAAATCAGAGCACAGCTGCATCAGACCCAGAACTCTTCGTGGATTTTTCTCCTTTCTCTGCTTTGGTCAGGGTTTGCTATGATAATCCTCACACGTACTTTACAAAGCTATCGACGAACAGTAGCACTTGTACAGAATTGAATGGGCTCTAAGTTCAGCCTTCTCGCCAACCAGGAGTTTTGTTGTGGCAGGGACCATGTGGACCCTTCTGGACCCCGGAAACCATCACTGGCACTGGCACCCCACTGGACACAAGGCACAAAACGGCCCCCGCCGGCACCAGGAGAAACTCCACTGGCCCCTGGGCCACTCTTTCAGAGTCAGAGCCTCTCAAGTGGACATTTCATTATCTAGAAATCCTACCATGTGGAAAATTCCTGACGGGGCAGGAACTGGAGGAAAAGAAGCTATCTGTCAGGAGAGATGATTCAAGTCCACCAATTAGTGCCGGGAGAGACACAGCCGGTCCTTACTCAGCCTGCCGATCAAGAGCAGATGCCTACACTCAATACTCTCTTCAATGCATGTGACAAACCACTTTTTCAAGTCCGCTCCCTACCTGCATAGTGAATTGTATGAGCTCCCAGCAGATTCAGGTAGTACATGATATCTGCAACGGGGGCGGGGAGTGCAAAAAGGGGCTCTTCTTAAAGATGCGAGCCGAGTGTAAGGAAACCAACAAGGAGTATTGCAACTCCCTGGGGTCCACAGGAGCAAGGCTCCCTGAACTTAGCCATGGTCTCCTGGCTGGGAGAATACCCTGCGATGCCCCCCTCCTGCCACCCCAATCTCCTACCGGTGCTGGCCATTGTCTGATTCCAACCAGAAGAAGCCACAGGGCAATGGAACCCATAGAAGCAGTCTTTCAGGATCAACTTCCCAGGGCACAGGGCAAAGAAGAGAAGAGAATGGGGCTGGAAGGACAAATGGCATTTGATCCAGCATACAGCCCCTCGGCTAAGCAGCACACCCTGGGGTGTTCCTAAAGATCGCTCCCTGTCGTGCCTGACTCAACAGTCTTTAAAATCCAGTTTTACCCGATCCCACGTTTGCAGGGAAGAAGGATAGTACACTGGGATTTGTCCAAGAGACACCCACCAGTGCTCAGTGCTCTGACGTATACATTTCAGATAAGAGCTTGGGTTTCCTGGAGTTGCCGTGTGAAAATCCAGTGAGCTCGTCAATGCGTTGCATCCTTCTCAAGTATAAAGCAATCTACAGATACGCTCCATCACATGTGATGGGGGCAGGAGGGCACAGATATGAAGCCACATCTCCAGTGAAGGACACGTCTCAGCCAGTTCTGTCACACCCATGACCGCGTGCACATCACTCCTCGACCACAGGTCCAGGCAAGCTCCCAGATCCCTCACGGCCACCTCTGCTCTGACGTGTGAGGCCAGCGAGGAGTCCGGCCGACCCTGCAGCGTCAGTGATGACCACCTGGGAGGACGTTGGGAAGTCAGTCCCTCGGCAGCATGCCTGATGAGCTGGACATCCGTGAATGTCATCCGAGGTTTTGTTTTAGGAACACTCTTCTCTCCAGAGAGGCCCTGTGGGAGCATTGAAACCCACAAGGTTTATTTAGGGGCCTGTGAAGTAAGTTGGGGACGCCAAAGTGCGCAGTCCCCGGGGAACAGCCTTACACGGGCTGCTGGCCAGAGAGATTCAAGAGTCGGCCGAGCCCAAGGCCGTCCCTCTGCACCCTCACAGGACCCTTGCCAAACTCTCGGCAAAAATGGCTCCAGAATTTATGAGGCCAAAAGAGGCTTTTAAATAATTTTTATTTTATTTTTAAAAGAAATTGGAAGAGTGCAGCGGGAACAACGATATCCCTCTCAGAGGGGGTGAAGCAGCACGAGAGCCCGTGGAAATGGGGCGGAAGCAATTACCATGTGTGTGCCCACTTGACTTACGAATAAAATATCCATTTTAGGGGCCCCTGGGTGGCTCAGTCGGTTGGGCGGCCGACTCCGGCTCAGGTCACGATCCCATGGTTTGTGGGTTCGAGCCTCGCGTCGGGCTCTGTGCTGACAGCTCGGAGCCTGGAGCCTGCGTCGGATTCTGTGTCTCCCTTTCTCTCTGTTCCTCCCCAGCTCATGTTCTGTCTCTCTCTCAGGGATAAATGAAGATTTAAAAAAAATTTTTTTAATAAAAAAGCAAGTAAAACTTCATTGGAGGGGGGAAGGAGGAGCAGACTCTGCCTGTGTTTCCCATTTAGTGGCTCCCTGCTGCCCAAAAGACAACAATGCCCCAAGTTCCTTAATCTGGCCTCTCAGAGCCTCCCCAACTGGCCCTGGCCGATTTTTACAAATTTATTTCCCAACACTGTACCTTACAGGCTCACAATCCGGACTCCATCCCTTGCTCTGTTGTGTGACTTTGGCCAAGGTATTCAGCCTCCCTGACTCAGGTTTCACACCCTAAAAATAATGGCGTTTGCCCACAAATTAACACATTGGCTGACCAACCCCCCTCCCCCCCCCCCCCCCCCGCCCCCCCCCCCCCCGCCAAAAAAACAACTCAGTAAATAGCAGCTGATAGCAAACCAGTCTCCTGGCTATGCCATGTCCTTTGCTCCCAGAATCCTGGCCGCCCCGCCCTCCACCGATACAAACCCACCCCAAGTTCAACATCTCCAGCTGCTCTAACCACACAGGCCTCTCCCCTGGCCTTGACCTCCAATCCACCAGAACGCCGGATAAACCAGTCACCCTGCAAAGGTCACCACCATGAGATAAGAAATACTGCTGGGTTCAGCACCCAAAAAGCCAAGTTCACATCACAGCCTCTCCGATGATTCGCCACCTGACCTGCTCCCCAGTCACTCAGCCTCCCTGGACTTCCATTCCTCTTCTCTAAAATAGGGAGAATGACCCCTTCCACTCACTGTGGAAAGTCAACAGGATGATAACATGGAAGGACTGTGTAGTTCTGAAATACCTGAAAAACCCCGGTATCTGCTGAAAAACCCAGGGTGCCGATTCAAATATCCAGGCCACTCCAGTTCACCATCACTAACAAGCAGAATTTCCATGGACTCCTTGCTCTTTCCCCATGCCCATCTCTGAAAAGTGAAAAAAAATTATGTTCAGTTTATGTTGTTGCTCAGACCACAGGAGTTCTAGTTCTCATCTGAAGGTGCTTCACAGTTTACAAGCCACTCATACATCCCCGTGCTAAGGACTCTACAGTTGATTGGAATAGCCAGCCAGAGATCCCCACGTCAGCCTGGGTCACTGCTCTCCCTCCAAACCCCATGGGCCCAGGGCTTATAAAATTACTTGAAAACCAGAGAGCAACCCATCCCACCTGCAAAGGGCCAAAAGCCCATGGGAAAACGGGATTCTTTGGAATGCCCAGTCACATGTAATGGAATCAAGCCAGAGTTCTGTAACCCGAGAAATAAAAGGATTGCTTCTTTTGTTTTATTTCTTGCAAAGGGCAAATCTAGCCCTTTGTCCTTCCCCTGAAGTTTACGGCCCCGGAACAGACAAGGAGAGCCCAATTTACCAACTCCGGCTGCCTGTCAAGGCTATGCTAAGCCACCATGTTTCTTTCATTTTGACCTTCTTGGCTGACATTTCTTAGTCTAGTTGATAACGCACAAAGTGTGCATTTTCTTTGAGATAAAGGAAGCTATCTGGGGAAGCAGATTTATCTGTAAGCACGAAAAGATTAGTCAATTTGTTTAATGCTACACAGCGCCACAGCTGGTGTTAGAACCTATGGCCTCTAATGGTCTAGGTTACCTCAGTGAGATAAACAGTGGAAATCCTGAAGTGGGAAGAAAATACTTAAGTCTGATTGGCAGTCTTGGCAGCTGGACTATCAATGAGAAAACCCACTGGTCCCAGTTCTGCCCCTAGTTCACTGTATAACCTTGAGTAAGTCAGTTCCCTTCTCTGAGGTTCATTTCTTTGTTGTTTAAATGAAAGGTTAGATTAGGTGAATTAAAGCATGTATGTGCCTGTGCCCCATGAGCTCAGTCACCAAAGCCCATGCAGACATTACTAATCAATCTCGGCACCCTCTCCCAGGAAGTAGGACACAATCCAGTGCTTCAGGCCATTGTCACCAGAGGCCAGAACTGGCACATAAAATAAGTAAAACCTACTTGCCATCCCTGAGCTAGATAATTTCTAAGGATTTTTACCAGTCTTGACATTGTGTGATCTATGAGGGGTTAAAAAAAAAAAACAAAACAGAAATCAGGAAACCTGGGGCCATGGCAGCACCCTGCCTCTTTCAGTGCCACTGAGGAAGGATCTCAAAATCTGGGTCTCTGCTGCCTCCCCTGCAAATTGAGAACAACAATTTTATTCTTCTTCATTTTTTTAATGTTTATTTATTTATTTTTTTTTTTTGAAGGAGAGAGCACAAGCAGGGGAGGGGCAGAGAGAGGGGGGAGACATAGAATCTGAAGCTGGCTCCAGGCTCTGAGCTGTCAGCACGGAGCCCAACATGGGGCTCGAACCCATGAACCGTGAGATCATGACCTGAGCCCAAGTCGGATGCTTAACCGACTGAGCTATCTAGGTGCCCTGCGCAATTCTATTCTTCTTATCTTCAAGATCTTTGTGCAGGTGGAAATAGAGATGAGAAGCGTGTGAAAGAGCTTTCTAAACTGAAGTCCTCACTATGAGAAGAACACTGATACTTCTTAAGCACCAGACTGGGTCCTCAGGTTTATGTCCTGCCTCATTTCCCTGCCCTCACCACTGCAAAGCTGGGTTTCTGGCACTTGCAACCAAAGGAAATCTGATTAACAGAGACTGCAAACTCCTCCAGAACAGGCCTGTTTCCTCTGTGCCTTTGTCCCAGCCCAGAGCCTGGGGCATTCAATTAAGAATTTATTGGTTTTCTATGATTTTCTGTAAGAAATGGTGGCTCCTGAAATAGTAATTGAAGGCCTATTCGGGAAGGTGAAGTGTAACTGCAGAACTGAGCTAACAGTGGTCTCAAATCCTAAGGACGGGTCAGGGTATCCTGCATGGACTTTTCACCTCATGGTCCCAAAATGGCTGCTGTATCCCTAGACCTCACATTCTCACAGTGTGTTTCCAAAGTCAAACGTCAAGGGGGTGGCCAAGGCAGTAAAAGAGAGCTCTTGTGGAATACTTACCTCCTTTTATCCGAAAGAGACTCTTTCCCCAGCTGGCTTTTCCTTATAATTCCGTGGGTCTCCTGATCATCCCTGAGTGCAAAAGAGGTTGGGAGTATTAGTACTTGGGAAGAAGGCAAGGAAGGAGGGTTGTTAGAAATGGCCATTAGGCAGACGAGCAATGATGCTTCCCAGGGGAGGCATTTTAGGCATTCTCTATGTATTAGTTTCAGATTGTTGCTGGAGCAAATTATTACAAACTTATTAGTGGTTAACACCACCAATTTAGGGTCTTACAGATCTGGGGGTCAGAAGTCCCAAATGGGCTTCAGCAGGCTAAAGTCAAGGTGTCGGCAGGGCTGAGTTCCTTTGCAAAGCTCTAGAGGAAAACTCTTTTCCAGTTTCTACAGGCTGCCCTCAGCCGGGGCTTGTGGCCCCTCCTCCTCAGCAGCCTAGGGTCTTAGAGTGCCCCCTGACTCTGCCTCCTTCCTCTATCTCCCTCTCTGATCCAACCCTCTGCTCCCTCTTCTGGCTTTTAAGGCTTGTGGCTTGTGAGAACACTGGTTATCCCACCAGGATAGCCTCCCCATCTCAAGATGGTTAACTTAATCACACCTGCAAATCTCCCTTCGCAATGTAAGGTCATACAGTCTCAGGTCCTAGGGATTAGACAGGGACACCTTCTGGGTGGCTGTTCAGCCTGCCGCACCTCAAGTGATTCCTTGCAAACCTCTTCGTCCTGAGCACAGACCAACTGCTCCTGAAGCAAGGCTGAAAACAAAATGAACTGCAGACTGCAGAAATTTTCTAGGTCTGCCTTGCTTAAATTTCAGTGGTCTACCTTCAAAAGAGCCACAAAGAGGCTAGTTCAGGCCATTACCTGTCTTGACAAGCTTTCTACCAAGCCCCTGAGAGGAGATACACAAAACAAATTTGCAAACAAAAAGAAATGTGTTCCTTGGGTTAAAGGAAATACTATTTTTTTTTTAGACTATCCCACAGCACCCCCCAGTGCCAAGAGGCGGGAAGAAAGGCTTGCAGTTTGACAAAGAATTTTATTTAGCCCAATGTTTCTCAGCTTTGTTGAGACTCCCTAGGCACAGATGCCCAGGCCCTAACCTCAGAGACCCAGATGCAAGTAATGTGAGGTTGGGCCCAGATGCGAGAAGCTTTTGAAACATCCCAAGCGACCGTGTGTCCAACGAGAACCACTGAGTTCAGTGTAGCAATGAATACCATCCATACACCTACGAGGCCACGGAGGGTCCAAAATAGATACAATCGTGCCCCTCCTTTCAAAGAGCTTCCAGTCTCAATAGACTGTGAAACGTGGCGGAGACGAGCCACAACCAATGACTGTGACACAGAAGGCAAGTTACTTACCCTCTCTGTGCCAGATTCCGCATCTGTAAAGTAAGACTAGTAAGAGTCCCGGCCTTATAGGGTTAAGAGCGTTAAACGATACAAGCCGCGTAAAGAATTTAGCATGGTGTGTGGTAAAAAAAATAAGCATGCAACAAGGATTAGGTGTTCCTGCCAAGTTCCAGGGGTAGAAAATACATGACCCACATGCCACCCTCCCCTGTCACTCAGGGCAGACAGCACTGATCTGAATGCTCTTTCCTGCCGAATCTGGACAAGCTTCTAGGCCAGTCTTCCAGGCCAGGCGCTCTGCACATGCGGCTTTTCAGCACTCACCAGCTTGTCCAGCTCTGCCTTGGCCACAGCATTCCGTGCTGGTCGGGGCTCCTGGCTGTTCTTGTCCTCTCCACCGCTGCCTCCTGGGTATTCTGCAGTGACAGAGGGACCTCAGAGTTCCTCTGAGGGCCAGACACCCAGAGTGACATCATAAGAACTCACACCCAGGGATTAAAGCCACTCCCGCTCACAGAGCCCTGACACCAGCCTTTTGCTAATTGCTTGATTGTATCTGAGGAATCTCAGATAGCATCGTGTCGATCTCGCCAGGTGGGGATATTTGTACCCCCCCAGTGCATCGATGAGGAAACTGAGGCTTTAAGAATTTTAATATCTAGACGGTGGTAAAATTATTCAGAGGCAAAAGAGTATCCAAACCCAGGGCTGGCCCCAACAAACTTGACCATACCTTTTAGCTTTACCTATCCATAACCTCATGAAACAGAACCGCTATACTTTGCCACAATCCCAAAGTTTCAAGGCTTCCCTCGGTCATGACATTTACTACATTACATTGAACCTGTCCTGTCCAAGTAAGGGTCTCCCCCATAAGACTGAGGTCCCTCTGCTGCTATATTCCCAGCACACACATAAGCATACATATACGCCTTTTCTACCAGTGCCCTACTCATCCTTCAGTGTTATGCTTAATAGTCACCCCTCCTCCAGGTAGCCTGCCTAGACTGTCAGGTGTCCCTGCTCTACGCACCAGTATCAACCTGTATTTCCCTCGTCTCAGCACTTGCCAGACTATGTGGAATATGTTCTCTGACTACAGTGCAATTAATCTAGAAGTCCCCATAATGTCAGGATCTCACCATTCCCGTTTGAGCTCTACGTCGGGCTCTGTGCTGACAGCTCGGGGCCTGGAGCCTGCTTTGGATTCTGTCTCTCTCTCACCCTCCCCCGCTCACACTCTGTCTCTCTCTCTCTCTCTCTCTCTCTCTCCTTCAAAAATAAACATTAAAAAAAATTTTTTTGAAATCTGCCAAGAGAGTAGATCTCAAGTGTTCTTATCACACACACACACACACACACACACACACTAGCAATTACGTGAGATAGTGGATGTGTTAATTAGCTTAATTGTAGCAATCATTGAACCATGTATACGCATACCAAAACATCATGTTGTACATCTTCAATATATCCAGTTTTTATTGGTTAATCATACCTCAGTAAATGTGGTAGGGAGGAAGAAACACTAAATTATACTTAGTAGTGGCAGCTATCATATTGAGCTTTGTTCCAGACACTCACTACCCTAAGCACTACATAAATATACACACACATACATATATATATATAATCTCACCTAATGATCACTCCAAGAGCCACTTCGGTAGATTATTATCACTTTTCTCCTCTGTGGGAGGTAGGGTTGGGAGCCGGCAGAGAATGAGCCTCAGAAAGGTTGTGAACGGCCCAAAGTCATGCAGTTATAGATACATATGTGGCAAAACCAGAATTTGGAGCCAGATCTGTGTCTGCAGGGCCCAAGGTGGGGACCGCCATGCTCGATGCAGCCCGACTCACACCCACAGCTTTGTGCAAAAGCCAGTGGCCCCATGAAAACTCGTCCAACCCTTTTTCCTCTTCCTACTGCGATCTCAGCTACTAGAAAAATTGCTAGATTGTGAACAGTTCATCGAATTCCATCACCAGAAGTTGCCAATGAAGAGCAAAGTGTTCCCGAGAATTGACACCCACCCCCCCCCAAAAAAAAGGAGCTTGAGGGATTGGTCCTAGTTCCAAAACTTGAGAAGGAACTGTTGAAGCAAATATATATACATTAACTTCCCATCAGAATCTGAGAAAAGAGATGGTTTTGTTCCTTGCTCCCTCCCTAGAACCTACAACAGTGCCTGGCACAGGGTCAGTGCTCAAAAAACACTACTGAACAAGTGAGCGGGGTCACATTATTTTTTTTTTAACTTTTATTTTTGCGACAGAGAGAGACAGAGCATGAACAGGGGAGGGGCAGAGAGAGAGGGAGAGACAGAATCGGAAGCAGGCTCCAGGCTCCGAGCCATCGGCCCAGAGCCCGACGCGGGGCTCAAACTCATAGACTCACAGACCATGAGATCGTGACCTGAGCTGAAGTCGGACGCTCAACCGACTGAGCCACCCAGGCGCCCCAAGCGGAGTCACATTAACCCAGATAATGGTAGCACACGAGTGACGGCAGACAGCAAGGATAACCCAAAATCATGATAAGAGTTCTCCAAATACGGCACAAAAATTTGTTTCACGTAAATTTATAAATATTTCAATGTTTATTTATTTTTGAGAGCGAGAGAGAGAAACAGAGCATAAGCAGGGGAGGGGCAGAGAGCAAGGGAGACACAGAATTTGAAGCAGGCTCCAGGCTCCGGGCTGTCAGCACAGAGCCTGATGCGGGGCTCGAACTCACAAGCTTTGAGATGACAGACTGAGCCAAAGTCGGCCGCTTGACCAACTGAGCCACCCAGGCGCCCCTGTTTAATGTAAGTTTAAATGGTCAAAATTACATCTACTTCTTAAGAGCACAGTTATCCTTTTTTTTCTTAGATCTGCCCTCAAGAAATTAATAAAAATTATTTGATACAAAATAGACTAATCACTAACGCATATTTCCTCTTACATCACCGCTAACAATGATAATATGATCTAAAACACTCTAGTAATTAACGCACAATATATCACATGAATTGTTTGATGGAAAACAGTTAATGGATTGCTACCAACTCTCTTATGAAGGGGCCAGTGGACGTCTACTGGATAGAAGGGGACAGAGGGACAGGTGTGTGGCCAGGAGCGTGCTTAGAGGCAGGAACTGACAAGTTCAGGAGACCCGGGCAAGAGGAGGCTGAAGCCAGAGGAGGGAATTTCCAGGTGATAGTTAGACAAGGCATAGCAAGAGGCTCCAGGGAGGAGGGCGGGTACGGCATTCCAGCAGCTTGGCCAGTCACAGCAAACTCCCTTGTCCCGGGACTCGTTCACTCTGATCTGCAGATTCTGCCTCCCAGAGGCTCATTTGTGGCCCTTTTCAATTGTTTCCTAAACGAGCTACCTTTCTGCACCACAATTAATCCACCCCACCCCTCCTCAGGGAGAGCTAATCCTAAACAAATTAAGAAACTGTTAAAAGAAGAACGCACAGGAATTAAGAGGAGCTCTTTACCAAAGGCTGTTAGAGAACAGGACATAGTATCTTCTGGGAGTGGTTATGGGCAGCCTCCTCCTACTCTTGACTGAACTGCATCTTGAAACCCTATTCCATCCTGACGGTGGGTGGCAAGAAGAAAATGCTACAGGCGGCCACTTCGGCCCGCCGACACAGCTGTGCCCACGTCCACAAGAGGGCAGCGGTGTGTGTGGTCTGAACCAAAGGTCTCCCCCTGCCATCAGCTGCTGCGATCAGCATTAGAAAAAGCAATATAAGATCCAGGGTCAGAGAGTGGAGGTGCCAACACACACACACACACACACACACACACACACACCACACACACACACACACACACGGCACTAAGACCCAGCGAGCAGACCTGGCAGAAACAAATTACAGAGCCAGACTTCCTTCCCTACGTCCGTGGGTCCCACACAGAGATAGAGATCCTGGTAACGGGACACTGGGTCCCCATCCAGACCCAGTGATCAGAATCTCTGGGGGAGGTTCAGGCATCAGTGATTTTGAAAGCACCCCAGGGTGATGTCCTGCTTACCGCTGCCTCTCAACACAAAGGATACACAAGAAAGAAAAATTTGGGTCTTCTATACTTTCGCACATTTTGTGACACTGAACAGAAAAAGGCAAGAAAATGTGAAACACGAGAACGTGTATATGAAACAACGTGAAAGTCAAAGTCTCAGCAGAAAATAGACGTCTCACTCAAATTGGGTCAGTTGGAGATGGTGAATAAAGGAATTTCAGAAGTATAATCAGAGTGGAATAGAGGATCAGTTTACGGGACATTTACCCAGGCCAGACCCAGAGGAGGGAGCGGGTAATGGACCCTACACAGCAGGGAGCTGCGGCCCTCAGTACAAGGAAACAGCCAAGGAACAAATACCCCCAGACCCACTCTCCTCTGCCCTCTGAGCTCCTGCCAGGCTTCCATTAGGCCAACCTCAACCAGGTGCCAAAGGCAGGAAAACCATTGATGGAGTCCCTTGAAAATAGCTTCCAGGGACAAGGAGCAGGGTGGCAGGGGACAGAGAGATGATCGGAAGTACAAGCAATCACACACAATTCAAACATATATCTGTCTGACAAAAGCTGAATGAACAGTACTGTTTAAAGACGCTATTGGATGTAAACCAACTTCACTTTAAACCCCCGTGGACAAGGAGTAGACATTCTTTGCTAGTTTGAATACAATCTAGGCAAAGTCACCTCTGGGAAAACAATAATTGAGTTTTATTTGGACAAAAGAGGAGTTTCTAAACATCCTTATTTTTTTTAACATAGTAATGAGCAACTTTTCTTACAACTGGACAACAAAGTTTTCATTAAGTTACAGTACAATGAGGCTACAAACTTCCTGGTTAGTACTATAGAATTTCCTTTCCGAGGCTTAGAAAAAATAAATAATTTCCTTATATTTATTATACAATACCTGTCTTTTCAAAGTGCCACAAATTATCTCATTTTTAAGGTAGTATCTTTACTCACCATCTTACAGATGAGAAAGCTCAAACATGGAGAAGTCAAACCATTCTCAAAAGGTCAACAACGGAGCAAGGGAAAAGGGACAAGGCCAGGCCCTCTGATGCCCCCCCCCCCACTGCCCCCAGACCCCAGACCTCCAGCCCCCCTGCACCAGAGTGTTTACCTCACCCTGGAGTTAGAGTCAGAAGGTTTACAGTTAAGAACTCAGCAGGGGCTCCTGGGCGGCTCAGTCGGTTAAGGGTCCAACTTTGCCTCTGGTCATGATCTCGCGGTTTGTGGGTTCAAGCCCCACGTTGGGCTCTGTACTGACAGCTCAGAGCCTGGAGCCTGCTTCAAATTCTATGTGTGTGTCTCTCTCTGCCCCTCCCCTGCTCCTGCTCCATCTCTCTCTCTCCCTCCCTCAAAAATAAATAAAACATTAAAAAAAAAAGAACTCAGTAAAAGGGGGTCCCAACTCTAACAGGACCCCCCCAGGTGACCTGCCCTAGTCACTTCCCTTCTTTGGGCCTCCGTTTCCCATGAGAGATTTGGACTAGACTTGTAGTTTTTAAGCATTTTTGGCAAGAGGACTTTTTCAAGCAAAATCTTACTTGGAAACCAATGATCTGACTTACCAGCTCTGTTCTTGCTGAGGCAGACGCCCTCTTACCCTGTCACTAACACCCCTGAGGAAATTCTAGAGGACTGTTCCAATTCCTTCCAGGCCTACGTTCTGTGAAATACTGGTTCCGTGAGATAGTAGCGTAAGCATTCAGGGAAAGGAGGGAGACAATTCATGCACTTGGTCAGCAAAGCCAACAAATCTCTTTCCTGCAGGAATCTCCAGGGTCTAAAATATGCTAACATGTTTTGTCACTCTCCGAGCTGGTGGTTTAATATAGAGTTGGGGAAAGCGTGATCTACACAAGTGTTTCTCGGTCTTTTCTTAACACCATCCACAGCCAGAAATATGATTTCTATCGCGACCACACACGCACGTGCGCACAGAAACAAGTTGCACAAAATAAAATCCGTCTTTCCTGCACTATTCCGCTTCCTTTTTCCCATGTCTAAACTCTGTGTGAGAACGTACATGAACGTGCATGTCTGTGTGTGTCCCTGGGTCATGACGCGAAATTCAGTTCTCACCGTGGGCTACAGTCAGAAATGTTCGAGAACTGCTGTCTTGGCAACTGTCGGCTCTGTGACTCCAGCCACGCAGGCTGCAGGCTGCTTGCGGGTCTCCGAGGCGCAAATTAACGGATTCTTTTGGGGGCCTAAAACATGGGAGCCTCTGTGCCTCTCCTCACAGCTGAGTTGGGCCAAAGAATGTGGACAGGATGGAGCGAAGAAAGTTGGCATTGCCCTCGTCTGGGAGGTACAGCTCAGGGACAAAGAGGGAGTTTGTCTCAAGGGCTGCCAATCCCGCCTCATTCACAGGCACTAAATTCATTCAGCCTCCACCAGCCCGCAGGCATCCCCTCTCGCCCCTTGGGGCCTGCCAGCCGCTGCTACAAGGGGATAGTGTCAGATCTGGGCAGCTCTCCCTGCCTGATGTGACGGGCATTCAGGTCGCCTGTGAGAATCGGAAATGGAGTCACTCTTGTCTGTTGAAAAACAACATCCTTCCCCCATAACCCCATGTGCTCCCTGCTCCCACCCCCACCCTCTGGGGACCCGGGAAACAAACCTATCTTGAGATGTGCGTCCGTTGTGGGGAAGGGTGCTGGCTGCCCGGCGGCTGCTTGCAGGTCCCAGAGGGTCCCCATTCCTCACTCTCTCCCTCACTGGGTGTCCCTCCTTCTTACTCTGAAAGGGCTGCCTTTCCACAGCACCCTCAGCAGCAGCATGGAGAGAGGAGGAAGGAAAGGGAAGAAATCCTACCTTGTTCCCGGCAGCACCCTGGGTACCTCGTATCCTCATCTCAGGTATCCCCCGTCGTATACAGAGGAGGAAATGGGGCTTAGAGAGGTTGTCACTCAAGCCGGTGGATCCCCAGGCTCAAGACCTGCTAAGTCACAGGGAAGAGGGAGATGGCAGGAATAGCAGGTCAGAGGAGTCAGCGGAGGGCAGCCCCAGGCTTAGGCAAAATGGCCTACAGAAAGAAGACCCAAGGAGTCTATGTGTGGGCAGCTGAATACAGGTACGACAGGCGTCACAGGCTGAATGGCGATGGGGACAATGGCGGATAAGGCGCCCATTTTGTAACCACACAGACTCGGGGGGGGGTTTAAATTAAGAGTCTATTCTTTTTTTTTTTTTTTTTAATTTTTTTTTCAACTTTTTTATTTATTTTTGGGACAGAGAGAGACAGAGCATGAACGGGGGAGGGGCAGAGAGAGAGGGAGACACAGAATCGGAAACAGGCTCCAGGCTCCGAGCCATCAGCCCAGAGCCCGACGCGGGGCTCGAACTCACGGACCGCGAGATCGTGACCTGGCTGAAGTCGGACACTCAACCGACTGCGCCACCCAGGCGCCCCAAGAGTCTATTCTTGAGAGCAGTTTCAGCTTCACAACAAAACTGAGCAGAATGTAGAGTTCCCACATACTCCTGCCATGCACATCCAAACCTAGCCCACCACCCTCGTCAACATCGCCCACCAGAGCGGTACCTGTGTTACAGTGATGAACCTACGTGGGGACGTGACCACCACCCAAAGTGAGTGGTTTGCATCAGAGTTCACTTCCTGTGTTGTACATGCTTTGACAAATGGATGACGACACGTATCCACCATGACAGTTTCATGTAGAATGGTTTCACTGCGCTAAAATTCCTACCTGCTTCCCCTAACCACCCCTCCCTTTCTCCTCTCACATCTCTGACACTCGGCAATCTTTTCACTTCCTCTATAATCCTGTCTATTCATGAACTTGGATCCATTTAAACTCTTCAAAAGCAAATATCTAGCCTCAGGTGCTTTCATTGGACAATTCTACTAAAGGTCTAATTTAGAATTAACACTACTTCCACATAAACTCTTTCAGAAAATAGAAGAGGATAGAGTTCCTCTCAGTTCATTTTCTGAAGCTAATATTACCCTGATTCCAAAACCAGACAAAGACAATCCTAAAAAAAGAAAACCACAGATCGATATGCCTTATGAATATAGATGTAAAATCCTTAACAAAATATCAGCAATAGAATCCAGGACATACAAAAAAAGAATTATACACCATGACCAAGTAACATGTATTCTAGGGATGCAAAAATGATTCAGTGTTCAAAAATCTACTGTGCTAGGCTAAAGAAGAACAATCATATGATCGTTATCAATCAATGGGGGAAAGTCTTTTGACAAAATTCAACACTCACTTATGATAAAAGTCTCAGAAAAAAAAAATAGGAGTAGAAGGAAACGTCTTAATTGGTCAAAGATCATCTACAAAAAAATCCGACAGCTACCATTATACTTAATGAGGAAAGATTGAGTGCTTTCTCCCTAAGGTCAGAACCAAGGCAAGGATGCGTGTTCTCTTGTTCTTTCCATTCTTAATCAGTAGCTTTCTGGGACTTTTAGTTAGTGCAATAAGGCAAGAAAAGGAAATAAAAAGCATATTGATAGAAAAGGAGGAAGTAAAACTATCCCTACTCTCAGATGATGTAATTGTCTATGTAGAAAATCTCCAAAATCCTCAAAAAAAATTTTTTTAACTCCTAAAATAACTGAGTTCAGAAAGGTCATCAAATATGAACATACTTAAATCAATTATATTTGTATACGCTAACAAATGAAAAATACCATTTACTCAAAAAGTAAATGCCTAGGTGGAAATCTAACAAAACATGTAGAAGACTTGTATGCTAAAAATTACAAAATGATTGGGGCGCCTGAGTGGCTCAGTCAGTTAAGTCTCTGGCTTTAGCTCAGGTCATGATCTCAGGTTCATGGGTTCAAGCCCCGTGTCAGGCTCTGTGCCAACAGCTCAGAGCCTGGACCTGCTTTAGATTCTGTGTCTCCTTCTCTCTCTGCTCCTCCCCCACTCACACTCTCTCTCTGTCTCTCAAAAATAAACATTTAAAAAAATTTTTTAGGGGCGCCTGGGTGGCTCAGTTGGTTAAGCGTCCGACTTGAGCTCAGGTCATGATCTCACAGTCTGTGAGTTCGAGCCCCGCGTCAGGCTCTGTGCTGACAGCTCAGAGCCTGGAGCCTGCTTCAGATTCTGTGTCTCCCTCTCTCTCTGTCCCTTCCCCGCTCATGCTCTGTCTCTCTCTGTCTCAAAAATAAATTAAAAAAAAAACATTAAAAAAATGTTTTTAATAAAAAAATAAAAATTACAAAATGATGATGAAAGAACTCAAAGAAGAACAATGAGAGACATACGGAGTTCATGGATTGAAAGATTTGACACAGTAAAGATGTCAGTTCTTCACGAATTAATCTATACGTGTAATGGGATTCTTGTCTAAGTTCCGGCTAAACTTTTTGTAGATATAGAGAAGCTTATTCTAAAATGTATACGGAAACAAAGGAACTAAAATAGCTGAAACAATTTCAAAAAAGAAGAATGTGGGAGGAATCAGACTACCTGCTTTTGAGACTTATTCTGTAGCTACAGTAATCATGACCGTGTGACATTGGTGGAGGGACAAACACATAAATCAGTGGAACAGAAGAGGGAACTCAGAAATAGACCCACACAAATACACCCAAATACAACAGCCACCCAATGGAAGAAAAATAGCCCTTTCAACAAATGGTGCTGGCGTAATTAAACATCCAAAGTAGCAGAAAAAAAATGGACCCCAACCTAAGTCTCACACCTTCTACAAAAATTAACTCAAATGGATTACACACTTTTATATAAAATGTAAAGCTATAAATCTTGGGGGGAAAACATAGGGGTAAAAAAACATTCAAGATCTATAAAAGGAAAAATGGAAAGAATATATTTTATAGATACTAAATTTTTTTTTTGCTCCATGAAAGACCCTGTGAAGAGAAGAAAAAGACTGACTACAGTCTGGGAGAAAATGTTTGCGAACCACGTATCTGACAAAGGGCTAGATACATATCGCTGGAAATTTGAAAGTCAAAATAAAAACCAATCTAACTAGAAAGTAGCAAAAATGTGTGTAGAGACATTTCACTGAAGACGATCTATAGATGGTAAATAAGCATATGAAAAGATTTTTAACATTGTCAGCCATTAGGGAGATGCAAATTAAAACCACAGGGAGATACCGCTACAAATCTATTCCAATGTGCTAAAATAGAACAGAGACAAGACCAACTGCTGGGAAGGATTCTGAGAAACTGATCACTCAGGCATTGTTGGTCAGAATGTACAATAGCACATCCACTCTGGAAAACGGGATGGCAGTTTAAAAAAAAAAAAAAAAAAATTAACCAGGCAACTACCATACAAACCGGCAATAGCATTCCCAGGCATTTATTCCAGAAAAACAAAAACTTATGTCCATTATGTAAAAACCTGCCCATAGATGTTTACAGCAGCTTGTCTGTAAATCGTCAAAAACTAGAAACAATCCAGATGTCCTTGCAAATGTTTTACAAATGCCAACAATGTCACTTAATAACCATTCTTGTGACATGTCTTCTTATACACACTAGAGCTTAGCAAACACCACAGGAAGCTCTCCCACGGTCCATTTTCACCTTCAAGCTTATTCTAATGACTGAGACAGATTCGATCCCTGCTTTTAGAGAGCTCGCACTTTCGGGGGAGACACTGGCAACCAAGCGAGTGTAAACAATTGATTGCTGCAGCAACAGCTTGTTGTTACAAACCTCTGTTGGCTCACCGCTCTCCCGACCTAAAAAGGTGCCAAATCCAGTAGCTGACTTCACCATTCTACACAGGAACCTTGGACTGTTTGATACTTTTATGTAAAACTCATCACGAAACTTTCCAAAGGACTAGGTGACAGTCCCAGGAACCCTAATTAAATCTCTCTGGTTTAATTAGAAACACAGAGGTTCTCTGATCAATGGAGCAAGGAACAATTTGCCTGACTTAATTATTTTGTAAAAAAGATAGTCTTTCACCCTCTTCCTGGACCTGTGTATTAATGAGTCCCTAGAGGAAGTAAAGGTATTAAGAGCTCATACACCAGACTCAGATCATCCCAGCTTCCCTCCTTCTTCGCAGTTAACCTTTACTTAACTTCCTTAGGCTTTAGTTTCCTCTCCTGTAAAGAAAGACTTCGTGAAAGTACCTACCTGATTGATAAGGCAATTGTATCGATTAAATAAAATAATTCATATTGATAACGCAGTATGATTAATGCGAATAATTCATAAATAATGCATATTCATGCACAATGCCTAACATGTAGCAATTTCTCTATCCCATGACAGTAGTCCTCCCTCATCCATGGGGGGTACGTTCCAAGATCCAAGTACGTTCAGCTAGTACAGAACCATATATATAAATATAAAAACCTGTATATTTAAACCTATGTTTATAGGTTTTTTTCCTGTATATACAAACCTATGATGTTGTTTAATTTATAAATTAGGCACAGTACAAGATTAGCAACAACAACTAATAAAATAGAGCATCTATAACAACATATTGTTATAAAAGTCATGTGAATGTGGTTTCTCTCTCTCAAGATGATATTGTGCTAAGGGGGATGAGGAAGGCATAGTGACGCTGCACAAGGCTACTCTTGACCTTCTGAAGACACATCAGAAGGAGGATCATCCGCTTTCAGACTGTGGTTGATCATGGGTCACGGAGACTGTGGAAAGTAAAACCATGGATAAGGGGGGACTATTGTGTATAACAGCGAAATATTCGGCTTCTTTCCTTAGAATGACTCTAAGGAGGAGTAGAAGGGCAAATCAAAGAATTTAAACATTTTTAGGGGCACCTGGGTGGCTCAGTCAGTTAAGCGGCCAACTTGGGCTCAGGTCATGATCTCACAGTTCGTGGGTTTCAGCCCCATGTCGGACTCTGGGCTGACAGCTCAGAGCCTGGAGCCTGCTTTGGATTCTGTGTCTCCCTCTTTCTCTGCCCCTCCCCAGCTTGCATCTGTCTCTCTCTCTCTCTCTTTCTCTCTCTCAAAAATAAATAAACATTGAAAAAAAAGAAACATTATTAAATCTCATGAAACACATTATCAAAATATTTTCTGAGAATGGCTAGATTGATCTACGTTCCCACCTGCTGTGTAGAGAGCACCCGTCTCTCCTTATCCTTGCCAGCTGTATGTGCTTTTATGGTAAAGTCTTTGTAATTTGATAGGTGAAAATTTGTATATTCCTTTCCTTTGTGTTTTTTTATCAGCAAGGTTGAAAAAAATTTTTAAATACCTGTTAGCTATTTGTATTCCCCCCTTGGTAGATCATTGATTAATATCTTCTACCTACATAATTATGAGGGTCTTCACTTTTATTGACTTGTAGGAGTTCTTTATATATTAAGGGTATTAATTCTTTGACGGCAGTGTGAAATGTACGATATATGTGTGGAAAGGCTGAGAGCAGTTCTAGTGCTTTGTCACTGGAATGGTGAGTAATGTTTATGAGATGTATGTGAACTTTACGACTTTTAATTCTGCACAAATGGTAAGGCTACCATTGTTTTCTTCTTTTTTTAAACTACCTATGCATCATTTTCCATCCTGCACAGATATGAAGATACAGCTTCTGCTTATTATTTCTAGGGAAAGAGTGGATTATAGTGGGTCCCACTGGTGCCCCCTTCCCTACCCGGTGTGAATATTGCTGACAAAATTCTGCTGCCATCTTCTGCACAGAATTGCCCTGAAGCAACAGGAGAGCCCTCACCAGAGAGGCTATACCACTCCTTCCTCCTTCTTCCTTTCCACCTGTCCGCAGACCTCAACCAATAACGGATTGACATTCGGGTACAACAGCCCCAGTCGCTTACTGTGAGATGGCACGCTTTGTGCTCCAGAACATTCCCATGAGAGCAGATGGGAGCCAGACGCTCCCACACTGGAGCCGACCACACTCTTACTTGCCTTTTCTCCTCTGCCCTATACCACTTCCCTCTCTCCCCTTCTCCTCGGAGTGTTCTCCCAGTAAACCTCTTAAACAAGAATACCTGTCTCAGGCTCTGCTTCTAGGGGATCCAACTTAAGGCCGTGGCCTTTCCAGGAATACTCATTTCTATTTGTACCTTTGTTCCCCAGCCATTCTGAGACACGCTTCTTCGTGGCCACCCTGAGCGTACAACTACTCCTTTATGGTTGAATAAACCAAGTGGTGAATTGTTCAGTGGCTTGTCCGAGGTCAGCTGGTATGTAGTTAACGTTTACTGAGACCCCTGAGGCAAACTAACCTGAGTGTGAACTTTTGGCCAATGGCAGCTAGAGCTTGGCCCAGGCCCTGATGAACTGAGATCTCACATCACGTTCCCAACTCCAGGGTTGGCTCCTTCTGGGCAGAAAATGATTCACACTGGCTCAGCAGCTCCAGTAGAAGGTACAGAAAATGACTCACCCGGAGGCCCAAGAGGTTGGAACATGCTGGTTTGCACAACCATACATGGCTGGAGCTGGAGAACCCCATACTGAGTATATAATCTTACGGATAGGGAAGCCAAGGCCCAGAAAGGTGAAATTACTCATTCAAGGCCAAGCAGCAAGGTTGTACAGCCAACAAACAGCAGGCCATGCCAGCACAGGGCGAAACTACGGGTCTAGCTATAATTGCTTCGCCTTCGAGACCCCTTTTTATCTTCTGTCCCTTCCTTGCTGCTCAAGCTCAACCCGTGGTTGGTTTGCCTGAAAGCAGCCCTCCTCCACCTCCTCATCAACCTTGCGCTCCTGCCTCATCTTTCTCGGTTGCTCTTCTCAGCTCCTGCTCCCAGCTCCCCAGGTGCTGCTGGAGAAAATGGCACTGGCAGAAGGGTTCCTGGCTTCCCTATCAGCTGACCCTCGCCTCTGACAGCCTTAGCTACTGGGGTGGTTTGCTCTCCGTCTCGTTCCATTATTGCCCACCCCTTAAAACACATACACTCTGAACAGCTTCTTTGAGAAGAGACATGACCATGCATGTGCCCCCTGAGCCTTCTGTCCTGCTGCAGGAGAATTGACCTCTGCACCCAGATCCCCATCTTCCCTCTGCCCCTTCCACTGCTACCACAATGCCTCCTGCTCCCTAAGGGCCCAGCCCCTTAACGCAGACTCTCCTCTCTCCGGTATCCAACCTTGCCGTCTCACCTCCACCAATAAGCCCGCAGACTCGCTCAAGTCTCTCCCATCCTAAATGCAAGCCAAGCAACAAAATGCCCCTTGCTTTAAACCCCGCAGTCAAGAGCCAGTGGCCCAGATGCCTGAAGAGGCCACAGTGGCCCGGACCTGGTCCCAATCTCCTCCTCAGCCCCAGCGGCATCCACTCCCCACCTCTGACTCGCTTCTCTGGTGACAGTGAGGTGCTTCTATTTCCCCTGAGAGCATAAGGCTCTTTCTTGCCTTTCTATCTTTGCCCATACAAGCCCCTCCTTCTGGAACATCTTCCCGCTTCTCTTTTCCCAAGACTTGGTTCAGCTGCTACTTCCTCTAGGAAGCCTTATTCGCTGCCAAGCAAAGCAGAGCTCCTCTCTGCCTGTGCACCCTGCCACATAGACCACCACCAGGCCACTGACTGCCCTATGGCAAAACCGCGTGGGTCTGTGTCTGCATCTTGCACTAAGCCAGAAGCTCCAGAAAGCCCAGGGCTGTGGCATATCCCTGCTCGAATGGGGTTCCGGCACTGGCACCTGGGAATTTCTCCGTACCTGCCTATTCAGCCTGGCCCTTCCGGTGCAGGTGGTGTCGAGGACCCTCTGCCCGGCAGCGTCAACCCTTGACGTTGCGACAATGCCGTGTCAGTACAGGTAAAACCATTCCCCTGGCCCTGCTGCAAAGAGCCTCCACTGCCAAAGAAGCTGAGCTCGGCCACCAGGAAGTGCTTGCTGGAGAACACCAGCCCCTTGTGTTTTCCAACACCCAGGAAGGAGATGCATACGATAAGAATAGGTCTTTAAACGTTTGTTTTCCCGTTTTCTCTCTTCTGTTCCCTGACCTGTCACAGTGCCTTCCATACCAGTGTCTTCAACACACCCCCTCATCTTTGCTGTCACGTTGGTGTCTCTCTGACCTCACAGTGGCGAGAGTCTCTGCAGAGGATGGGGGCAAGGGACAACCTGAGCATACTCATTCCGTTTTTAGGGGGGTATCCTAATTTACCCACCTGTTTGCCTCCAGTTGAGGGTGTTGCTGATGTTTTGCCACTGTGAGATAGGTCTCAAAGAACGTCTTTGGCTGGAGATATTTGCCCTGGCCCCTCCACTTACTGGTTGTTTAGCCTTTGACCTTGAACCAGTTTCTCATCGTCTCTCTGCCTCCGTTTCCTCAAATGCAAAAGGGAAATAATAACTCCCGCTGCCTAGGCTTGCTGTAAGGATCTACTGAGACAGACGCTCCAAGGTACTTGGAACAATTGGCAAATGAGTCTTCTGATTTGCTTGAGGTAACAAAATTAGGGCTGAATTGATATAATTCCAGATCAAAGGAAAGAAGCTTTACAGTTTAGGAATCATTTACTAAGGGGCGCCTGGCTGGCTCCATGGGTGGAGTGTGGGGCTCTTGATCTCAGGGTTGTGGGTTCAAGCCCCATGTTGGGTGTAGAGATTGCTTAAAAATAAAACCTTAAAAAAAAAAAAAAACAGAAAAAGAACGGTTTACAGAAAACTCACCCTGTGCCACGCAGTCACTCATCGAGGTAGGCATTATTATCGACCCTGTTTTACAGACAAGGAAACAGATTAACGTGCCAGCATCACTTAGCAAGCAGATAACAAAGCTGAGATCCAAATTCCAGTGATCTGATAACAGAACTCAGACTCTAGTGCCCTTAGCTATCGCCAAGATGATGAAACCAAACTGTGAGATTTCCATTATGTTTTGTCAAATACAGCAAAAATCTAGAGCCCCTCTCTTGTTACCTTGACACATCTCGAAGAATCTTCAAATTCCAGATGAGGAAACATTGGCATAAATAAATCCCTCTCAAGATACTAATCACTTTCTGTTTGTGTTTAGTTTCAGCACTTAAATCTAGATAGTTAAAAAAAAAAAAAAGCTACCTCGTTTTTTAAAACACTTGGTTCTCTATGTATCCTTTCCCTCTCTATCATTGAATACATTTAAACTGCTCTGCCCAAGGGGCGCCTGGGTGGCTCAGTCGGTGAAGCATCCGACTTCGGCTCAGGTCATGATCTTCCGGTTCGTGCTGTGCTGACAGCTCAGAGCCTGGAGCCTGCTTCGGATTCTGTGTCTCCCTCTCTCTTTGCCCCTCCTCCCCTCTCAAAAATAAATAAACATAAAAAAAATTTTTATACTAAATAAAAGACACTTTCCCCAAAATGGGAACACCAGTCCTAAAGAAGACAGGCATAAGGGGGAAAAGCGTGGATGCCATGGATAGGTGTGTGTTTGAATCTTCTACCCACCGCTGACTCTCAGGCGGCTTCATACACGTTGCTTAATCTCATCCTAAGCCTCATAAGTCAAATGGTAATAATACCATCCCCACAGGGGACTGGTATTATCATCAAGGATTAACAATAAAATAAAAGGCATCAAACTCGTAATAGACCCTAACTAAATGGAGGCAGGCATTGTTGGCATTACTAACTTAAGGCTTTTTATTTTTCCTTTTTTTCCCAAGTTACTCTCTTACTTTCCAGCTTGCACAGGAAAGAGCTTAATTACTAATTAGGACTTAAATCGTTTAGCTTGATCGCAGTTAAACGGGTTTTCCCTTTACGGTATTTTCTTTTTAGTCAGGTATTCCAGAGACAGCACACCTTAGTGCAAATATTAATGGTGGAATTTATCAGCTCGTCACAAAATATGGGAGGAGGAGGAGGAGGAGGAGGAGGACAATGATAATAAAAATACTTAGGGCTTCACATTAGTGTCATATTAATAGCTACCATTTATTACTCACTCTCTACATGCCAGGCCCAGTGCAAGAAGCTTGATTGTTTTTTCGGACTTAATCCTCACAGGCGTGCAAGTTACGAATCACAATGACCATTTTAAAGATGAGAACACTGAGTCACAATGATGTTGTGCCCTGGGCTGTACGGACGGAAGAGGCTGAGTTCACTTTCAAACCCAGGTCTGTGGGACTCCAAAGCTCACGTTCTCTCTTTGACATCGGACTGCTTCCCAGTGAACTGGAATCAGCATCTCAAAAGCAATCACGGCCAGTGGACAGACACCCGGGGGATGTCCTGGGTATGCGTGGATCTCGCCAGAATCTGCTCTGTTGATGATCATTCTTTGCTGGGTGCCTGCACCGGAAACCATGACTTAATTTGAGATTCTTAACCCCAAGGCCAACATTTCAGGAAGGGCTCCCCTACCTTCAGTTATAAGCCCACCTCTGCTACTTACTGACCTTGACCTCCTTAACTTTCTAATCCATAAGGTGAGAATAATAATAGAATCTAACTCAAAGGGTTAGAGTTAGGAAAACTAAATGAGCTAATATACATGTGCAAATTCCTAGTACGGTACCCGGGAACTTATTAGTTCTTAGCAAATATTTCCGAGTATTATAAAATTAACACATTATTACTAAATGAGAGACTAACCTACTTCCAGTCTAGATGTCCTTGCCCCGTCCTCTTTCCTTCCCTGCATGGCTCCCTCATCCTATCCCCCACGGTACAAAAGCTGTTTGGAGATTATTTCTGCCTGGGGATAGGAATTTGGGAAGAAAACAAAATTAAAGCAATCAGGCTATAAAAATTCCTCTTTGCCAAGATGGCTTTGTGCCAGGCCTGCTGGCAGTCAGAATGTATGAACCAAGGGGAGATGAAGGGTACAATTCCCTTCAGAAAACGCCACCGCCAGGATCAATCTGTGGCATGAAGTCAGAGCGTGCCTCCTCTGTGACAGGCCAAGCTGGACTGGACAAGCAGGCTTCGTTGCCCCAGAGGCCCCTGCAGACCCCAATCCCCAAGTGTCACCCAGCCCGACTTTCCCAGCAAGAGAGTGAGGGCAGAGCCAGGGCCACCAGGGGGGTCTCCCCTCATGGGGAGGGGCAGGCCTGGCCAGGACGTGACACATCTATCCCCGAGCAGGGGATGCTTCCTCCGGGTACCCAGTGGCGACATAACAAGCATAGGTCGTGAGAGTAGACATGACCAGAGACCTGGTCAAGGTGGGGAAAGAGGGCGCAGTCTTCCGGGGAGCAAGAAAGGAAGGGAAAGCCCTGAGGGAGTAAGGTGGATAGAAGAGTGGGCTGAAAGCCGTATGCAGCTGGGAGCAGTGAGCTAGGGGGGAGGGTTGTGCCGGCCGAGGCGATGGCATGGAGACTCATCACTTCGCACCCTCTGGCTCTGCTGGGGAATCTGGTTTTGACCCTGAAGTAAATGGAACGTTTTAAGCAAGGGAGACACATGACCAGAGTTGCGTTTTTAAACAATTCACTGAACGGATATTCTTGAGGACCTACAAAGATCATGCAAAACGCTAAGAAGAACACTATGGAAACAGAATAACCCTCGCTGAGCACTCAGTGTAGCAGGGCAATGAGACTAGTTGCCAGATGATCACAATGTCACGTGGAAAGGTAATGTTTCATTAGGAAAGTTTTTTTGTTGTTGTTTTTTTTTTTTTTAAGAAAAAACGGCGGGGTGCCTGGGTGGTTCAGTCAGTTAAGCAGTCGGACTTCGGCTCAGGTCATGATCGCACGGCTCATGAGTTCGAGCCCTGCGTCAGGCTCTGTGCTGACAGCTCGGAGCCCGGAGCCTGCTTTGGATTCTGTGTCTCCCTGTCTCTCTGCTCCTCCCCCACTCCTGCTCTCAATCTCTCTCTCTCTCTCTCCCTCTCTCTGTCTCTGTCTCTCAAAAATAAATAAAGATTAAAACATTTTTTTTAATAATAAAAAAAAGTTGTGAGACTTCGGGCAAAGTGCTCAACCTCTCTGTTCACCAGTATTCCTTTTATTCAAAGCAGACGTTAAAGGAGACATGGGATTTGGACCTACAGAGCGTGTATGGGGGAAGGAGGCCTAGAGGTGGAGGACAGGACGGGAAAGAACATCGATAGAGACCCAGAGACCTTGAATGCGGAAGAGCAAAGCAGCCCCATTTGGCTGGGACCAAGCGTGTCAGAAAAACCGTGGCATAGAAAAGGCTATTAACGCTTTTTGGATTTTTACCAGGTGCTGGAGCCCCGCACATGCGAACACGTTTATTCACAACCACCCCGCAAGGGAGGTGGGATGTCCCTCATTTTCCACTCCACGCAGTTGAAATTCTAAGATGTCAAGCAGCTTGACGAAGCTCCTGAGGGGTAGAGAGTGGATTGGAACCCACATCCTCTTACCCCAGAGCTCACACCCACTCCACATGACCACGCTCATGCCTCCCCCCCACCATCACCACCTGCAGCCACCAAGACAGGACAGCATCTTTTCCTGTGGTGGCCCCCCACCCTCCCCAAGCACATTGGGCTGCCGTCACCTAGGACATCCCAGAGCCTGAGCCGCACCTGGGAAGGCAGTTCAGAAAAGAGTACTCCAAAAATCGCTTTGAGCGAAATGATGATGTCAGACAGTGCCTCCCTCCCAAAGGAGGTTCTTTGAGGAGTTCTGCAGTCATTTGGAAGTGTAAGATCACTGGAGGTTTTTAAAGCCTCAGTCACATTACTTTATATTCACACCTCTATGTTACCTTGGAGTAGTAACAAATTAAGCTGGAATCAGCTATTCACACTGAATGATTTTATAACACTTTCTCTGCTCCCACAGCCTGGCTATTTTAAATGCAAGCGACTTGCCTAAGGAAGCAGATAGGGTGGAGATGGCATTAAAAGAAGGTTCATAAATCACTCCAAGATCCTGGACCCTTTACTTCCAGAATTCCTTCTTCGTTGATTCTCCTAGCTCTCAGCTACATAAAAAGAAGGAAGTATGGGCAAGAAAAAAAAAAAGTTACTTCTATCCACCCCCCCCCCCCCAAAAACGTTAACAGTGTGTCTTTTGCATTGCACGGTAAATTCTGTCATAAAAACAAACGGGAAACAAACCGGCAGGTCTTTGAGAATGGGATCGACAGTTGAAAGGGAATTGACATTTGGGGAGTTTAAAAATAGATACTCCAATAGAAAGAGCATCTGCCTGCTAAAAATATGAAGCAACACAGTCCTGCCGCACTCTGAGAGCACTGACCAGGTTATTAGGCTATTTAATAATGCCCTATTTTTAGGGCTGGGAGGCCAAGAAAAACAGGCTGGCTTCAGTGGCTCAAATAAACACATAACGCAAGGACACTCAGAGTACGTCTCCAAAGTATCTAGAACTAAGGGCTTTTAATAAAGCAGAACAAAGTTTTCTGTGGCAAAGCAATGATTTGGCAAAGTTTTCCGTAGCTTTCATAGGCTGCTCAGGTTAATGGGAAGGGGGGGCGGGGTGATGGCCTTATCCTTTCTCATTTTGCTGGGATTGTTAGCATGAAAGGGACCTTAGAGACCACCTAAGACTGGATATTTGATGTGGATTGGCTGCCCCCAGTCTGAACCCTCTGATTCCTACGGTGGGGAACCCCCATCTGAGGAGGGTTGGCGATCAACAGAACTTGCCTCCCTCTCTAGGAAGCTGTCTCCTAGTGGCCCCAGAGCGACTGGAGCTGGGGCTCTAACATATGACCAAACTCAGGGTGTCAGATTCACCTGCTCAGGCTTTGGAGTCAAAAGGTAATGACTCAAAGAAGGAGGGAGGGCGAAGAATTCTTTCCAAGGGTAACAGCAAAGGCAGCGACATCTAGTTCCCAAGGGCAGTGTGGCCAATGGTGCCAATGGTCCAGTGCCCACTGCTGAGAGGAGTGGCATGATACTAAGCACTTGGTGGCACATGGGCTGCAGTGGCTTTATGGAGCCTGGTCCCTCACTGAGATTCTGGTCCTGGTTTGGCCTGTATAATCTTCCTTGTTCTTGCCAGTTCTCAGGGTCTGGTTCTTCAGGCTTCCTGGTAATCCTGTGAGCGGTAAGCCTGTGAGCGGGCCAATGTCCTTTCAATCAGTTCCTTTTCTGTTTAAATTGCCCAGAGGCAATATTTGTTCTTTACAACTAAGAACCCTGAGTGCCTGAACAACCCAACCCTGTTTTCTACAGAAGCAATTAAGAACGAGAGGACAGGAGTGCCTGGGTGGCTTTGTCAGTTAAGGGTCCGACTTCAGCCCAGGCCATGATCCCGCAGGTCGCGAGTTTGAGCCCCGTGTTGGGCTCTGTGCTGACAGCTCAGAGCCTGGAGCCTGCTTCAGATTCTGTGTGTGTGTCTCTCTCTCTGCCCTTCCCCCACTCGCTCGGGCGTGCACGCACGCTCTCTCAAAAATAAACATTGGGGAAAAAAAAGTGTTTAAAAAAAAAAAAGAGAATGAGAGGGAAAAACACACAACTAGTTCGCATCAAATCCAGGCCTCAAAAGCAGGCCCCTGACACAGTTTAGGGTGCTTTCTCCCACATGGGTGCAGGCTTACAGAGGCACAGAAGATGTGTTCTGTCCCTGACTTGTGCTCCATCTCGGATGCCTCCCCCACACCCACCACCAGAGCAGGACATGTCCATACTTTCCTCCCCGGGGGTCACCACTGTCATGGCCTACCCACCAAATTGTTTATATATTTCCCGAGTCATTCCAAATGTCATAACCTACCTACCCTCAGTCACTTTCCCTCTGGGCCCTTCCAGGTTACAAAGTCTCTTTAGAAGCTTCCTTTCTTCCGAAAAGGATTCAGTGAGTACCTCCACATGCCTGACTCTACACAAAGCACTAAGGATCCTACGGGGAGGAAATCAGAAATGGACTCAGATACCATGAACATCACAGGGCAGGAGGGAGACCGATGTTCATCAAATAATCGCACAGGCATGTAACTACAAACACAATAACTAAGAAAAGGATAGGTTGTTAGAACAGCATTTCACCGAGGGGCCTTTTCTAGTCTAGAATTCAAGGAAGACTCCCTGAGGAAGTGACATTTGAGCTGAGATCTAAAAGTCGGTTAAGTTCATCTGGTGGGAAGAGGGGAGGGAAAATTCTAGGCAAAGGATTGGCCTTCACAGGTCCCGAAAGAGAAGCCCAGGACTAGAAACTTAAAGAAGGCCAATGTGCCTGGCAAGGGGAAAAATGAGAAGGGCTGGGCTGAACTGTAGGGGTGGAGTGAGGTCACTTAGGGCCTACAAACCTTGTGAAGGAGTCTGCTCAGGGCAACAAGCAGGCATGGGATGATTTTAAGCAGAGGAGAGACACGTGGCCATATGTCCTTTGAAAAGATGGCCGTCGCTGCCCTGTGGAAAACGAATTGGAGAAGAGACTAGAGGGGAGTATTTGCAAGCATTTAGCAGGTGGTGGCCAGAGTTCAAGGGGGAGGTGATGGTAGCTTAGAGTCAGGAGATAGGATCAGACTGGAGAGAGATGTAAAATCAACAGGACTCGGCGTTTGAGGAGATGGGAGAGAAGGTGTTAAGAAGGACGCCACATTGCTGGAGAGTCAGTGAAGTTATTCACCAAAAGAGGCAGTGTAGAAGGGTTGGTTTTGAGAGAGACACCATGAGGTTGGTTTTAAGTAAATGGACTTCGAGGTGCCTTTGAGACTTTTGAATGGAAAGGGCAAAAGACGAGGCTCTGAATGTCAGGAGAGAAGATTGGAGGAAAGGTGTACCTTTGAGTGTGGCCTTGCGACCTAAGTTAGCTCCTCTTCGGCCAAGACGAGTTCTCAGAGAGCCCAGTCCTCTTAAATCAACCTTTGCCTGAATTCCTTGCAAAACGGAGCACATTTTTGGCAGGAACAGGCCAGAAATCACCCCCAACATAGCACAACTGCTTCAAAGCCAGGCTGCCCGTGGCCTCTGGAGACGAGCTTCAAGCGCCCAATCTCCTCCCTCTGCTTCACTCGTTCCCTGCAGAGTCCAGGTCTGGGCGATTTCGTCGCTTGTTTCGAGAAAAAGAAACCACCACGAAATTTCTCATCCACTTTCACCTCCCCTCCTGGGTGGTCCTATCCGGAGGGAATCTGCTGCGTCGCATTTCTCTTCACCGGGAATACCAAACCCACCGACGTGAATCGGGAAACTTCGCTCTCTTTGCCACCCCCCCCCACCCTCCACCACACTCCCCTCCTTCGTGCGCTTGCTCTGCGTCCCAAGCAGCTGATGCTGTGGGCCACAAACCTGGGCTCCGTTGTTCTCTGAGTTCCAGTTGGGTCTGGCGCTGGCGGGAGATGGAGAGCTAGACCCATCCCTCCACGTGCCAGTAATGGCTGCACCCCTCCAGGACCTCAGCCCCCAACCCCGGGGAGTCCCTCCTTCATGACTCCAGCTCCCGAGAGGCCTAAGTGGTGGCGGAGACTGCCCACCGCAGCTAGTCCCGGTCGCCCCCGCAGTCCTGGCAGTTCCCCTTCCTGCCCTTGCCTCTATGAAATCATCCCTTTGTCCAATTCACTTCCAAGTTCCATCCAGGCGTATTTCTGCTTCCTGCCACAGGACCCTGACTGACACACCTGCCCTTGTCCCTTTTCATTAGGGGAGCAGGGGCTAGACGGTTGAAAAATCAAATGACAACAGGGGTCACACAACCATAAAGTCACGGGAGAAGTGACTGTCAGGCAGGGACTCAACTCAAATTTTTACACATTCCTGACTTTTGAAAGCAAACTCCCCCAACCTGCCTCAGAAACACTTCCTGGTGGGCGCGGCTCGTGTTTCTCACCAACGTGGCTAAATTTCCGACCAAAAGACATTTCCGAAGGTCGGTTGACTTAGATGTTTTTTTTTTCCCCCTGCAACACCGAGCAATACTGATTAACAAGGAAAGGTCTGTTAATTTTCAGTGAGTTGGCTTCTATAAACAGGCAGTATGTAAAATTCTGAAGTAAGTAAAAAACCTGTGTCCTCCCTTCATGCTGCTCCGGGGCTTTGAAAGGAGAGGAGGAAAGGAAGGAGAAAAGGTAGCTAGTGATACTCAGCTGTTAGTGACCTGTGACAGCTCTTCAGAGTCCTGGAATAATTCCAAAGCAGTGTATCTGGTTTTCCTATACAGCAGGCTCTCACTCCTGTATCCCCCCAGGTCTGTCTGTCTGTCTGTCTCTTTCTCGTACCCCCGGAGAAAAAAATGGAGAAACCATCAAAAGAGAGTATTTGTTGAGTAATAGTGGGCCAGTATGGTCCTTTGGTGGCCACGCTGGTGGTGGTGGCTCAGAAGAGAGACGTCACTTTGTCTTTCTTAAGGTCTTCTTTTCGCTGGAGTTGGAGTGTAGTCTATGCCTCCGACTTTTGCATAGCCCACATTCCACCTAATCTTTGTTCCTTTCCTCTGACTCTGCTATGGCACCTTATGGTAGCTGACAAATAGGCATGTTAGGTGTGCCTTTATTATTTTTGACACAGGAGAGTTGTGGTAAACACACACACACCGTTACGGCTGATGGATTGCCTAATACTGTATCTGCGTTGAGTATGGCAGTAAGCTTAGTCCTAGAGGAAGCAATGATTCACGCCTCCTCCAAATAATGAAAACAGCACCTAGGTAAGTGAGCAGGTGAAGGTGGAGTTAAAAAATGTACAAGCATCCCCAGCTTCACCTTGAACAGCTCCCCAGAGCCTTGGCTTAGCATTTGAGATTTCCCATTGGCTGCCTCCTCCCTACGTCTCTAACCTTCCATATACAGATTCTCTATCCGAGTCCTGTACCCTTACCCAGGCCTACCTCTGTGCCTTTTCCTCAAACCCAATGAGAGAGATGATCCAGGAATTCATCACAGCCTTTACTTCTTCCCTCTTCCATCCACAAAATATCTAGCATGCACCTATGCTCCAGATGTGGGAGAAAGATGGGCTAACCCAGTCCCGAGCTGACCGGGAGCTGAGGGGTAAGGTTGCCTGACCTCATAACCCTTGCATGGCTTCAGCTTCATCGGTAAGATAAAGAGTGGGGGAGGGGGGAGCGGCGCCTGGGTGGCTCAGTTGGTTGAGCATCCGACTCTTGATAACGGGTCAAGTCATGATCTCATTGTTCATGCGTTCAAGCCCCGCATTGGACTCTCTGCTGTCACCACAGAGCCTGCTTCAGGTCCTCTGTCTGCCCCTCACTCTCTGTCCCTCCCCCACTCATCCCCTCGTCCACTCGTTCTCTCTCCCTCAAATAAATAAATAAAAACTCAAAAAACTTTTTTGAAATAAAATGAAGTTAGATGGGGTCAGAGACAGAGGCAGGGAACAGATGACATAAGGTAAGGAACTTGGATTTTCTTTTAATTGGCATAGTAAGCCTTCTAATAATTTTAAGTAAGAAATCTGACATGATCTGATTTAAGTATTTTACTTTTTCATTTTGAAATAATTATAGATCCACAAGAAGTTACACAAAAAATGTACAGACAGGTCTCGAGAACCCTATACCCTCCCCCTTCCCCAATGTTAGCATTTATGGAACCACAGTACGGTAACAGCACCATGAAATGGACATTGCTACAATCCACAGAGCTTATCCAGATTTCTCCAGTAGACATGTGCTTGTGTGTGTGTGTGTGTGTGTGTGCATGTGCGAGTATCTATAGGCAATTGTTCTAGGCAATTTTGTACCACGGAGCTTTGCACAACCACCTCCCCAATGAAGATTCAGAGCTGACCCACCGTGTGGCCCTCTTGTAGCCATGCCTACGCTCTCCCCACAAACACTAACCCTGGCAATCGCTAATCTGTTTTCCATCTCTATAATTACAACATTTCAAGAATATTACATAAGTGGAATCGTACAGTATGTAATCTTTTGAAATTGCTTCTTGCACAGGGTATAATTCCCTTGAGATCATCCAACTTGTTGCCCATGTCAAGAGTTCATTCCTCCTTACTATGGAGTAATGTTCTATGGTAGGTATGTACTACCCATTGGAGGACATCTGGGTTCTTTCCAGGTTTTAGCTATTATGAATGATACGACCATTTGTGTGCAGGCTTCCACATGAGCATAAGTTTTCATTTCTCTGGAATAAATGCCCAAGGGTGCAATTTCTGCATTGTATGGTATGTGAGTTTATTATTTGTGGATTTAGCTTCCATTTACCTAATGGCTAATGATATTGAACACCTTCTTCTGTCATTGCTTGTCCTTTGTGTTTCAATAGTGTCTCAACATGTTTTTTTGCCCATTTTCTGATTGGATTCTTTCTTGAACTTTACTGTTGAATTTTGAGTGATCTTTGTATATTCTAGAGAGAAGCCCTTTGCCAGATAGGTGATTTATGAATATTTTCTCTGATCTGTGGCTTATATTTTCATCTTTAAAAAAAATTTTTTTAATATTTATTTTTTAGCGAGAGATAAAGAGAGAGACAGAGTGCAAGCAGGGGAGGGGCAGAGAGAGAGGGAGACACAGAATGCGAAGCAGGCTCCAGGCTCCAAGCTGTCAGCTCAGAGCCTGACGCAGGGCTCAAACCCATAAACCGCGAGATCATGACCTGAGCCGAAGTTGTACCCTTAGTCGAATGAGCCACCCAGGTGCGCCTTATCTTTTCGTCTTTTAAACAAAGTCTTCACAGCCCAAAAATATTTAATTTTGATGACATCCAGTTTATCATTTTTTCCTTTTTTTGGGATTGTGCCATTGGTGTCAAATCTAAGGAATCTTTACTTCATCCTAAATCTTGAAGATTTTCTATGTTCTACCTAAAAGCTTTGTGGTTTCAGGTTTACATTTAAATCTTGGTCCTAGTTTTAGCTAATTCTGTGAAGATTAAGTCACATTTTTATTTCTTACCTTATTTGATTCTATTTATTTTTTGCCTATGTATGCCCAGTTGTACTGGCACCATTTTTTGCAAAAGCTATCCTTTCTTCATTGAATTGCTTTTGCAACTTTGTAAAAAATCAGCTGGGCGTATGTCTAGGTCTAATTCTGGGTCCTCTATTCTATGCCATTGATCTGTGTGTCCGTCTGCCAGTGCCATACTGTCCTGATTTCTGCAGCTCTATAGTAAACTTAACTTGGGAGTGATTCCTCCCAAGTTACTCCTCCTTTCTAGACCGTTTTAGCTGTTCTAGGCCCTTTGCCTTGACAAATAAATTTTAAAATAAGTTTCTCTAATCTATGAAAACTCTTGCTAGGCTTTTGACAGGAATTTCATTAAGCCTGTAGATCAACTGGAGGAGAACTAACATCTTCACCATGTTGAGTTTCAGTAAATGAATAATAAAGGAAACTTACCTTCTTTGATTTCTTTCATCTACATCTTATCACGTTTAGCATACAGATCCTGTACATGCTTTGTTAGATTTATATTTAGATATAAATAAGTATTTGATTTGCTGAGGGGCTGTTGTAAATAGTATTGTGGTTTTAATTTCAACTTCCACATCTTCCTTGTTAGTGTATAGAATTTTATGTGTGTTCATTTTGTAATCTGATGCCGTGCTGAACTTATTTGTTCTGAGATTTGTTTTGTTTCCTTTGGAGGTTTTGTGGGCTTTTTCCCCACTCCCCACTGATTCCTTGGGTTTGTCTACATGATAGACAATCATGTTGTCTGCAAATCAAGACAATTTTATTTCTTTCTTTCCAATCTGTATGTCTTTTCTTTCTTTTTCCTGCCTTATTGTGCTGGCGAGGATATCTAGTACTATGCTGAACACTTTCAGCTTTTTCACTTTAAGAGTGAGCATTCTTACCTTTTTCCTAATCTCAGGGAGAAAGCATTTAGTTTTTCACCATTAAGTATAATGTTGCTTGTAGGATTCCTTTTGTAGGTGCTCTTTATCAGGTTGAGAAGTTTCCTTCCATTTCTATTTCTTGAAAGTTTTCATGAATGGGTATTGAATTTTTGTCAAATGCCTTTTCTGCATCTATTGATATGATCATGTGGATTTTCTTCTTTAGCCTGTTAATATGATGGGTTGCATTGATTGATCTTCAGATACAAACCAGCCTTGCATACCTGGAATAAACAACCTTTTTGGTTGTAGTATATAATTTTGTTGCACATTGAGGCACCTGGGTGGCTCAGTTGAGCATCAGACTCTTGATTTTCTCTCAGGTCATGATCCCAGGGTCATGAGATTGAGCCCCACATTGAGCTCCATGCTGGGTGTGGAGTCTGCCTAAGATTCTCTCTCTCCCTCTCCCTCTGCCCCTCCTCCCAACTCATGCTCTGTCTCTAAAATAAAAATAAAACTTAATTAAAAAAATCTTTTGCATATTGCCAGATTCACTATGCTAACATCTTGTTGGGTATTTTTACACCTAAGTTCCTGAGAGATATTGGTTGATTTCTACTTTTAAAAGATTGCTCTGGTTTCTTGGTGGAGAATGGATAGAAGGGCATGACTGGCAGTTAGTAAACTAGTTAAATGTTGTTATTTTCTCTCAACCTTGAGCTTCTCCCTCAACCTTAATCTGCATTTGCTTCTGAAATTATGTTTGCCTTCCCTGGGTCCAAGGAACACTACAATCTGATTGAATATAACCCTGGTGACCCTAACCCACCAGCTCCAATGAGTTTGCTCCAACTCCAGCAAGAAGAAAGAAACTTTCCATTCCGGCCATACAAGTCCTTGTGTTCAACATGCCATGTACCTTGTTTATGCCCTACCCTGCCCTCAAGATGTCATTCAAATCTTGGAACCACCTCAAGCTTTCCTAACCATTCCAGTCAGCTGGGAATTGTTCCTTCCTGTCAGCTCGTACAGCTCTTACTGTCCACACTACTCATTGTACTTAATTAATTCACTTATGCAGTCAGGAAACATTCATTGAGCACTTTCTATCTTCCAGGCACTTTGTAGATACTGGGACACAGCTGTGACCAAAAGGGATGCAATGGAATTTATAGTCTAGCATTAAATAAAGGTTCACACAAGCATATATGTGTACACATTATGCTTGTGTGTATATGTATATGTTGTGCATATGCACTGTAAAGAGAGAGAGCTACAAATCAAGATACGTGCTGTGAAGACAAAGTATGGGATGTTTGGAATAGACTACTTTCATTTCTGCACATATTCCGGTGTAGTCGAAGTTCCTTGAGAATAAAGACCATATTCAATAGTGCTTAGTCAAACTTAGAATCTAACCCATAATAGGTAAGCAGCGGATGTTTATTAATGATGATAGTGACCATGAAGAGAAACAGTATTGTTTGAGGAAGACTCTTAAGTACTAGGAGCTGAACAAAAGACACTTTGCATTCCTGAAAAAAGTAAGCGATCTATTGAAGCCTGGGTGGCTCAGTCAGTTAAGCATCTGACTTCGGCTCAGGTCATGATCTCGCGGTTTGTCAGTTCCAGCCCTGCGTCGGGCTCTGTGCTGACAGCTCAGAGCCTGGAGCCTGCTTCACATTCTGTGTCTCCCTCTCTCTCTGCCCCTCCCCTGCTTGTGCTCTGTCTCTCTGTCTCTCTGTCTCTCTCTCTCTTAAAAATAAACATTAAAAAAAATTTTTTTAAAGCAATCTATAGAATGCATTCTTTGTTGGTTTAAAGCACCAGGAAAAAAATAAATAAAAAAAAATAAATCACCAGGGCACTATCTCTGAGCGTTTTATCTCTGGCAGGGCTCTGAAAATTGTTTTGAAATGCCTACCTATTTACCTCAAATGTACATGCATCCAATCTCCAAATTATTGTTTTCTAGGACTGTGCATAATGGTGTACCGATAAATGTCCAACAGTGGACTCCTTCAAAACAAAAACAAAACAGAGTTGTAACATTTGCTGGGATCTGTGGTGCAAATACTCCCACCATGGCCAATTCAGAGCTACCAACATGCTGTCACTAAACACAGAGATGGGAAGAAATGCATAGTAGTACCTTTGTTAAACACCGTACAGACACAGCACATGGGACGTCAAAAAGCATAGTTAGTAGTAACATATTAGGAAGTGATGGGGCTTTTTTTCTTTGAGTATTGCCTTTTTCAATAAAATTTATTGAATTAGAAGTTCATATAATTCGGGGCGCCTGGGTGGCTCAGTCAGTTGAGCGTCCGACTTCAGCTCAGGTCATGATCTCACGGTCCCATCCGTGAGTTCAAGCCCTGCGTCAGGCTCTGTGCTGACCGCTCAGAGCCTGGAGCCTGTTTTGGATTCTGTGTCTCCCTCTCTCTCTGACCCTCCCCCGTTCATGCTCTGTCTCTCTCTGTCTCAAAAATAAATAAATGTTAAAAAAAAATTAAAAAAAAAAAAGAAGTTCATATAATTCAACTTTAACGACTGTATGGATCAGCTGGCTCAAAACGTTCCTAAAAATTTAGAAATTGGCTCTCATGACACCTAGGAGCCAACTCCCGCACCCCACGGTGCAGCTTAATAGACCCATATACGTCCCAGATGGGATCCCACTATGCTGAGTCTTTAGACACAGGGGAGAAGGCAAAGTTGAATTTTGCTACTGAGGCTGTTTCCCTCAACCCTCATCTCCAGCTCTGCAGAACAGCTAACAGGCATGCTGAAAGCTTCGGTGTGGCAACACTTCAAGATGGATGGTGGAAGAACCACTGACAGACCACCTGTCCCCTGTCTACTTCAACTAGGAAGTCTGGAAAAGTTAAGCATTCATTTTCCCAACTTCCAGTGAGGTTGAGTAGCCAGTGAGACATGACAGTGCTGGGGGGTGGATAGTGGTCTGGAAAAGCTTTTCGCTTTTCTAGTATAATGACTACATGAATGTTTTACCCTTCCTACCTATCTCAGATATGAATATGATGTCTGGAGCTGCAGCAGCCATTTTGGAACCATGAGGCAATATGCCTGAGGAAAAGGCCAAGAGAATTGAAGAGCCACTGGCTGTGGGTTCATTGGGCTCCCAGACTAAAACCAAATCTGCATATTCCATCAGACCTGGTGTTGTATAAGGGAGAAAGCACTTATTCCTTTAAGTGCTTGTGTTAAGTTTTCTGCTACTTATAGCCAAAACTATCACTAGCCCGTATAGGAATTAAAGGCAACCGATATAACAGGGATAGTCTTGGGTGGTTTTCATCTTCTTTAAGTTTCACAACACTAGGAGAGATGACATTTATAAAAATGTATAATTTATCATGGCTAGTCACACTTTAAAGGAAGGGTGGGGTTTTTTGTTTTCACTTGAGAGAGAGAGAATATGTGTGCGTGGGTGCATGTCAGCATGGTGGGGGAGAGAGGGGGAGAGAGAGTCTTAAGCAGGCTTCATGCTGGGCATGGGGCTCAATCCCATGACTGTGAGATGGTGACCTGAGCCTAAATCAAGAGCTGGATGCTTAACTGACTGAGCCACTGAGGTGCCCCAAGGAAGTGTGTCTTAAAGGATGATTTGAGAGAGCTGCAGCTATGTGGACCTTAAAAACTTAATTTCAGTGTAAGTTTGCAAAGGTTTGAACACTTATCCTTCTTCAGTAAATTAAAAGCACATCAGGGGCATCTGGGCGGCTCAGTCGGTTAAGCATCTGACTTCAGCTCAAGTCATGATCTCGTGGTCTGTGAGTTCGAGCCCCGCGTCGGGCTCTGTGCTGACCGCTCAGAGCCTGGACCCTGCTTCAGATTCTGTGTCTCCCTCGCTCTCTGCCCTTCCCACACTTGCACTCTCTCTCTCTCTCAAAAAGAAATAAACATTAAAATTTTTTTTTAAAAAAAGCACATCACAGACATTTCCTTTGGATAAATTAGACACAAACTACCTATTGATAGACGTAGCATAGCATCCACGCCCACATTCTACTGAGCGAGTAAGGACATTTGTTTTGATTAACAAACGCCAGGAAAGATTTTTCCTTTTATCAAAGTTGGCCTGGGTTTCAAGGAGATAAAGAACAGGTTTAACTCCCTTGGGGCTGGGTGGTGGCAGCTACTGAGGAGGAAGAACTGCTTGCTTTGGGGTGGCTGGTCCTCTCCTAGGCACACCAGAGGCCTCTGTTTCCCAGGGGTCTGGAATTCTCCCAATGAGAACCAAGAAGGAAACATGGGAGAGCACAGGGCTTCCGGGGCTCAATCAGCCAGCCACCCAGTGGTTAGAAGTCCCTGGGCTTTCCAAATGTATGGAAGGTGGAGGCCTCCCTGACATGAGTCAGGAGGACTGGGAAATGGCACAAAGTTCCAAGGGAGAAAAGCGAGGGTGGGGTGACAGCCGCCACACCAGGAGATACTTAAACATCGTTGGATGCATTCATTCCCACTGGAGGAGTGGAATTCCTGCCAGCCAGCCATTCTCCAGTCATTCAGAGGAGGGACGTGTACTGAGTGTCCACTGTCCATGACATCCTGGGAATGTAGCAAAGGAGGTCCTGCTCCCATAGAGTCTTCAGTTTACTAGAGAAAACAGTTAAAAAGAAGGTATAATGAAATGGGGCGAGTGTTACAATACCTGAAGGCTATTATTTACAATTCATTCACTTCCCTCTGTGTGGTGCCACAGAATGAAGAGAGCGTTGGACAAGAGCATCAGTGAGCCTTGCTTGGTTAAGCCATACATAGACATTCTTCGGTTGTCTGTCCTTGAGTAAATCTCTTTACCCTTTCCACGTTTCTTTTTACTTTAAAATGAGGTCAAGCTAGATGGTTCTGATTCTATTATTTCTATTAAAAATAGAGGTGGGGGGGGGGCACCTGCGTGGCTCAATCATCCAACTCTGGTTAAATGTCCAACGTGGTTAAACGTCCAACTCTTCATTTCGGCTCAGGTCACGATCTCACAGTTCGTGGGTTTGAGCCCCACATCGGGCTCTGTGCTGACAGCTCGGAGCCTGCTTGGGATTCTGTCTCCCTCTCTCCCTGCCCCTCCCCTGCTTGCTCTATATCTCTCTCAAAATAAATACAAATAAAAACTTTAAAAATAGCAGTGGTAACTCTTAAGAATATCTCCCACCTGCTTGTGATTGCCCCATTTGGTCAAGTACCATTTCATTGTTTATTGGCGTGTCCTAAAGTGTGTTCCAAGGAATACATTATTTCCTGAGCGTTTCCTGTTTCTACATGGATCTAACTTGGGTTTCCTGGGCCTGCCTTCCTAGTACTGAAAGCCAGATCTGAGGTTGATCAGCTTACTGCTGGCAATACCATCATTCTACAGCAAGGGCAGATCTTTTGAACTGGTTCTTCTACATAAGTATATTTTCAAAGCAGTATTAACCCAAAGTCTTAAGTTCCTTGGAGAACCAAGGATCAGCTTGTAGAAGTCCATAAATCTTTCAAAGCCATGTTAAAAATGGATACAAAAATCTGTGTACGTGTGTGTGTATGTGTGTGTTGGGGAAAAAGAGTTCAAGGGGTTCATCAGATCTTCAAAAGTGCCCATAATGCCAAAAGACTTAGGAACTTTAGGCTGGAGATTATGATATAATCTTGATATGGTCTCTCCATCTTCTGAATGTCTCTGTTTCTTACACCTTTTACCATTGTTACTATAGGGGTGTGCATCTTTCCTAGCAGACTATTCCTTCCTTAAGAGTGGAGATTGTATCTTATTGAAACAAGTTACACACACACACACACACACACACACAGATTTTGGAGTCAGACAGCAAAACCAACCATAATACCCCTTTCCCAGCTATGGAGATGGACAGCAGAGGGGCACATGACCCCCACTGGCCAATTGAGTTACTTTCTAAGATTTTGCTAAGTGGCACTGGCTGGGCGGACAGGGGGCCGTGGGATCCTTTCCTCTCTGGCTGCACACAGACCTAAGCTGTGCATAGGCCTGTGTCCTTTCTCGCGAGGACATCAGTCTGTAAAAGGAATGAACAGACTTGGCAAACAGACGGAAGCAGAGGTACAAGAAAGAGAACTTGCTGGTTTCAATGCTCCAAGCTTCTCAGTTGCATGAACCAAAAGACGCCCCTCTTCACCGAAGCAAATTTGCATTCAAATCTGTCCCATGCAACCAGAGTCTTGAGCTCATCCATGAGTAGACCTAATAACGTCTACACCTCAGGTGTGGTGAAATTAAAATAGCATGTAATGAAGAAACTGCCAGTGAGCTTTCACCCGGCTTGTGACTGTCCCATCTCAACAGGTACCTTTTATTTGTTCTTCAGTGCGTGCCAAGGGACTCTAACTACACAGGCTGTAACTAGGTTTTCTCTGAGTTGAAAAAATGACTAAATAATTTGATGAAGGCTTGGTTAAACAAAACTCTTTCCCAAGGGACTTTTCAGAGTCTCCAGTCTTCTATGTTGCCTCTTGAATTCCCAGCTTGGGCAAAGTCACATGACCACAGGGCCCTACGTCAAGAAGCATCTGTGAACACGTTTTGGGAACCGCGGCCTCTGTGGCCAATTCAGGAGTTGTGCTGTCACAAACACTGCTTCGGGGACAACCTGACTGCCATCCAGTCCTTTTTCTACTGAAGCAGAAGTCCAGGAGCTTTTCATCCCCCGTTCTGATGATTACCAGCCATGAGCCTTGGAAAGTCACTTGCTTTCCCTGAGTCTCCGTTTCGGTCACCAGTAAGGTGATGATAATAGACTGCACGACATCCAAGAACCCATCCCATTACCCAGGCCTCTGCTCGTGGGATTATAAAAGGTTCTGAGAGGATTGAATGCAGGGGGCAGTGGACACTCTGGGCCTAGGAAGGTCAAGAACGGCCCAGGCGGTTGAGTGGGGAGAAGTGAGCTGAAACAGGGAAATGCAATGAGGGCTCACAGCCGTCCCTAGAACCAGCTCCATTTTGGGGTCGGGGGGGGCGGGGATCTTATGCCAACGTTCTGGCATAGCAATCTCTGGATTTTCTCACCTCTCTTAAATTGAAATTTCTAATAGTACTGGATTCCATGGGTTTGTATATTGTTTTATGGGGCCTCATAAAACAAAAGGTTAAAATGACACAATTTTCCCTTGTGGGTCCTCAAAGGCCAAGAAAACCCTTCAGCAAGAGGCAGAGAGCAAAGATCGTCACGATTCAGACTCCGAGTCCTGAAAAGCATTGGGTTCTTTCCGTTCTTATTCAGTTGAAATGTGATCAAGACAGCTGTGAACCGAACCCTCTTCTCTTCTGTGACCATCAACTAACCAACAGGAACCCGTAGTGTTCCTAGGGATGCTGGTAAGTGTCAATGAGATGCCAAAGAGAAAACCTTTCGAAAACTGCAAAGCACTCCACGAATATATTATTTTTATTACTATTCCTAACGTTTAAAGTATTAATTCCCACAGACATGACTTCAGGCGAGTAATTCGTCAGCTCCACCCTTTATATAAAACAAACGCAGTGAGGGATGGGAGAGATTAACTCGAAAATGATGGGAGACGCCTTTGAAAATTGAGGGTCGCTGCAATACTCACTAATTAATAGTAACCATGCAATTGTGAAGTTATAAATAGCTCCGCATCCTAGCAGAACCCAGAGTGCTCTGCTACTTTTTCACTTGTAGCCATTTTGATTCAGCCCATTAGCTCCACTGGCCTATAATTAGCACAACACCCTGGAAAATTAATCCAGCCTGGTGAGTCAACATTGGGGAAATGAAACAGACCTCTAAATCGTGTTGGAATCCAGCTGAAGTCTGAGAGCCGGGTCCTCCTGGTTTCAGAGGGAACTAAAAGCCTCAAATCTTGATTTTCTAGCTAAAGATAGAGGAGTCCTTCACTGTATTCTCGACAACCGAGTTTCAACGTTGCTATTAAGGTAAATATATCCCTTATTGCAATTTTCAGTCAGTCGGAGAATTGCAGCCTGTTACATTATAGTCATACAATGTATGACTTTTAAAATGCAACTTTGGAGAAATGAAACCTGCTGATACAATGAAGACAAAGTGTCCAAATCTCTACCTTCTGGCAGAGACCCTGAGGTCAGCCTGAGCAGGAGGGTTCGGAGGGCCAGACTAGCAGAGGAAATCTTTTCCTGGAAACTGAGATTGCTGAAATCTGAGCCCAGGGAAAGAGGTACCCAATAGGCAGGGAGGGTAATCACATGTTACTGTAGACAGGAGGCAACAAGCAGATTAAAAGCAATATGGAAGGCTCGAATATGGTGCCGTGAAGGTCGTCAAGAAGACATGACTGCCAGTTGACCCAAGCTGAACTTGGGCCATCAGAGGCCTCTCACCCACCTTCCCTGTCCTTAGAACGGGCATTTCATTTGCCTTCGCCATGCTAGAAGCTACCCCATCAGAGCCTTGAGATAACAATGTGGTACTGAGACCATCTGAACAGTATACATTACTGAACCCTGTTAATGCCTCTACATAGACTTTTAAGATTTAGCAGGCAGGTGCAGAGATTCATTTGTCTTATGGCCACCCAAGACAAGCCTCATTTAAGTAAGTTTGCTTGCCTATTAAAACTGCCACCTACTAACATGGAGTGATGGAGTGGTCTGCCTCTTGCGTCGGTCTCTCCTGGCCCTCCGTGTACAGGGCTCAGTTTGTGAAACGAGATACGGAACCAGCCACCCAGGAGCAAGGAGATGAAAATGAAGAGCAGTGGGTAAAGACGGGCGTGTGTGCTTCTCCTAAAATGCTTTTTGCTTTCTTCAGCGGGCACATAGTGCCACGTGGAGGTGAGTGTGCCGAGTTAAAGGCCAGGCACTAGGTCATCAGAGAAATAAATGGGTCCTTTCATCTTTCTCTTTTTGTAAAGTCGTTTCACTTTTCAAATTAAATATCCCCAGTATCCTTTCCTTGTAAATGTTTATCAGCTTAAACTGTTTTGTTTCCAATGTACACGTGTGATATGATTGGGGAAGTCTGCACGCAAACTTTCCTAGTGAAATGTCAGCTCATGTAGGGCCAAAGTCATCATCTTCCCTTTTGGTTCAAACTCTGACTTCAGATTACCTAGCCTTCAAATCTAGAAGTTTTTCCTTTTCCTGGATCGTCAAATCCAATCGCCAAATCCTGAAGAATCTACTCTACTTCTGCATATGCTTCTTTTCATTCCCCCCCCCCCACCTGCTTATTTAATCTCTTGTGTCTGACACATTAATACCATTTTAATCTCCAGAAAGCACATTCAACCACATCATTTCCTGACTCAAAACATTGAATGGCTGCCCACTGCCTAACAAATTAAAGAAAACTCCTCGGTTTGGCAGTCAACTCCTTGGCCTTACCTCGCATGCCTCCTCTCCACTTGACAATCTACTAGCATATATTTATGCTGTGGATGGTTGGATTTGTAACTCACCTGCTACAAGGGAAAGGCCTTCCAAAGTGGAGGTAAGGGAAGGAATCTGCACGCCCAGGGGATAGCTCTGCCCATTAGTCACGGGGCACCAGGGAAAATTCACTCCGGCTGCTGGTAAAAAAACCAAAATCTAATGTTGGACTACCATCAGGCCTGTCACATCATCTTCTTAAGTGAAGGAAAATACCACATTAACTTTTAAATGACTCCCTATTTGGCAACATACAGTCTTTAGTAAAGGGTGGGAGGAGCCTTGGACTTAAAAATTATGTTTTCCTCTTCCTTCTTCTAGTGTTCTCCATTTTTCATACTGATTTTTTTTTTACATTAAATAATCAGAATCGCATCCCTCTAAAAGTAATTGCTTTCCTTAATCCCCATCACCTATTTGACCCATCCCCTCACCTAAGGAGTGTACTTGTCATGATGAACACCACGTAATATACGGAAGTGTTGAATCACCACATTGCACACCTGAAACTAATAGAACACTATTTGTTAACTAATCAGGATTAAAATAAAAATTTTAAATAAAATAATAATAATAGTATCAAAAGGTTTGCGAGTCTTAGAATATATCTTGAGATAATTCTGGGGGGGAAGCTATCTATGTGAGTTTTACATGAAGGCATTTGATTGCAAAAACAGTATTTCCTCCTTTTTAACTCTGCTTTTATAAAATACAAAATTGGGTCTGCATTATTTTTGTATCATTTTAGTTCATAAGTTACTCCATTTTCATGGTAAAAAAAATAAAAAATAAAAGCAATCGCTCTCTTTCCCCCAGCAATATTATTACTGTGTTTTTAAACAAAATACAGTATTAGCAGATTGAATCCAGTTACATATATGAAGTATTGTGCACCATGACCAAGTGGGATTTATCCCAGAATGCAAGATTGGTTTTACATATGAAAAATCAAAGAATGCAATACACAATATCAGTAGAATAAAAAACATAAACCACGTTGATCTTTTTTTTTTTTAACGTTTATTTATTTTTGAGACAGAGAGAGACAGAGCATGAACAGGGGAGGGGCAGAGAGAGAGGGAGACACAGAATCTGAAACAGGATCCAGGCTCTGAGCTGTCGGCACAGAGCCCGACACGGGGCTCGAACTCACGGACCACGAGATCGTGACCTGGGCCGAAGTCGGCAGCTTAACCGACTGAGCCACCCAGGCGCCCCCACACTGATCATTCTTAATAGGAATAGGAGAAAACTATCTCAAAATAATAAAAGCCATACACGAAAACCCCAAAGCAAACATCATTGTTAACGGAAGGATTAGATGCTTTCCTCCTAAGATCAGGAACTAAACAACCATGACTGCTGTCTGCATCTCTGTTCAACACTGTACTGGAGGTCCTGGCCAGGGCAATTAGACAAGAAAATAAACAAAAGGCATCCAGATTGGAAAGAAAGAAGCAAAACTATCTTTATTCACAGATAACATGACCTAAGAAATCCACTAAAAAAAAACCTATTAGAATTAATAAACAATTTGGGCAAGGTTGTAGGTTAGAAGATTAATCTATAAAATGCAACTGTATTTCTATACATTTGCAATCAAACCATCCAAATTACGAAAACAACTCCATGTGCCGTAGCATCCAAAAGAGTAAAGTATTTAGGAATAAATTTAGCAAAAGAAGTACAAGACGTACTCTGAAGAGCACAAAACACCTACTAAAAGAAACGAAAGAAGTAACATGTTCATGGATTGGAGGACTTAATATTGGCAAGATGGTAACAGTCCCCAAATCTGCTTACCGACTCAATGGAATCCCTAATGAGAATCCCGGCTGACTTCCTTGTAGAAGTTGGAAAACTGATTCTGAAATTCACATATAATTGCCAGGAACTCAGAATGGCCAAAACAATCATGAAAAAGAGCAAAGTTAGGGGCGCCTGGGTGGCTCAGTTGGTTGGACTCTTGAATTTGGCTCAGGTCAGGATCCCAGGGTCTGCCCCTCCCCTCTCCTCTAAAAAATAAAAACTAAAAAAATTGACCACAAAGAAACTTTAATCAAGACAATGTGCTATAGGCATAAAGATTGACATATAGATCAATAGGATAGAATGAGATTCCAGAAATAACCTATGTGTCCATGTTTAATTGATGTTTGACAAGTGTACAAGACCATTCAATGGGGAAAGAATAATCTTTTCAACAAATAATATTGGGACAATTAGATAGCCAAATACAAATGAATAGAATTAGACCTTTACTTCACACCATATACAAAAATGAACTCAAAATGATCAAAGATCTACTATAAAACTCTTAGGAGAAAACACAGGCAAAAACATTTTATGATAGGAAATTTGGCAGTGATTTCGTGGATATGCCACCAAAAGTACAAGCAACAAAAGTACAAGCAATCAAGAAAATAGATTGTATTTCATCAAATCTAAGAGCTTATGTGCTTCAAAGGACACTAGCAAAAAAGTGAAAAGATAAGCCACATTATATTAGAAAATAGTTACAAATAATATACCTAGTAAAGAACATGGATCTAGAATACAAAAGTCCTACAACATAATAATAAAAAGATGAATAACCCAATTCAAAAAAAAGGCAAAGGACTTGAATAGAAGATACACAAATGACCAAGAAGCGGGATGCCTGGGTGGCTCAGTTGGTTGAGCATCTGACTTCAGCTCAGGTCATGATCTCGCAGTTCATGGGTTCAAGCACCATGTCGGGCTCTGTGCTGACAGTTCGGAGCCTGGAGCCTACTTTGAATTCTGTGTCTCCCTCTTTCTCTCTGTTCCTCCCTGCTCGCACCCTGTCTCTCTCTCTCTCTCTCTCTTTCTCTCTCTCTCTCAAAAATAAAGATTAAAAAAATTAAAAAACAAAAACCAAATGACCAAGAAGCAATGAAAACATGTCCACACAAGAACATTCATATAAACAGTGATAGCAGCATCATTCATAATACCCAAATGGTAAAAACAACTCAAATGTCCATTATGAATGGATAAACAAAATATGGTATATCTATAATGAAATATTACTCAGCCAGACTATGGAATGAAATACTGACACATGCTATAGGACACGGATAAAGGTTGAAAACAGTGTACGAAGTAAAAGAAGCCAGACAAAAAAGATCACATATTGTAAGATTCCATATACATGAAGTTTCTAGAACAGGCAAACCCATACAGACAGAAAGTAGACTAGTGGTTGCTTAGCACTGGGGGGAATGAGAATACAGAAGAGATATAACTAAAGGGTATGGGGTTTCCTTCTTAGGTAATGAAAACTGTTCTAAAATTGACTTGTACACTTTACATGGGTGAACTGTATGGTATGTGAATTACCTCTCGAGAAAGCTGTTACATATTAAAAAAAGAAAGAGAGAAAAGAAAAAAAAATCAATGCCCAAGTAGAGTATTCATGGTGTAGCCATTAATGCCAATTTTTCTGGTGGCTGTTTTCATTGGTTTTTAAACATATACAATGGGGATGAATTTGCTTCCATCAAAATGTGGGACATTAAGGGCGCCTGGGTGGCTCAGTCGGTTAAGCGTCCTACTTCGGCTCAGGTCATGATCTCACGGTTCGTGGGTTCGAGCCCCGCATCGGGCTCTGTGCTGACAGCTCAGAGCCCGGGGCCTGTTTCAGATTCTGTGTCTCCCTCTCTCTATGCCCCTCCCCAACTCATGTTCTGTCTCCCTCTGTCTCAAAAATAAATAAACATTAAAAAAAAATTTTTTTTTAAATGTGGGACATTAAATGTCATTTTAGGGGCACCTGGGTGGCTCAGTTGGTTAAGCATCTGACTTTGGCTCAGGTTATGGATCTCACAGTCTGTGAGTTTGAGCCCTGCATCAGGCTCTGTGCTGACAGCTCAGAGCTTGGAGCCTGCTTCGGATTCTGTGTCTCCCTCTTCTCTCTGTCCCTCCCTGCTCATGCTCTCTCTGTCTCTGTCTCTCTCTCTCTCTCTCTGTCAAAAATAAGTAAATATTAAAAAAACATTGGGGCACCTGGGTGGCTCAGTCTGTTAAGCATCCGACTTTAGCTCAGGTCATGATCTCACAGTTCTTGGGTTTGTGCCTTGTGTTGGGCTCTGTGCTGACAGCTCAGAGCCTGGAGCCTGCTTCGGATTCTGTATCTCCCTCTCTTTCTCTGCCCCTCTCTCTCTCAAAATAAATATTAAAAAAAAAATTTAATGTCATTTTATTTTTTCAGAAACAAATTAAAGCTCACTCAATGCCCCCTTGCCAGTGTATTGAGACATTGAATAATAGTCATAATTAGGGTTCCCTCTCCTACTGCAGGGGGGATTTATGCAAATTGTACAGGCCTGTGCGTCTACAGCATCATCGGAAGGAGTCCTCTGGCCTGTGGTCTATACTCATTAACACGGAAGGGATCACAATCTAAGCCTGCATAGGCTAAGGTCTTTTGGAGGAAGGTGATTCTGTCGATTCCCTGCCCTGCTAGAGACTGGGGGATTTTGTAGAGGCTGCAAATCTTGGACTCAGGCCGTCATTTCCCTTTGAGCTCTTTCTACTTCCTGGAGCACTGCAAGCTAGCAAGGCAAGACTCTTCCTCCTCATCGAATATCCAAAATACTAACTTCCTCCTAGTCTTGGAAAATCTCCCTCTGTCAAGGTCTGCTCCTTTTACCCACTGCCTTGAAGGAATTTTCTCCATCTTCTTCTCTTCTATGGGGTTTCTGCTTCCAGTTATGACAGATTTGCTTATTTAAGATCATCCCTCTTACTGACACCAACTAGACAAGCTGGGCAGAATAGAATATGTGCTTGAAGGCACTGAAAGCTTCCGAGGGAGAACTTGAAGGGCCAAATCGCAAAGAGAAAGGAAGTACAGACAGGTAAGCCCGTCATCTGGCACTGCTTTTCCCTTTAATGGGCTTGCTGATTAATCAGCAACCAAGTTAATCAATCAACTCAATTCTCTACCTTTACCCTTTCTCCCTTTTAGATCATCCTTCACACAGTACTCTTCCTAAAATTTAAATAACGGCACCTCTCTCCTTCACATAAATATTTCAGTGGCTTCCCATTCCCTTGGAATGAAGTGCAAACTCCTTATCAAGTTTAAGTAGTCCTCTCAGATCTGGTGTTTGGCCACATTCCCAGATTCCCTTCCCACTATTACCTCTCTAGAGCTCCAGCCATATTCCGCTGGCTTTTAATTCTTCTCAGTTGCTTTCCCCTTACTCACTCCAGGGCCTTTGCACATACTGTTGCAGTCTTTGGATCGCTCTCTTTTCATCTCATATTCATTTTCCTGGCTTTCCTACTTCCTGGCAGATTATAGTTTAAATACCCTCCGGAAAAATTTCCAGATTTCCTACGCTCGGTAATTTTACCCCCATGGAAGGCAAGAAATTTGCCCCTTACATCTTGAACTTCCCTATCAAAGCACCTATCACTCTTTATGATTACTCCTTTATTGTCTGTCTCCCTTTAAAGACAGCAAGTTCTAAAAGGGCAGGAACTGTGTCCTGTTCTCTAGTCTTTTTTTCTCTAGTCTTGCTCCCTAGACACCTAGAGTTGTCTCTCTAGTCCTCAGCCTGGTTCAAAATAAACCCTCACTAAATATTTTTAAAATTACCTGTTAATATTAGAAAGCCCTCATATTTTGTCTTCCACACAGTTCATCATACCTCTCTTCAAGACCTGGCTATTTTTTTTTTTTTTCTTCTAGAAGATTCTAGAGAAGGATAAATGTGAACTGAATGTTATTTAAAATTTTTTAGTCCTTATAACATTTTCAAGATTTTACTGCAATAAAAATTAAAATGTGAGTGAAAGCATGACTACTCACACCACAGGCCCCTCCCCTATTATCCCAATTCGATAGGGTTTAAGGCCTCACTTGCTTTCTTACATGCAAAAAAGTGTGATTACAACTATTTGCATCCTCAAATGACATTCTGGCTTTTCAGCCACTCCAGGATCCGGTTCAAAAATGGCCTTCCTTGTTTTTTGTAGCCTTTTGTGGCTCCTTTCCAGTTTTTATCACAGACTTTGTTTTTCTCTGCTTCCTCTTCTCAGCTCGGCACAGCTCCCTCTGTCATGTTCTATAAACCTGCCACTGTTGATGAGTCTTTTTATGTGCCATCTGAATTGGCCGGCTCGGTCTCATTACCTCTTGGGTTCTGTCTCAAATCTCAGTGGCAAACAATTTTTCCCTTTACCTGTTACTTATTCCCCCCTTGTAATCCGTTTCTTAATTTGGTCACCGAATTACCTCGTCAGACACCGGGCGAAAATGAATGCCATCACTTTTCCATCATCAAATTTTGTCAGCTTTGTTTAGCCCTGCATCACCAGTGCCAAGAACAGTACCTGGTTACTGATAAATAGCACATATTTGTTGAATAAATGAAGTATCTTGGCGTATACTTCATGATCGGCTACTTGGTTTCATTTACATTACTTTTGGTCCTCATATACCACACATAAATATTTAAGCACCATTGAGGTACTTGAAAGTTAATGCCACTTAGTAAAATTTTATTTCAATACATACCCTGGAACCTGATTCAGTTCCAGGCATTCTTCCCTGGTAGGTTCTTTTGTTGTTGTTGATGTTGTTGTTGTTGTTGTTGTTACTGTTTAAGAAATGTAAGAAGAAGGATTTGTTTTATTTCCATTCACAAATTGACTTTACTTCCTTTGGGGATAAGGCCTAGCCTTTGTTCCATAATACAACCTTTAATCAGTATACAACAAATGTAGTCACTTCATTTAAATGTAAACAGCGATGAACTCACCCTGGAAATCAAATTGTTGGTGTTTAAAAATATAGGTAGCAAGTAATAGGCAAGAAGGGTTCTGTGGTCCAGGGGAAGAGGTGCTAACAGAGTGCAGAGAATTTTCTGGGTACCGACCCTAATTTAAGATTTGGGACAGGTGGAGATTTCAGTAAGTGCTGGGTTGTCACAGGGAGGGGTTTGATGGGATGAGAAAGGTTAGTGGGCTTCAGGGTTCTGGAAGAAACGAGGGTGAGGGCATTAGGAGATAAGCTGAGTTAACAAATACGTAGTGAGGTAAAGAAAAGACATCAGGATCTTGGGAGATGGTGGGGAAAGAACCTAGAAGCATGAATTAAAGGAAACTGAAGGGGGAAAGGAGCAAGGGCCAAGGCTTGGACAGTGGAGTCAAGGAAACTAAAGACGCAGCCCCTGGGGGCTAATGTTAAAGGTGGAAAGAGAAAGCAAGGCAAATAGGCCTCAAAGGGAAGAGGAATGAGTGCTTAAAGGGAGAAACGAACAGCGGTGGGGTCCTCCCGTAAAGGGCAGAAGCAGAGGGGGCAGGGTTCTCCTTCAAAAGGCAGAAACAGAGTCCTGAGCCAAGAGATACAGTAGTGTGAGTAGGTGGGTCAGCATCAGGAGGGGAGCACAGGTCCAAGGAGTTCGAATGAGTCTGTGGCTGGCCATGTGAGGCAGTCTGAGTTTTTCGGAGGTTTTCGCTAGCACTGGGGTTCGGAGTTCGTAAAAATACGTTTCAGACGCCCAGGGGATTTCAGTGTTAAGAGTTTGGTGGAATACGGTGGGGTTTGGTGAGGGGCAGGTGGCCAGTGACGATAGGAACCTTCAGCGAGGGCTGGGAATCCATTTCAGCAAGGTTGGGGTAGTTTCAGTGAGAGCTGGAGGGATCTGGGTCGGGTTGCGTGGGGGTGATTTTCGGCCCTGGTGGACCGATGTGCCCGGTGTGGGCATGAATTGAGGTGGGCGTTGGGGTGTATTTCAGGCAGCGCGGCGGGCCAATTTCCGTGGTTTGGGGCGAATTTCTTTTGGGACTGCGGCGCGCGTTTCAGGCCGGGCTGGCGGCGAAGTGCAGCCGCGGCCGAATGAATCCCACCCGGGATGGGGTGCGTCTCGGGCGCGCGGGGGCGAGCGAGGCCGGGAGAGGAGTCCAGCGGGGGCTCTGAGCAGCTTCGGGGTGCGAGGGGACCGCCGTCGGGGCTGGGCCGCACGGACGGCTCGGGGGACTTCGGGGACGTTCCGCGCAGGGAAGGGCACCTCGCCTCCACCCGTCCCGCTCCCGCGGGAACCTGTTGCCGGAGAAATAGGCGGGCGGTGGCGACGGCCGAGGACCCTCCCTCGCCTGCGCCCGGGTGTCTGCGCGGCCCTTTCACCCCAGAGACGCTCCGCGGCGCGGCCCCTCCCTTTGCTGTCTAAATTAAAAAAAAAAAAAAAAAAAAAAAGCCCCCCCCAACACCCGCGCCCGTCCTCGGCGAACCTGGGGCGGCCCGGGCCGCTTCCGGGAGCGGAGGCGCGGCCCCGCGGGCCGGAGGAGGCGGAGGCGGAGGCGCAGGCGGAGGAGGAGGCCAACATGGCGGCGCGCAGGGCTGGGCCGGGCCGCCGCCGCGCCTGAGCGCCCCACCGCCCTCGCTCGGCTCCCGACGTCCACGCCCGCGCCCAGCCTGGCCGGGCGGCAGCGGAGCGTGCAGGCCGGCAGCGCAGGGGCCCGCTCGGGCGCGGGAGCGGCGCGGAAGCAGCGCCGCGCGGCCCGCCAGGCCGGGGAGCCGCAGCTTCGCCGCTCGCCGGCCGGCGCGGCTCGGAGGCCCGAGCCATGGAATCGGAGGAGGAGCAGCACATGACCACGCTGCTGTGCATGGGCTTCTCGGACCCCGCCACCATCCGCAAGGCCCTGCGCCTGGCCAAGAACGACATCAACGAGGCCGTGGCGCTGCTCACCAACGAGCGGCCGGGCCTCGACTACGGCGGCTACGAGCCCATGGACAGCGGCGGCGGCCCCAGCCCCGGGCCCGGCGGGGGCTCTCGGGGCGACGGCGGCGGCGACGGCGGCGGCGGCCCCTCCCGCGGCGGGAGCACCGGGGGTGGCGGCGGCTTCGACCCCCCGCCCGCCTACCACGAGGTGGTGGACGCCGAGGTGAGGAGGGCGACCGTGACCCCGCGGGAGAGGCCAGCGGCTGGAGTTCCGCGGGCACGGGGGACACACCCCACTGGGCTGGGAGTGCGGAGGGCGTTTGGGGCGGGGGTTGGCTCGGAAACGGAGAGAATGGAGTCCCGGGCCCGGCGGGGGCGGAGGTCACCGGGCCGGGGTCAAGTGGGGAGAGGGACCCCTCCCGGAGGGGCTGAATGGGCCTTAAGGGACGCGGGGCAGGGCTGCGCGGCAGGGTGGGGAGGGGGTCTCGTGGGCTTCGGGCTCTGCACGCCGCAGGGCCGGTCGGCCGGGGATGGGAAGGAGGGTCCAAGGCGTGCATCTGCGATGCGGGAGGATCGACGCGCCAGCCTGGAGTGTGTGATGGGGAGGGCGCGTGTGTTAGGGGTCAGAAATGGGATACTCGTAGGCCGGGCTGGGGGCGGCAATTTCGTGGCACCGGCTTTTAGTGAAGGAGTAGGGGAGGCACCAGGTTCAGGGTCTGAGAAAAAGTGGGATGGGCCAGCCAGAGTAGTGGCCTTTGCTAGGGTCAGAGGAGGACTGCTGGGGTTAGGAATGGGGTTGGGATTTTAGCCAAGGGCCGGAAAGAGGGAAGATTGGACAGGGTCTAAAAAATGAAGAGGGGCTGGTAGGGACCAGGGAGGAGAGGAATTGATATAAGGCAGGCGGGGGAGGGGGCTACGTGCAATAAGGTCTGAGTTGGGGGGACTGACGTTAATAAGGCCAGGTGGGGATTGGACTGAGGAGGTTAGAAGCAAGAGGCCAGGTTGGGAATCGAAGCTGAAGAGGCCTGGAATTGAAGGATGAAGCTGGGACCAGGTCTGGGCAAGGAAAGTACTGGTCACAGGCAAGGTCAGGAATGAGGGAAAAGTAGAGGGGAAAAGGGATTGCAGTCATACTGAGGGTGCTGTGCAGAGGGACAGGGGACACGGTGGGACAGAAATGGGAGGAGTGGAGGCATCTGTTAAGGAGAAAGGGTTCCATCTAAGCGAGTGGCTCTGATCACAGATCTCAAGTCTGGGTGGAGAAAATCAGGCCTGTTTGGTTGGGGATGTGAGCAAAGACCATGGGGAGGAAAACCGACTTTAACTGCAATTTTAAAAGAGATCAACCAGAAACACCAGTGCTTGTGAAATAATTGCTCTGCAGGAAAATGGCAGCTCACCTGAAGAATTTTGGTCAGATTCATTGAATAGTGCATTTCGGGGGTCAGGTAGAGAGCAGCTTGGCCCAATCCCAGAAGTGCGCAGATCTCACAGATCTCAGATTAGTGGGCTTGTGTTTTTAAAATAGAGACTTGAATTTGCATAATTCTTAATGAAGCTAAGCCTTCTGAAAGCATTTTCCCTAAATTATGTTATAGCCTTTTAATTACATGCTTTTGCAGCAGTTGCTCGGGCTGAAGTCACTTGGGGGGAGAAGGTGGCACTTCAAAAAACCGGTTTCTTCACAAGATTTCTTAGGTGCCCAGACTTCCACACACGTGATTGGTCGCCCTTAACTAGCCTGTAACTCAGTTATATGATTGACTAGTGTGTGAAAGTAAAGATTGTTATTATTCCTGATTTGGGGAAATAATCCCACATTATTAAGTAAGTGTACTTAAGTCACTTTAAGAAATGAGCTTCTCTTTGCAAGTCCCCATCACTCCCCTACTTGCTCATTCCAGTTTTGACCCAGTTTTGCAATCAAGGAGAAAGCCGTCGCTTTTTCTGCAAGTATTTGTATAACTATGATGTTCATTGTATCCTCATTTTGTGAGGAATCTTATTCTTTGTTTCTTTTGTCACACCTTGTAATTGTCTGTAATTGAAAAATCAAATTAAACGATGCTGGGTGGTACTTCAACATCAGCTGTACCGTCCATAGAATTTAAGTGCAAAGAAATGGGACTGGCATCTTTTCACATGAATAACGGGCAGAGGAGTTTGATTTTAAGTAAAATCCAGGGAATCTTTATCTTTTCGAAGAATTGTGTCAAGTTTTCATTTCCTCTTGACCCTGGGATTTTTGGCCTGGGGAGGCTGCACCATTGATTTGGAGAGTTCAGGAGGGGCTCCTGGCTGAGGCTGCTTTACCCAGAAGCATATTGGCGGGCTACGAGCAGACACTTTGCAGGCACATGGGAGCCTGTTGAGAACGTTTAACCCAATTTCTGCCTCTAGATTTACAAATCTTCTGCCTGTCACCTGTGCAGCTAGCTGGGTGGTCATCCTTGCTGTAGACAGTAGGAAACTGAGGCTTTTGATCCTGGGAAGGATGCTGATTGTTGTTGAGCATCTCCAGCATGTCAGGCACTGTAGCAGATGCTTTACTATACATTCTTTTAGTCCTCAGTGAGGTTGTTAATAACATCACTGTTTGAGAGAGACGATTAGTTCGTGGCAGTCTCTTGAACCTGGTGCTCTTAGGGCTTCAAAGACAGTGTGCTTTTTTTTACTCTGCTCTCCTCATGGTTTTAGGATCGGCTTCATTTTAGCATAAGAAAGAAAAATTAAGAGGGAAAAAGACGATTTTGAGGCTGGGGAACTAGGCTAGGAATGATGGCAAGCACTGAATCAAGGCATTAGGAGTAGAATAATGAGTGGAATGAAAGGATGATAGATCTTTAGGGTGGAAGACTTCAGAAATTAAGAATTTGTTCGGCTCTTTTGTTTAAACAAACAGCCTGGCAGGGCCCAAAGGGGAAGTGACTTGTCCCCACAGAACCAGTTCATGGAAGAAACGGATCTAGAACTCAGGCCTTCTCACTGCATGGCCCGTGCACTGTCTCCCTCCCACTGCCTTCCTTTCAGATGAAGAAGGGTCAGGCTACAGCAGTGGCTTAATGGGGAGGAAGACAAGGGAAGTATAACAAACTGGCTGACGTTCATCAGCTCTTATAGAACCTACCTGGTCTGTTTCTTAAAAAATGAGTACCTTATTTTAAATTCTGTAAAGTTATTTTTGGTGCACAGGAAATTTCAGTTTTAGTGTCTTCGTCAGAACGTTTTGGGGATAAACAGATTAAATTATAAACATTAAAAAAGAAAAAAAGGATTACATTTGTTTTTGTAGTTTGGAAACAGGCAGTAAACATTCAGTGCCTTCAGTGTCCCCTGGGCGGGGGGGCGTGGGAGTAGATAGTGAAGGTGAAGGTTACATTCTAGTGGCTCTCAGTGCAAGCCTCTCATTTTACAAGAAGCGACTTCCCAAGGTCATGTAGTTAGTTAGGGCAATCAGTTTAGTAATTTGGGCCCATGCCGTAATTAGGATTTGGTTTAAAAATTAAATTTTGGAAAATAAAAGCAGTTAACTTCTGGTTCAGGAGAAGCAAGAAGAATGCAGATAAAAAACACCCAGATAGCTAACAGGGGGAAAAAAAACAAAAAAACAAAAAAACAAAAAACCAACCCACCCAGATAATGTACCAGAACACATAAAACTGCTCAGAAAGCCACCTTTGCCGTATCCTCCAATTAAGTAAAGGTGTTGCTTCACACATGTTGTGTTTGGTCGCTACGAGTATTGTTGGGTACACGGGATTCATGGGCTCAGTGTCTGGAAGGGACTTTGAGAAACTACCCAGTTTTGATTCTGAATAGCATTACTTCAAAACCTGCCGAAGGCAGATAAGAGTTTGTTCTATTATTTAGAAAAATGGAATCTCACAGCTGCCCTAAGTAACTTATCCAGATGTTTATCACCCCCACTCAGAATTTTTTCCTGTTTCTTACCCTGATGGCCACTGCTAAGGGCATGCCCTCTGGTTCTCTCCTTCCCAGAGCTGGGAGAATCTCTCCCTTAAGCATTGTGATCCTTGATCTGGTCCATGGGATCAGTAGGAATCAACCAGGTGCTGTTGTGGGCATTTGAGACAATTGAACAATTGCGATACGTACTCTATTCATTATTGTCTTATTTTTTAGAAAATACTGAAAATGGAATTTTTTTTTTTTTGTAAGGAGATATCAGCTAACAGCAAGAAATACCTTTCTTCACTGTCTAGTTCTGTGATAATATTCCCAGAAGTGACATTTAATACCGTGATCTGACAAATATTGGTAAATTCTTATTTTGTTCCTTTTTTAATGTGGACCTAACTTCTGGGGGTATTTTGTGAAAAGTATTTGCAAGATTTCTGTCTGTATTTCTTTCTTTCTTTCTTTCTTTCTTTTTTTTAATTAAAGCCCCAAAGTTGGTCCTGTTCCAGTATATCTAAATCACATTAATTTGTAGTTCTTTAACTTACCTCATTTCTGCCTCTTTTTTTTCCTTTGATAGTATGTGATAGTTCTAAATGAATTAAAATTTTAGCATCATCAGTGCTTATATTATTTATTTTAAAATTCATATTCCTCAAATAAAACAATCCTGCTACATTTGAGTGTGGGGTAAATATCAAATATGATTTGGTAAATTAAAAAAAAAAAGGAAAAAGAAGAATCCATATACAGATTTTAAACTAAGAAGTAAACTAATTCCAAAAAATTGGTTGAAAGTGATGACATAAAAATAGGGAATCTGCAAGGTTAATTAGCATAGCCTAATTTTTGAAATAAGTATTTCCTTATAATCTAGTATACGAATCTCCTTTGGGAATTAGGCCTATGAGTTCATCTAACAGTTGGCTTCTCACCTTATAATTACCTGGCCATATGCTGTTAGAACGAGTAATTTGGCACAAAGGAAGCACCTTTTGTGTGTTGGTGAGTGCAGTTCTAGCAGAATCATAGGAGGTAGTGACAGTTTTATACAGCATAATGGTGCCGTTAGCTTAAAATTGGAAACCAGTCGCGATGGTAGAAAAGTAGATGTTTCGGTTTTAACAATTTGAAGCAAGGATTTCAACTTTAATACAACTTAAATAGCAGATATCAGTGTACTGCATACTTCTGTACTTACTGCCAGGTACCATATAACATTGATTTTATTTGAATCAGAGTATGAAGAGGAAAAGTTTTCACTTCTGATAAGAACTATAGTTAGAAAGATTTAGTCCAATAATACTGTTTATATCTAGAGTTCAGTTGTCCAGGAAATTTTCACATTTGAACCCGGAGAGAAGTAAGTAGACACGTAAATACGTAAAATTGAGCCATTGCAAAACATGCCCCCACATTCAGTGCGTTCACTACATGCGTTTCACTCATTTATTGTTTTAACTTCTTTTAAAAAAACATAGTTCATGCAAATGCTGTTATTCTACGTCCTAGCAAATTGGAAGAGGTTTTGTTGCAGTCCCAACACGAGGCGATGAGCATTTAGAGGGAACCATATTTGATAGTAGTGAGAAGTGACAGGTAGCAGTTCAGTGGTACAGGAGGGGACAGGAAAAGTTGAAAAGTGGGCCCACCGAAAGCAGGCCGGCCCGTGTGTACAGGGCCAAATAAAACAGCTTTGTGTGCTCCGTGACCCCAGAGGATGGCTGGTCTTAGTGATGTTGCACTCAAGAAAAGGTTCCAGTATGCCGTTTAGGAAGGGTCGCTGGGGCACCTCGGTGGCTCAGTTTTAGTTTGTTTGTTTTTTCCAATATATGAAATTTATTGTCAAATTGGTTTCCATACAACACCCAGTGTCGGTGGCTCAGTGTTTTAAGCGCAGAGCCTGCTTGGGATTCTTTCTTTCTCTCTGCCCCTCCCCTGCTTGTGCATGCTGGAGCACATGCGTGCTCTCTTTTTCTTTCTAAGTAAATAAATAAACATTAAAAAAAAAAAGGGTCAGGAAGGGGCACCTGGGTGACTTAGTCAGTTGAGTGTCTGACTCTTGATTTCAGCTCAGGTCATGATCCCAGGGTCATGAGATTGAGCTCTGCACTGGACACAGGGCCTGCTTGGTATTCTCTCTCTCTCTCTGTCTCTCTGTCTCTCTGTCTCTCTGTCTCTCTGTCTCTCTCTCTCTGTCTCTCTCTCCCCCAGCCCCTGCCCCATGCACGTTTGCTCTCAAAAGAAATAAATAAACTTTAAAAAAAAATGGGTCAGGAATGTGGAGTACAGTTTAGCAAGGTTTTAGTTTTTAACCAAGAGAAGGAAAGGAGAAGAAAGTTGGGCGCATGAGGAAGTAAGCTTCAGGTGCCTTGGAAATTCAGACACATGGGGCATTTCAATGGAAGGGCTCTGGACTGCTAAGGCCCTGCTAAGAAGGTTGTGCTTCATTTTTAAAAGAATAAATGTTTTCTCTCACCTTCCTCCTAGAGTGTTTTAGTTTCTTTTTTAAGTTAGTAATTCTCATTCTCATTAGTATCATAAGAATTTTTATTGCTTAGTATTGGAACATTTTTTACTCACAGTTGGATTTATGAAAATTACTTGTTAATTAGCATGTTAGCAGTAGGAGGTATTATTTATTGTTTAGTGTTGATCATCTCTATGATGAGTTTTTGGCAAAGCGTTTTGTAGCCTTTTTGTTTTTATGGTATGTTTGTGAGTTCACTTCTCTATCCAGCAATGGGAAACCTGGCTTCCACCATTGGCTTACATTGTGTGTGTGTGTGTGTGTGTGTGTGTGTGTGTGTGTGTAAGGGAAGTGGAGTCTACTTGGTGTTAGCTCTTAACTTTAAGCTGGTTAATAGAACATATAGCTGTACATTTGGTTTATTTTTGTTTGTTCTGAAGAGAAGAGCTAACACAATTAAGTCGAAATATTATTCTGGTAATCTTTCCAGAAATTGAAATGCTTCAGCCGTGATGCAGAGTTCTGTGGAATCTTTTGGTAGGACTGCGTTGAAGATTTGATTTTCCTCTTACAGATAAATATTAACACATAAATAACCTCTTAGGTGCCCACCCAAGTCTTCTCACTTCTAAAGATGAGCTTCCTTGTTCCAGACCCCGGTTTGCTTTTCTGTGGTATCACAGCCAGTTATTTGTGTTATAAAATTCAGTTGACACTATTTGATATGCTTTCACTTAAGTTTAAGGTGTTTGTGTTAGAAATATTTTGCTAAAAAAAAAAAACCAAAAAACTAAGTAAAAGGCATGGTGCTTTTTTAAAAAAAAATTTTTTTTAATGTTTATTTTTGAGAGAGAGAGAGAGAGAGAGAGAGAGACAGAGTGCAAGGAGGGGAGGGCAGAGGGAGAGGGAGACCCAGAATCCGAAGCAGGCTCCAGGCTCTGAGCTGTCAGCACAGAGCCCAACGTGGGGCTCAAACTCACGAACCACGAGCCTAAGTCAGTTGCTTAACCGACCGAGCCACCCAGATGCCCCAGTGCATTCTTTATCATAAGTTTCCAAATGGTTTCTGAAATTAAAATCTTTTTCAGAAAGACTTATTGGTTAGATATTCTGTTGTCAAGACTTTCCAGTTTCTGCTTTGTGTGCTTTTAAGAATCCAGCTTATCAAAAACAGGTCAGCATTCCCCCCCCCCCCCTTCTCATTTCTCACCTCTACATTGTCAATTTTGGTGGAAAACTGAAATGCTTTCTGAAACCTGTAGCTGGAAATCTAGAGTGAAGCATTTTGGTAACGATTTAAAATCTATTACAGATCCTAGAAATTTTCAAGGTATTCCACACTGCAAATGGCAACATCATCTAGCAATTGTTTAATTTATTCTGGGACTCTTTTCTTTTCTTTTCTTATTGTATAGCCTATTAATTCTCTAAATATCTCTCCTGCCTCTTCTGTCTATCCCCACTGTTACTGCTCTGTGTTCTATTCCTTTCTTACCTTTTCTCTCTGCCACTCACTGGCACCAGAATGATCTCTCTAGAATGCAAATTTTAATCCCATGATAACCTTGCTCAAAAATGTTTGGTGCTTCCTCATCTTCTCTAGGTAAAATCCAAATGCAAACTTCTTTTCTTTCAAGGTCTCCATTCTTACCCATCTGTTCCTATCTCCTGACTTCCCAGTTTTGTGTTCTCCCTTGCAGTTCAGGGGCCATCTCTTGGCCCACTCGCTCTCCTAATCTCCAGTCTCCATCTGCCTGACTAACACCAATTCATTCTTGTTAGCTCCAGTGCCATATCTCTTTAAGGCAAAAGTAAAGTGGTGGTCATATTTTAGTTAAAAAAGTTATGTTTACCTTACATGTATCTGTTTTTCCACTAGGCTTGAGGAACAGGTCTCGTTTTATCTCTCTGTCTCTGGCACCCCAGCTCACAATATTTGATTGGATAGAGTGACGAATGAATGGAAAGAAAATTTTAAATGAAATAAAAAGTCAAATGATACTGGAAAGAGGATTGAACCTGTGGTTTGGGAGATGGTACCTTTTGTTCAGGGTTCTGTTGCTTGCTAACTCTTCCACTGGGCAAGTCAGTTTGCCCCCGAGTCTCCATTTTCTCATCTGTAAAATAGTGTGATCTTGGACTAGATCTGTAGTTAATTTTTTTCATTCATTGACTTCTTTGAGAAATTAAAAGCGAAGAGGCCTCTCAGATAACAGCGTATGTAAATATATACGCTTAATGTTTAAAGTAAGCTGGTGCTAAGGTATTAATACTATTATTTGGGCTAATGGGATTACTATATTTCTCAATTAAAAAAAATTTTAGGGGCTCCTGGGTGACTCAGTTAAGCATCCAACTTTTCATTTCAGCTCAGGTTATGATCTCATGGTTCATGAGATTGAGCCCCACTTCGGGCTCTGTACTGACAGAATAGAGCCTGCTTGGGATTCTCTCTCTCTCTCTCTCTCTCTCTCTCTCTCTGCCCCTCCCCCTCTCCTCTCTCTCAAAATAAATAAACTTTTAAAAAACGAATTTTTAATGAGCTTTAAAAACGTATATAAACTTTATTTAAAAAGACCAACCAAACTATGGTGTTTATTAAAATGGAAATAGCTTTAAAAAAAAAAAAGACTATTTTGTGAGTCTTAGGAAAATTTTGCCTAGACCCCAAAATTATTTTATAATTGTGCTATTGTTTCATTTGTGTTTTATCTAATTAAAATGTAGAAAAAAAAAGATTACTATTTCCTAGCATATCACTGGGAACAATTTTCTTTTAACCTAGAATTCATATTTGATTATCTACTTATTAGTTTCCAATTATTTTTAGTTCTAAGAAAACCATGGCTTGGAAGATGTGATTCAGTAGGACTTTCCAAATTTGAGTCAGAGATTAAGCTTTAATAGAGTTTCTGTTCAGTGGGGTTTTTTCTTTTTTTTCTTCTTTTTTTTTTTTTTTCTTTTTTTGCATGCTCTCCCCTGCCACCGAGTATCTCAGCATTTTGCCTTGTTGATTGGTTTTAGGATATTCTTTTGGATGACTCCAGTATGTTTTAATTGGCCTTTAGATTATCTGCCAGCATTTAAAGACCCTCAAAGGTCTGCAACTATATTTTGAAACCAGCTGTCTTTAGAGCAGAGGGGTTTTTGTTTGTTTTGCTTTGCCAAAGGTATGGAGTAGAGATGTGTGTCTGGCCAACACAGCCTTCCCTTGTCACCTGTTTCCTGTGACCTAAAGCAGTTTTACTCATGATCGTTGGGCTCTTAGTAGGCTCCAAACCAATCTCATCCATTATTTCCAAGAAGCATTCCACTCCCTCGACTTTTTCTGTCACGTATATACTTTAATGGACAGTACTCTCTCATGTCTTTTTGCACAATTTTAAGACGGTGGGATGGCTGTTTCTGGTATTCTTATTAAATGGAAGATAATTAAAGAGTTCTCACAATAAAAACTCTAGATACGTCTGAAATAATGATACAGTTCACATTCTAGTGATAAAAACAGACATTCAGCTGAAAATTGTTAGAGCAACAGAACAGTAAATAGCCCATTTACCAAAACAGCCCTTGATTCCGTAGATTTTTATTGAGCAGTGATGGTGTGCTAGGCACTTAGCTAAGTATTGGGAATATAATGGTGAACCAGTCACACATAGTGTCCTCTCTGTGATAGTTTGAAGTCTGGTAGATTTCTTGTGCTCTAAGTGGAATACATCATGATGTTCTAATTCAGAAACTAGAGGCTTTGAAGAATCGGGGGTTGAATATGAAAGAGCTTACATCTATCAAAAGCATTTAAATAGTGCCTCAAGAATCTTTTGTGGTAATTTGATTTATAGTGGGATCCATTGCCCGGAAATCAAGTGGTATTTTTCTCAAGTGATACGTCTTTAGCACCATGGAATGTACAGAATTTGTATTTGTTTACTTGTTGGATGTTTAATATTAGTAGTTGATGTTTCTCTCAACTAGGACCTCTTCTAAGAATGGTGCTAATTATTTCCTTCAAATTCTGTTACTTTTTGTTCTAAAATCATGAAGGTATGCGTTTTTACCAGAAATGAGAAATTACTCTAGAAACTGGTCTGATTTCAGGCTAAACATTCCTTATGGTTGTGGATCATACAGAAGAGGCTGTTTCAAAGCTAGAGCAGTGTTGATTTTAGAAAGACTTGGGATGGTAGAAATAGCAGTAACTATGTAAATGAAAACTTGTCTGGGATTAGTAACATAAGAAGTCCTTAGTTTATTATTAGTATTTTGGTTTTTGTGGTCAGTTTTACGTCGGAGTGGACTGTCTTTCCTAAAATACTTTAAAAAAATTAGTAATTTTCGTTTTGTAAGATTTACTTTTCATATCTGCCTCATTTGAAGTGTTTTGGGGAGTTACAGTAGCACAGATCACCCTATGTTTCATCCTTTCGACATCATACTTGTTTTTGAGAAAATGTCAGTTATCTATTGGGCAGTTGGTACTGTAAGTGTTGAAATCACGCCAGGCCTGTGTGTGTGTGTGTGTGTGTGTGTGTGTGTGTGTGTAACGTGTGCCGTAAAAACAATTGGTTCATGTTATGTGTATAGATACACTTACATCTGTGCAGAGTAACAAGTGGGTCCTGTTTGCTATTCATTACTCTTGAGGTTTTTATGGCTGAGTATAAACCATGTCTGTGATAGAGGAATTCTAAGCATTTGTTAAGGGGGATCAAAGATGAGGATCGGTGCAGGATGACCAGAGATTCACCCAGTTCATAGTGATTATAATGTGGGAGAGAGATATCAACAATGCTTAGCAAGATACACTTCATGAGACAGAAAAATTATCTGTAGAACTGAGAGTGTTTCTTGTCTGCCCCTCTCCCTACTCCGAGAAAAAAACCCCTGAAAGTGGTAAATTTAAGGATGAAAATGGAAGATTTGTTCACAGCTGGAAGGGACCATGGGGATCTTGTGGTGTTAAATCTTGCCAATTTAGGAATGAGGACCTTGACCCTGGATCATTAGCAAAGTCAGGAAGGGAGTCTAGCCTTCTGCCTCTTTCAGCGTGTAGTTTGTATTCTTCACGCTGTCCTTCTGACACGAGGAAGTCTTTGACTGTAGGTCATCTTTAATATATCCTTCTTCTTAAACTCTCTGTATTTTAATCACCACCATTTCCTTTGTTAGGTATTAGTTTGCATTACATGGGCAAAGTTGACATTTGATTCATTCCCCCCCCCCCAAGTATTTGTCTTGCTTTCTCAAATTCAGTGTTTTTTAATGTCCGTGGTTATTGATGTTTATAAAAGGTAGTAAGGGTTGAAGAAGGGAAGGTTGAGTAAGTGCTGTCACTTGTGAAGGTCTGTGTCTGTCCACTTTAGCATCCCTGTATAGCTGACCAGGATTAGTGATATCCTTGGTCCACCCACAGTTGCACACATGCGCTGGGTACTTAAAAATAAGCTCAATAATCAGTATGCAAATGTCTTGAAACAGTATACCGCCTAATTTGTTTTACATGTGTATCTCTTCCTTAACTTTTTTTTTTTTTTCTGCGTATCAGATACAGTGTTTATTATAAATATCAACTGGGATGGGGGCGCCTGAGTGGCTCAGTCGGTTTAGCATCCGACTTTGGCTCAGGTCATGATCTCACGGTTCGTGGGTTGGAGCCCCATGTCAGGCTCTGTGCTGACAGCTCCGGAGCCTGGAGCCTGCTTTGGATTCTGTGTCTCCCTCTCTCTCTGCCCCTCGCCCACTCATACTCTGTCTCTCTCTCTCTCTAAAAAATAAACATTAAAAAAAGTTTTTTTAAATAAATATCAATGGGATGTGTTATACACTTGTAGGTTTGAAATTAAACGTTTTTAATGATACCTTGGAAAGGTATCAATATGCTAACAGCATAATATGTGCCTTAGATTAAATATCTTAATGAGTACAGAAATAAAACAGTGTATATTGATTAACCCTTAGAGAATAACTTGAAAAAACCAGCCTTTAAATATGCTAGGGTTTTTTTTTTTTTTTTTTTTTTTTAATGACTGTGTGCGTGCTTTTTCTCCTACCTGGCGTGTCCTCCTTACCCCTTTTCCCCTCTTGTCATATTGGATCATGGAAGTTAGTCCACAGCACTGCCTCTGTGATCTCTGCACTTCATCTTTTCTCTACAAAGTAGATTTCATACAGGCTTGCGGTTGACGGAGAGTAATGAACGCCCTCCTTATTTCAGTACAGCCAATCCTAATGCTAACATACCACATGTACTGTTGATCAGGTTTGCTACTGGTTTTCTGGTCGGGCTTGATACCTTCCATTATTTTTCCTCCCATTCATGGTTCTGTTTTTCCTGGTTAAAAGTCCCTCCTTGACTTTGAATAGAGATCCTTACATTCCCCTGCCACAGCATTTATCTTTCCCGTTGGAATTATTCACTTACTTGTCATGCAGACTGAATTGTGAGTCTTCTGAGGACAGGGTCTGATCTTCTGTATTTCCTGTAGCGTTCAGGGTAACACTTGACATAGAAGGTGCTAAATGAAGTGAAAAATTCTGATCTGGAAAATAGGTAGTTTGCATCACCATTCTGGAACACATTTTCCTTCATTTGCAAGTATCAGATAGCATCTGAAAGCTAATCTTGCCTAAAAGAACCTACTCCATAGCTTGAAGGCAACATAAACATTTTGGGAGTCCTATAACAGATTTCTGTTGTGGGATTTATCTTGTTTTACAGTTTGTGGGAAGGAACTTTTCTTGAACTGTTGCCAGCGTCGTTAAAACGGGCACCATTTTGGTGCATAATAGCACATTAAATTTCACCTTTGTATGCAGTACCACTCCCTTTGCTTTATAAACTTTTCTATGGCTTGCACAGAAAAATATTGAACACAGGAAAAAACGTGATGGCTGCTGGAAGAAGCAAGCCTTTTTTTTTAGCCTTAGGTAGGACGGTTTGCCAGTCTGTTTTTCTGTGGTTTTATTGCATGGCTTCATTGAGCTCTACTTCAGTAGGGAGAAGATTATTTGCAGAGATTATCGTTTCTGGAGAAGAAAGAGAAAACATGCTCCAGTAGAATTAAAACAGGAAATGGATTTTTATTGTTAGTTTTTGTTTCAGATTCTTTTGTTTCATTTATCACTATAATAATCATTAATGATGTTACTGTTGATTTAAGTGGGTTTATTTTCAAGTAAAGCTATTAAGATGTTCATTTTTTATCCCTCTTTTGTCACCCCAATGTAAAAAAAAAAGATGTGTAGAGAGGAAGAAGGAGGAGGAAAGAAACAGTAGTATGGGAACCATTTGTTTAACACTGAACAAATATTTATTGAATGCCTTTGGCTCTAGTCTGTTCTCTGATTGCTAAAACACAGTTCCTGCTTTTAAGGAGTTTACAGCCTATTGCAGTGGTTATGAATGGTGGGTAGGGATGGCCAGCACCAGGTCAGAATCAATTGGGTTGCTTTTTCAGAATAGCTTGTCCCCAGCAGAGCTTCCAGCTGTCCCAGGATATATGCCAGAGTAGGGAGTACGGGGTAAGACTGCTTAATAAAGCATTAGAAAAGGTGCGTGTTCTGTGGTCAGCTACAAATCCAGTGTGGATGTAATTTGATTGGTATGCTAGATGTATTTTTCCCAAGTTTTCATCTTGAACAATTTCCACCCTATGGAAAAGTTGAAACAATAGCACACCTTTTGTACCCTTCACTTTGAGTCAACATTTGCAAGCGTTTTGTCACATTTGCTTTCTCTCTCCTCTCTCTCTAAAGGCACACACACATACACGCGCGCGTGCGCACACACGCATTTTCTTTCTGAATCTTTTGAAAATAAGTTGTAAACGTCATGACACTTGACTTTTAAATACTTCAGTATGAATCTCCTAAGGACAAAGACATTCTTCTACAGAAGCACAATACCATTATCTTAGCAAAGGAATTTAACAATGATATATTAATATTCTCCATCATTTAATTCATATTTAGATTCCCCCCACTTATACCAAAAATAGCCTTTATAGACATTTTAAAAATAACCCAGGATTGAACTAAAGAATGTGCATTGGATTCAGTATGTCCCTTTAATGTAGTTTCTAGAATAGTCTTTGTATCTTTTTAGTCTTTGGATACTGACATACTGACATTTTTTAAAACAACCCAGTTCTCTTTTCTGTTTTTTAAAGATTTTATAATTGAAAAATACACAAGGAAGTTTTATCATGATCTGTTAAGGCAGTAAGGAAAACTGAACAAAAATATTAACTTCTTCCACCACATAATTTTTTCCTCCTTAGTATGGCTGCACTTTCAATCATCTTTTTCTGACTTTTACAAAACGTTAGCATTTTTAGAGCTTCAGAAGAGAACTTGGATCCATAGGTAAGCATTTTCATTTTAGAGATGAAACTGAAGTATGAAGATACCAAATCTTATGCAAGAACGTGGTTCTCAGCCAGGGGCAGTTTTGCCCCAGGAGATATTTGGCAGTGTCTGGAGACATTTTTGGGTGTCACAACTAAAGGGGTGCTTCTCGCACCTCATGGGTAGAGGCCAGGGATGCTGCTTAAACATCTCACGGTGCACAGGACAGCCCCCCGCCCCCCCGCCTCAGCAAAGAACTATCCAGCCAAAACTGTCAGTGATGCTAAGGTTAAGACACTCTGGTCTAAAATCACACAGCTAACTGCGGGACTTAAACTCATTTCTTGACTGTCAGTTCTGTCTTCTGTCCACACGTGAAAAACACAGCACCTCGCTTTGTTTCCCGTTGATCCCCCCCCCCCCCCCACCCTGCCCCTTCATCCTCATTTCTTCATGCTGAACCTTTTGATTAAGCCTAGTGAATTATTTTCTGGCTATAAGGATTAAGATGGATTAGAACATATTGCTGGAGAGAGCATGGAGTATCTTTCTAAGAGAAACATAAAAGTGCTTTCAGTGGAATTTTGTTCCTATAATAAAAATCTGTGCAGAATAACCTTTAGGAGCAGTTTAGATCATCATAATAGCACTTCACTTCTGTTTATATGATGTTTGAGTGTATAGAACGCTTTCACATATATTATCTTACTGAGTATTCACCAAAACCCTTTGTATTAAAAGCAAACAAGTGGCCGTCTCCTTTTCACAAGCGAGGGAATAAAGGTTCACAAAAAGTGACATATCCCGTCTGACTGTGCTTCAGTGGGTATTCGTCAAAATTACATGAAGAGAGATTGCAGTTGAACTTTTATCTGTGCAAAAAAGGAACAAGCCATCTCAAAATGTTGTAAGCTCCTGGTCACTGGACATATTTAAGCAGAGGCTCTGGGGTTTTTCTGGGGGTATAGAAGGGATTTACATATCAGATATAAGTTCAGACACTGGAAGTGGAATGGAGACAAGATGTGGCTCTGTCATTGAGTAACACGATCTAATTGGGACGCCAAACCTGTGAGTAGGTAAAGCTTCCTGTACCTCAGTGTCTGATGTTCTGGGAACAGAGGAAAGCACTTTCATTATGCTGCACTCTGCCTTTGGTGGCAGACCCTCACACACAATTCTCTGTGCCTAGAATCCCGTCGCCTTCTCTTTCATTTCATAAGGATTTAATTCACTTGGTGCTTAACATCGATCCACTCACCAAAACGTATCGAGCACCTGCTCTGTGTCGGGGGACCGTTGCACATAATGCAACAGACAAAACAAAAGTCCCGCCCCCGTGGAGCTTACATCCTAGGTTCAGGGAGGCAGGCAGCAAACAGGGTAACAAGCAGGATGGCAGCTGAGAAGTGCCACAGAGAAAAAGAAAGCAGGGGACGGCGGGGAGAGCACGCTGGGCTGGGGATGGGTATGGCAGGCCCGCTTTTTAAAATAGGTTATTTGTGGACAGCTTCGCTGAGAAGGTCGCGCTTGAGCAAAGACCTGCAGTGGGTGAGGAGCAAACTGTGTGGTCGTCCGAGGGGAAAGCGCTCCGAGTCAGATTCTGTAAAGGGCCAGACAGTAAATATTTTAGGCTTTGCGGGCCGAGTGGTCCCTGTTGTAGCTACCCAACTTGCTGTCGCAGTGCGAAGGCAGCCACGGACTACACAAACCAGCAAGATGGTCTGTGTTCCGATACAGCCTCATATCCAGAAGGAGAGAGGGGACCGTACCCTGCCGACCCCTGCGCTCAAGTGGAGGAACGCCTCGCGCAGAGGCCCTGGCGGGGAGCAAGGCTGGCCCGCTTGCGGGGCAGCGGGAAGGCCAGCGTGGCTGGAACTTAGCAAAGAGGGGAAGAGCAGGAAACGAAGTCCGAGGTGAAGGAGGGGGCAGGTCCTCGCCAGGGCCTCAGAGGCAACTCTGCTGATGCCTCTTTGTCAGAAGGAGGAAGGCAAGCCTTGAGGGTTCTGAACAGGAAGGTGACACGACCTAGTGGGAAGGATCCAGAGTCTGTCTGGGGGGCTTACTAGCTCAAGACGCTTATTAAACGTCCGAGGAGAGGTGTCAGAGAGGAAATCGGATAGATGCGTGGAGTCGGGGGAAGGTGTCTGTCTGGACTGGAGCTAAAGTGTGAGAGCCTCAGCTTAGAGGTGGTATTTAAAACCAAGAGACTCAGCCTCTCAAAAGGGCCAGTGGCACTCCAAAAGGACCAACACTGGCTCTTGAGGGGTGAAAAGAAATCTTAGGTATTCTGGTGGTTTTCTCCAGATCTCACCCCTCCCCAACACAGCCTTACTCTTTAATATTTAATTAACGGAGATGAGATGATTGGGAAGAACATATGGAAAAACCTCCCTGAAGGAGGGATCATGAAAACAAGGCTAGGAAACACCACCTGCACAGTTGAAAATCCACATTGTAACTTTTGACTCCCCTGTAATTTCACTACTAACAGCCTATTGTTGATCATAATCCTTTCCTGTAACTGGAACAGTTGGCTGACACACATTTGGCATGCTATACGTGTTATGTATTAGATTCTTACAATTAAGTAAGCTAGGGAGAAGAACATGTTATTTCAAATCATGAGGAAAATGCATTGACAGTATTTACTGTATTTATCAAAGAAATCCGTGTATGAGCGGACACACACAGTTCAAACCTGTGTTGTTCAAGGTTCACCTATACAAGACAACTTCTCGCGAAAACCTCATTTCTGTGATCATCTAAATACATGAATACCCACTAAGAGTTGTGAAAGAAGGGCCATAAGAAATGTCAGTAGAAAAGTTAGAAAATTCTCTGCTGCTTATAACAGAATGAAAATGAATTCCAAGAAAAATAACTTGCAACCAGACTCGAGACACAATGTATTAGTAGCTTGGGGACTCCCTGCCCTTGTCCGTCATCTCTCTTTTTCCAGGAAGCAGTCAGTATTTTAGGAATCATTTTCTCTGGTCCGAAATAATAGAAGGAACACCAGATCTGTACATCACTGTCTCTGAATTACTTTGAAAAATATTTAATACAAAAGACTGACCATCTCAAGATTTAGTGAATGTTACAAATTCGTGATACGGAGTCAAGTGTTCGTGTTTTCATGTTTTTCCTTAAGTACTTGACATACAGGATGCGATATGTTTATTTAAAAAAATTTTTTTAATGTTTATTTATTTTTTGAGATAGAGACAGAATGTGAGCAGGGGAGGGGCAGAGAGAGAGGGAAACACAGAATCTGAAGCAGGCTCCAGGCTCTGAGCTGTCAGCACAGAGCCCGACGCAGGGCCTGAACTCACAAACTGCAGGATCATCACCTGAGCCAAAGTCAGATGCTCACCCAGCTGAGCCACCCAGGTGTCCTGCAATATGTTTATTTGAGTTAATAGATTTATTTTTAAAATCATAGATCAGTTTGGCATCCTCATTTTTCTGTATTGGTCGGAAATGTAGATTCTCTTCTGAGTACATTGTTGGCTAATAAAATAGCTCAGTATATGAATTTTTATTAAAAGATACTTGATGCAACGTTGCCCATCTCCTCTCCTTTAAGTTGAATAATTTTATCTGTATTTGTTGAGTCAGTGGGCAGATAGGAACTTATCTGTGAACTGACAGGCTGTGCCTACTTGAGTAGGTGTTGCTTCTTTGATCAAAGAAGGCTTAAATTTTAATAATACATCCTTGTTGAGTTCAAGACTTTTTTAAAACTCAAAGGCAGTTTTCTAAATAAATAACTCTGTGATTAACTTAAAAGCTTATGTAACGATATTTTAAAGTTCATTTGCGAGAGTTAAGTAAATTATATTGTTTTGTATACTCAGCCACTAGGTAAGGTATTGCCTGTATTGACATTGGTTCAGCTGCGCTTTTCAAACAGGCAAGTTTCTGGATATGGGCAGTGACATATTTTAACATATCTAACTGTAAATATAAAAGGAAAAATACTTTTGTCAGAATAACCTACTTGTTCAATCTAAAGATCTTTGCTAAACTGTGTAGGTAAGTTTACATTATACACTTGACAACATTTGTCAATTCCATGAAAAACTTTACTTCCAACTCCCTAAGTTGGAAATACTTAGTACTAAGGATTAAGTTGCCATTTTAAGTAGGTAAATAGTAAATAGTAAGTCTCACTCGGAACAGTTTGCCAATAGATGGAATTACAACCGCCACTGCTTGAATTCCTAGCTAGTTTATAGCACTGTGAAGTATTAGGGGAGTTACAGAGGCTTTGTTTATATTTTTATCCGTATTTATGGGCATAAGTAACATTATTTATTTAGGAAACAGGCTAAATTATATCCAGTAATATTAATTGTTTTGATTGTCCTTCTGGCCTATTCAGAAACCCTAATTTAACAACATGAACTCATTTATTTTCCTTAGATGATTAAACACACAAGATTCAGCGTTAATAGAAAATTTTCAGGTTAAAAATGACATTCAAGAATTGTTTGCAAGCTCATTTCTCTGTTGCCTGAATGACAGAATTGTGCATCTCTAACAAATGCTAAATTTACATAAATACTATAAAATAGTTTTTAAAATTAAGGGTTTTTTTTACATTTTAAATGACATTGGTGGAATATCACAGTAAGTAAAGGCATTGCCTCAAAAGGCTGAAAACTGAGTTTTTATTACTTAATGTGCTTGAAAAATAATACTAGTTTTGAAATAACACTCTGTAACCTTTTGCTTGGGTTACTGTTTCCCTTAAACTTCTTCAGCTGTGTATACACTCATTCCCACCACAAATGCATGCACAACACCCAGAGGCTAGTGGATCCCCCGGCCCCCAACATTCACATTATCCTGTTCTTTAAAGACAAGAATTGTGTCTTTATCTCTCTCCAATGCTGAGCACCTTGGCTGGAACGTAGAAAGCTTTTGATAAGTGTATTTCTAATTGATTTAGAACCAGTAATCATTCATGGTTACTTGGGTATTGTTTGGATTTGGCATCTGATGAGAAAATGGTGTATTGCATTCCTTAATTCCTATTAAAAGCCCAATACCTCATTTCTGTTGGGAGCTATTTTGCAATAGGACGATTCTGAGCTGCTTTTGCGTGTGTCCTCTTGCTCAATAGGTAATTTTTGCCAAGGACAGGCTCTACTCAAAGCGATGACTCAAAATATTAAACCAACCTGAATTTGGGTTCGTGTCACCATTTCCTCCTCTCTTGCGATTCCCTCTCTCCGTAGTGGCAGCAACCTCCTGTAAATGTAACGCTGCTCTGAATCGTTCGTTAGCCCTCATGTATACTGTGCCAGTTCTCTTTTCTTTCAAGGTCAAGAATGTTAACTGCTTAGGATGAGATTTTTTGCCTGTTAAATCTCAAATATGTTACTTCTAAAACTGCAGATTGAAAACTGTCAAATGGGCATATGTATTATTTTTACTACAGATCATTAGGTACAACCTTGTGTTTTGAAATTCTTAGATATATTTACATACTCACTCATGTTTAGTGACTACAACTATTGAGTTCATTTTTGTTACTCAACTTTTTCAAATAACCGCCTTGAGATTCAATTCACATACCATAAAGTTCACCCTCTTAAAGTATGCATTCACAGAGTTGTGCCACCATCGCTACTCTTTAATTTTAGAATATTTTAATCCCCCCCCCCCCCGCCCCAAAAGAAACCTTATAGCCATTAACAGCCACTGTCCTTTTCTCCCTCCTCCCATCCTCTGGTAACCACTAATCGACTTTCTTTGTCTGTGAATTTGCCCATTCTAGACATTTATATAAACAGAATCATATGATATATGGCCTTTTATGTCTGGCTTTTATTTACAATAGTGTTTTTGAAGGTTATCCCTGTTTCTCCGTTGTACAGATATACCGTATTTATTCATTTGTCAGTGTTGATGACATTTGGGTTTTTACTACTTTTCGACTATTACCGATGCTGCTGTGCATGTTCATGTACAAGTTTTTATGTGGACACATGTTTCCTCTCTTTAGGGTATATCTTGTAAACATAGAGAAGACTACAGTTGCTGTGTCCTGTGGTAACTGGGTAACCTGAGGAAGTGCCAAACTGTCTTGCCAAGTGGCTGCACCATTTTGTAATCCCACCAGCAATGTATGAGGGTTCCGGTTTACCCACATCCTCACCGATTCTTATTTCTCTCTTTATTTTTAGTCATTCTAATGTATGTGAAGGTGGCATCTTTGGGGTTTGATTTGCATATCCCTGAGGACCAATGATACTGAGCATCTTCTCATGTACTAATGGCCATTGCTACTTGTATATCTTCTTTGGAGAAATGTCCATTCGAATTGGTTGCCCATTTTTTGAAATTAAAAACAAATGTTTATTTATTTTGAGAGAGAGAGAGAGTGCATACAAGTGAGGGAGGGATGGGGCGGTGGGGAGGACGGGGGGTGAGGGGGTGGGGGGGGGTGAGAATCGCAAGCAAGCTCCACACTCAGCGTGGAGCCCAACAGGGGGTTCCGTCTCACCAGATGTCACCACTGGGAGATCATGACCTGAGCCCATTATCAAGAGTCAGATGCTTAGCTGACCTAGCCACCCAGGGCCCCTCGTTTGCCCATTTTTTATTGAGGTGTTTGTCTTTTTGTTCTTTAGTTGTAAGAGCTCTTTTTAGATCAAAGTCTGTTATCAGATATGAAATTTGCAACTATTTTCTCCCATTCTGTGATTGTCTTTTCACTTTCCTAATGATGTCCTTTGATGCACAAAAGTTTTTAATTTGATGAAATTCAAAATTCAACATTTATATATTTTTTCTTTTAACATTGTGTTTTTGGTGTCCTATCTAAGAAATAATTGCCTAATCCAAGGTCACGTAGATTGATTCCTATGTTACATTTTGAGTTAATTTGTATGTGTGGTATGACGTGGGGGTTTAGTTTCATTCTTTTGCTTATGTATATTCAGTTGACTACCATTTGTGGAAAAGGCTAACCTTCCTCCATTGAATGCTTTTATGCCTTTGTCAAAGATTAACTAAATTACATTGTCACCCTTGTTGAGAATCATTTGACCAAAATGTATGGGTTTTATTCATGAAATCTCAATTCACTTCCATTGATCTGTATGTTTATCTTTATGCCAGTACCACATTGTCTTGGTCACTGTAGCTTTGTAACACGTTTTCAAAGTGAGAAGTCTAGATCCCCAAACTGTTCTTCATTTTGTTTTCCAAGATTATTTTGGCTGTTCAGGTTTTTTTTTCCTTTCTGTGTGAGTTTTAGAGTCAGCTTGTCAATTTTTGCAAAGAAGTCAGCTGGAATTTTGATGCCAAGCTGAATCGATAGACTCATTTGGCAGGTATTGCCATCTTAACAATGTTAAGTTCCAGTCCATGAACATGTGATGTCTTTCCATTTATTTAGGTCTTCCTTAATTTCTTTGCATAATGTTTTCTTTTCAGTGTATGAGTCTTGTACTTCCTAAGTATTTTATACTTTTTGATGTTACTGTAAATGGAATTTTCTTAATTTTAGTATCGTTCATGATTAGTGTATAGAAATGCAGTTGAATTTTACTGTTTAATATAGTGTATTCTGCAACTGCAGCCTTGCTGAACTCATTTATTCTAGTAGGTTTTTGGGGGACAGGATGTTGGTGGATTCCTTAGAATTTTCTGTATACAAGATCATGCCATCAGTGAATGTAAATAGTTTTACTTCATCCTTTTCGACATGAAGAGATGCCTTTTATTTCTTATTTTGCCTAAGTGCTCTGGCCAGATACTTGATTACAAGATATCCTTCTTTTTCCTGATTTTAGAGAAAACAATTGAGTCTTTCACAATTAAGTATGATGTTAACTATATAGATTTTTTGTAGATGCCTCATACCAGGTTGAGGAAATTCCCTTTTCTTTTTTGAGTTTTTTTTTTTTTTTTCATCGTGAAAAGGTGTTGGATTTTGTGAATATTTTTTTTCTGATCTATTGAGATTATCATGGTTTTTGTTGTTGTTGTTTTGTCTTTTGTTATGTAGTGTATTCTATTGATTGGTTTTTGTATGCTAAACTAACCTTGCATACTGGGGATAAATCACACTTCCTCTCCTGTATAATCTTATATACTGCTGGATTTGGTTTGCTAGTTTATTGTGAGGATTTTTGTATCCAGATTTGTAGGGATATTGGTCTGTCCATAGTTTTTTTTTTTTTTTTTTTTTTCTGATATCTTTGTCCATTTTTTAAAAATCGTGGTAAAACATACATAACATAAAATTTACCATTTTAGCCATTTTCAAGCGTAGTTCTGTGGTAGTAAGTACATTCCATTGTTCTACAACCTTCATGCCATCCATCTCCAGCATTTTTTCATCTTCCCAAATTGAAACTGTGTACTCATTCAACGGTAACTTCTTATTGTCCCTTGCGCCCATCCCTTGGCAACCGCCATTCTATTTTCTATCTCTATGAATATGACTACTCTAGTTACCTCATAAACGTGGAAACATACAATATTTGTCCTTTTGTGACTGGCTTATCTCACTGAGCACTAATGTCTTCAGGGTTCATGCCTGTTGTACTATGTATCAGAAGTTCCTTCCTTTTAAAGACTGAATATATTGTGTGTATATACCACATTTGGTTTATCCACTCATTCATCAAGCATCCGTTGACGGCAGGTATCTTTGTCTGGTTTTAATATCAGGGTAATACTGGTCTCCTAAAATAAGTTGGTAAATGTTCCCTTCCTTTCTTTGTTTCTTTGTTTCTTTCTTTGTTTCTTTGTTTCTTTGTTTCTTTGTTTCTTTTTCTTTTTTTTTTTTTTTTTTTTTTTTTGAGTGGGGGAAGAGTGTGCAGGATTGATGTTGATTCTTCTTTAAGCATTTGGTACAATTCATCAGTAATAGCATCTGGCCTTTGGCTTTTCTTTGTGAGAAGCTATTGATTACAAAGCATTCCATTTCCTTGGTGTAGGTCCTTTCAGATTTTGTTTCTACTTGAGTTAGTTTTGCCGGTTTATGTCCTAGGACTGTGTCTATTGCATCTAGATTATCTAATTTGTTGGCATGTAATCAATCAATAGTATTCCTTGTAGTCATTTTTATTTCCAAAAGGTCAGTGTTGATAACCCCCTCTTTTCTTTCCTGATATTAGTAATTTGAGTTTTCTTTCTTTCTTTTTTGGTCAGTCTAGCTAAAAATTTCTCCTTTTTGTTGAAAGGAGTTCTCTTTTCAAAGAACCAATTTGGTGGGGCGCCTGGGTGGCTCAGTCGGTTAAGCGTCCGACTTCAGCTCAGGTCACGATCTCACGGTCCGTGAGTTTGAGCCCCGCGTCGGGCTCTGGGCTGATGATGGCCCAGAGCCTGGAGCCTGCTTCCAGTTCTGTGTCTCCCTCTCTCTCTGACCCTCCCCCGTTCATGCTCTGCCTCTCTCTGTCTCAAAAATAAATAAACGTTAAAAAAATATTTAAAAAAAAAAAAAAAAAGAACCAATTTGTTTTTTTTTATTGTCTCCATTGTTTTTCCTATTCTTTCATTTATTTCCACTCTGATCCTTATTATTTCCTTCCTTCTGCTTCCTTGGACTTAGTTTGCTTTTTCTAGTTTCCAAGGTTCATGGTTAGGTTATTGATTTGAGATCTTTCTTCTTTAAAAAAAAAAATTCCCTCCAATCACTGCATCATAAGCTTTGTTACATTTTTTCTTTTCATTCCACTCAAAGCACTTTCTCATTTTCATTATCTTTTTTTTTTTTTTTTGATCCATTAGTTGTTTAGAATTGTGTTGTTGAATTTTCACATGTTTTTGGGTTTCCCAAATTTCCTTCTGTTGATTTCCAATTTCATTCCACTGTGGTCAGAAAACACTTTGTATTATTTTAATCCTTTCAGGTTTATTGAGGCTTGTTTTAGGACCTAACATGCTCTATCCTAAAGAGTTTTAAAAATGTCTTTTAGATTTAGTTTGCAGTATTATTTAACTCTCCTATATCCTTGTTGATCTTTTATATTGCTCCATCTATTACTGAAAGTGAGGTATTGAAGTCTCCAGCTTTTCTTGTCGAATGTGTATTTCTGTCTTAAATTCTGTCACTTTTTCCTTTCTTTACCTTGAGTCTCTTTTGTTAAATGCATGCATTTTTTTGTAATCATTATGTTTTCCTGGTGGATCAGCCCTTTATCATAAAAAAATCCCTCGTCTTTAGTAACAAATTTTCACATAACATCTATCTTTTTTTTCTGATATTAGTGTAGCGACTCCAGCTATCTTTTGGTTATTGTTTTCATGGTATGTCTTTTTTCATCCTTTTATTTTATCTTCCTCCTGTATTGACCTTTTTTTTTTTTTTTTTTTTCATCGTTATGAAACGTCTCTTTTTATCTTTGGCAGTACGTTTGTCTTAACATCTAGTCTGATACCTGTATAGCCACTCTTGCTCCTTTATGTGTGTGTGATATATCTTTTCCCATTCTTTTATTTCACCCTCTTTGTGTCTTTGAATCTACAGTGTGGCTTTAGACAGCATATAGTTGGATCATTTTTTAAAATCCATTCTGCAAATCTCTCCCATTTTCATTGGAGTGTTTAGTCCATTTATGTTTACCATATTACTGATAATTATAATTTAATTGAGAAGACAAAATTTACATCTACCATTTTGCTGTTTGTTTTCTATGGTTTATGCTGTTTTGTTCTTCCATCTTCCATAACTCCTGTTTTTTGTATTAAGTAGGTATTTTTGAGTATACCATTTTAATTCCCTTGTTTTTTTCTTTCACTATATATATATTTTTAAGTTATTTTCTTAGTGGTGGCCCTGTGGATTATAATTAACATCTGAATTTGTAGCAGTATAGTTCAGATTAGTATCAACTTAATTTCTTTTTTTTGTTTTTTTTTTTTTATTTAAAAAAAATTTTTTTTTTTAACGTTTATTTATTTTTGAGACAGAGAGAGACAGAGCATGAACAGGGGAGGAGCAGAGAGAGAAGGAGACACAGCATCTGAAACAGGCTCCAGGCTCTGAGCTGTCAGCACAGAGCCCGACGCGGGGCTCGAACTCACGGACCATGAGATCATGACCTGAGCTGAAGTCGGACGCTTAACCGACCGAGCCACCCAGGCGCCCCTAGTATCAACTTAATTTCAATAGTGTACAAAACATCGCTCCATTACCAGTTTTATAATTATTGCTTTGTGCATCAGCCTTTTAAATCAGGTAGGAGAAGAAATACTACATTAATACTGTCTTTATATGAGCGAGATGATGGGGGCTCATGGAGGTGGTGAGAGCAAGGTTAGTTCCACATTTGTGCATTTTTAAGAAAATAGAATCTGTAAAGAAATAGCTTTTACTGGAAAAATAGTTATTAAAATGTCAGTGTGATTAATTTTTAAGTGGTGGAATAAATGGTAGGTTTATTTTTTGCTATTCATGTTTTTGGTATTTTCTATTAAGAACATGTGTACCTATTTAGTAATTTAAGACAAAAACATAAAAGTATTTAGAAGCTAAATTATTTATGTTACCAACTGTAATGGAGTTCTTAAGTAGAGTATACTAAGTATAATGTAACTTTTTTTTTTTTAACCCCTATAGGTACACCCCTATCTTTCTAGATTCATTAGATTCTTCTGTGTAAAGTACAGAATTTTCTTAGATTCTGTATGGCACCAGAATTCTATGCCTTTTATATATTTATCTAACTAAATAGTTTTTAATTTTGAAATAATTCCTGATTTACAGACAAACTGCAAAAAGGACGTTACAACTTTACCATAAATCTGGAATTTTTATATAACCTTTATTCAGGTTCTTCAAATGTTAACCTTTTATCACATTCTCTTTATCATTCTCTGTTTGTATGTGTGTATTATCACGTGTATATAAATACGTGTGTGTATGTATTGTTACTGCTTTTCCTGAACTGTTTAAGAATAAATTACAGACATCATGCCCCTCCATCCTTAAATACTTGAGTGTGTATTTCCTAAAAATGAAGATACTCTCTTTTTTAACCTTAGTACATTACCAAAACGAGGAAATTAACACTGATCCAGTAGGAAAGTCTTTGAAGCCAAGAAATAAGCTAAAACAAACAAAAGCCCATGCTGCATTCAGTTATTATGGCTGTCTGGTCACCCTCCATCTTTCATAACTTTGGCATTTGTGAAGAATACAGGCTAGTTATTTTTTAGAGTGTTCCTCATTTTGGGTTTCCTCATGACTGGATTCGGGTTCCGCATTTTTGGCAGGAATACCCCAGCAGTGATGTTGTCGTGACTTCACGGTACGTCCCTTTGGTATGCACATGAAGTTCGTCTCATTACTGATGCTGTTAAAGACCTTGCACCCCTACCCCCCAAAGGAAGCTCTTAGCTTTTCGGTTGGTTGGTTTTGGCGTATGAACAACAGAAATTCATCTTGCGCTGTTCCAGAGGCTGGAAGTCCAAGATCAGAGTGCCCGCATGGCTGGGTTCTGGTGCGGGCCTTCTGCAGGTCACAGGCTGCCGACTTCATTGTGTCCTCTCACATTGGCAGAGAGCAGGGAGAGAACGCAGCTCTCTTGTGACTCTTAGGAAGCTCTTGGGGGCTCTTCACTTAGTAACTGCTGGGTGCAGTTGATGATTTCATATATGATTTGATCTATTAACTCCTGTGGAAATTAACAATAGATATTTCATAGTAATGACATAACCTGTCATCCAGTTGAATTTTATTTGTATATGCTTTAGTTGTACTTTGATCCTAAGTTAATAAATTGAGGCAGTTAGCAAGTATGCTATTTTGAAAGTATACAGAATCTTTACTCTTAGAGTGTCCTCAGCTTCCTTCAAGTAAAACTATTTTATTTACAGAATTTATTAATTACATGGCTTTCTGAAGAGAACTGAGTTTTCCGCATATGTTACGATTGTAAACCTACTTGGTCCACCCCCACCCTTCACCCCCAGTTTCCATTGTTGTCTACTTCATTTTTAGCTTTTCATCACCTTTTTGGTTATTGTCTTATTTTCTTCCCAGCTTAACTGTGAACCTAAAAAAACTAGAGTGTCCCGTTCCTTTAGCCCTCATGTGGGATTGAAAACTGTTTTCTTCTGTGTATTTTTATCACTTCTGCTGTATATGTATGGTCTTTTCCTTAATTGAGGCTAAAGGTAATTTCTTTTAATGGAATGATTATAGAGTGAGTTGTGAAAATATTTAGGTTTTAAAGAAACCAGAGTAGGTATGAGGCAGTTTGGAGGAGGGGCCCAGTTTGCTTTATAACAGATTACTGTGGTAAGAATTGATGGAAAGCCTGGCAGGTCCCCTATTAGTAGTTGAAACTTTGTTTGCACAAAGTCTTTTTCCACCTTATATATATATTAAACACGTACTCTGTGTTAGCCACTGGGTTCTGGAGATACAGATACAGAGGTGGTCAAAACCAGCCCGGGTTCCTGTCTTCATGGAGCTTGGTCTAGTGGGGGCAAACATAAAATCATTCACAAATATGGGGCACCTGGGTGGCTCAGTTGGTTAGTTCAACTCTTGGCTTTGGCTCGGGTAATGATCTCACAGCTAGCTCATGGGTTTGAGCCCCACATCGGGCTCTGTGCTGACAGTGTGGAGCCTGCTTGGGATTCTTTGTCTGTCTGTCTCTCTCTCCCTCAAAGTAAATAAACTTAAAACAAAAATCAATCACAAATAAATGTAAAATTAGATCTGTGAGCTGAGCTACGAGGAGAAGCTCAGGATGGCAAGAGTATAAAATAATTAGGGAAATTTGGTATAGTTCGGATGTTCTGGAAAGGCTTTTCTGAAAGAGTTAAGGATGTACAGGAGTTTACATAGGTTAAAGAAGGTGGATGGGTGAATTCAGGAGTAGTGGCACCTCCATGGGGGTAGACGGAAGTAGATGGATTGGAGAGAAATTTAGGAGGTCTTATCACCAGGTCTTGGAGTGGGGATGGGAACACAGGGTTTTAAGAACGAGTCCCTGATTTCTGGCTGTGGTGCCTTTCACTGGGATGGAGAACACCGAGAGGAGAGAAGAGAGCCTAGCGCTGAGGTTTGAGAAGCTCCAGTATTTGATGGCCAGGAAGAGGGGGCGAAGAGACAGGGCAGAACAGCCAGACCCCCAGGGAGGTGAGGGGTGAGCTAGTCTTGCAGGAAGAGGGAGCGGGCAGAGGGGCAGACACTGCGGGGAAGGAGGAGAAGGACTGAAACTGCTCATTGGATTTAATGTCGTGGCGTCCAGTAATGGCCTGAGCAACAGTGGCTGTGGGAGAGTGAGGACTCTGGAAAAGCCATACTGGTGCGGGGTCAGGGGTCACTCGGTGTGGGGAGATGGGGACAGCAATACAGAGGACCCTTTGGAGAAACCCGTCCCCTCTGGCAGTGGGAGAGCAAGGATGGCTGTAGGTGAAGGTAGTTTGCTGTTCTGTAATGAGACACTGAGAGAGCTCATTTTTGAAGAAAGGTGAAATGACTTCTGCGAGAGCGGGATGTCACTGTGAGGGGAGTGGACAGTGGCCCAGCTGGTCCCGCAGATGTGACCGTGAGGGAGCCGTAGGGGATCCACACTCCGTACGGGGCGCTACCGCTGGGCATGCATCTCCGCTGAGCTCAACGTACACGCATTGTCACGCAGTCACTGATGCGTTTGCTTGTGTTTTTGCTGTGATCCCTGTTTATCAGAAGAATGATGAAAACGGAAACTGCTCGGGGGAAGGGATCGAGTTCCCCACCACGAATCTGTACGAGCTGGAAAGCCGCGTTTTGACCGATCACTGGTCCATCCCCTACAAGCGGGAAGAATCACTGGGCAAATGCCTGTTGGCGTCCACCTACCTGGCCAGACTCGGTAAGCTCTCCCCCCGCAGGCCCCAGGAGGAGGGGGTGGGCGGGTGGATTGATACCAGGCCTGGCCTTAATCCTCCCTCTTGTCCCTGCCCATCTGGGTGACATTCGATCATTTACTCTCCTGGTCTCCGTCTAGCCCCCGTGGAATAAAAGCTTTGAATTGAACCACCTGTTGTTGTCTCCTAGCTCCAATAGAGTATGAGAGTCTTCAAAATATAATTGAGAAGCTTTGTAGAAATTGAAAGGAACATTGTCCACAAAAGCTTGGAGCATTTTAAGGTTCAGTTCAGTGGCTTTTTGTCCTTAAAGAGAAAAAGTACTACTTATTTAGCAAACATTTTGCGCATATTAAATGTTTGGCACTGTCTTCAGTACTTTATAAATATTAAACTAATAGAGTAATAAGCTATCTCTGGGTTGGAGAATGGGTATCAGTGTAAGGACGCTTCTAGACTCTGTACTGAAGAAAAATAGTTTTCATATTCAGTTCAGTTATAGGATGAATTGGTCCACTGTTTTGTGATTTTCTTTTCCTCATTAAAAGTATACGTGGTTTAATTTACCACCATGATTAAATATGAGGCACATCAAAAGGAAATATTTTGACTGGGATCAGGTTTAATCCTCGTGGCCTCTCGTGGTATGTTCTGACTGGCTTCTCAGCAGCAGCATTTATTGCGCGCCTGTTAGGATGTGGGTGCTGTGCTACGTGGTGGGTCTGAAAAAAAGAAAATGTGTCCAGCGGTATTCCCAGTGATAAGCAAAATACATTTTTAAGTGTTGTGTGTGTGTGTGTTTTTAATGTATTCCAGAGGATAATTTGCAGTGGAGTCATTCATTCACTTAGCTAGTATTCATCACTTACTGTGCCAGACACAGTTCTGTGCATTTGATAACACAGAGTTCATCAGTTTGTTTTAGGGAAGAAGAGTGATTTGGGTATCTGTTGAGAATACTTTTGTTTTTATAGAGCTGTTTAAGATAACAGTAATGGCTAGTAAGAAGCTGCTGTTGGTGTTTTATTAGCTGTTTAATCAGATCATTTGAAGTTACTCTGAAAATGGAAAACTAAGTTCAACCGTTTCACTTCTAATTAGTAACTTATTATACTATTAACCAATGCATAGGAATTGGTTCATATTAACATATTGTGCTATTAACAAATACATTAATACTGTGATTGTTTCTCGGTCTGTTCCTTCAGCAGCAAAAAAAAAATATATATATATATATATATATATATATATATATATATATATATATTCTGCTTTTAATAATCCCTTAAGAAGTTTTCTATAAATAACTAGTCCCATGGGCATGAATTTGGAATGATACATATGATTTCTGCAAACTGCCTAAAATCTTAGTAAGGCATATTGTTTCATTTATTTTGCTAAGGTCTTTCCGAGTCTGATGAGAATTGTAAAAGATTTATGGATAGGTGTATGCCTGAAGCATTTAAAAAGGTAAGAAAAAATGCGCGAGTCTGGGTTTTTTTTTTTTTTTTTTGGGGGGGGGGGACCGAACAGGCTTTTTGTTTTAGTTTCTTGTGGGAGGCCAGTTTATGGGTCTTGTTCATGTGAAGAATCCCCCAGTATGCACATGAATTTGGGGCTTACGAAGGATTCACTTTTACATTTAACTGTTTGCCCTGTCACATTTACTTCCATCTTTTTAATTGCCGAAGAATAGGTGAAGGCTTACTTACACTTGGAAATTGCGCATCTTCCTAAACTCAGGCCTGTGGCATTGGGAAAGATAATACTTATCCAAATACAAGCCATTTAATCTGATTGTTCTACCGAGGCAGAAGCAGGCGCTTTAAACCATGCAAAGTTTGACTGGGTTGAGTATGTTTCATGGCAAATGGCACGAGTATGGCAGCATTTCTGTCAGAGCTAGAGCAGTGTGCTTCCTCCCATTCCGGTCACATCGCTTAGAAAGCAATTTTTCTTAACAGGGAGAATAGGAGATCACAGGACTTGTGTTTCTGAAAGCAGTCTAACTCAGCATGACTCCCTTTGCGGGACATGAGTCCTGAATCCCCAAAAGAGCAGAGACAATGTCATAGACACTGTAGTTTTCCCCAGTGCATAGCCCGCGCCTGCCTCTTCTGGGAAAGAGCTCAGTAAATCTTTGTTGAATGAATAAATGAGTCTCCTGCTGTCTTGTCCTTCTGGGTTTTGACATCCATTTTTGTCCCATATGCAAGGAAGTCACTAGAACTACAGATGGGTGAAGATTGTATTTATCTTAAAACCCCGTAAAATAAACTGTTCATTTGTAAACTATCACTCCCATCTACATCTTGGTAACATCTCCCTCGCTTCAAGGCTTAAAAAATACCAAAATTAATTTTAGGAACAAAAACAGCTGCATCTTTGAAAATGCAAAATCTTTTAAAATTGTCATTTGGGCGGGGATTATATGGAATCAAGGCTTATGTTCATTTTGGATGAATTCATCTACCAATTTATCGTTTAAGATTATTTTAAACTTTTATGAATTCTGTTAAGAATTACAGTAATTTTTTTAATAGCGGAATTTTTACAGTGTGACAATACTGTAGCACATTGCACTGTATGTATAAATTTACAGACAAAGAAAATGCAGGCTTATTCAAAGTCGCGGAAAAGGATTTATCAGTGTAAGGAGAGGACCTTTAGGTTGATGATCTCCAGATCCAGAGAGCCCTGTGTCAACGTGGGTCATTGGCAAGTTGCGTATTTGGAGTATATTACTCTGTGTGCAGAGACAGTCCAGAGAACAGTTTTATATTATGTGCTCAGCTGTTTGTAATAGCATAATAAGTGGTCCAGCGGTTGGTTGCTAGGTTGTTTTTTCCCAGAAAACTACGAGCACAGAGGTACCCTACGTTCTGTTGTTCAATGTTTATAGAAAAATGTATGTGTTAAGTTCCCTTTACAGTTAAGAGCTATTAAAAAGGTTCTTGTCCCCATCAAAAAAGCATACTTTAAAAAAAATTTTTTTTAATGTTTATTTATTCTTGGGGGGGCGGGGAGAGAGAGAGAGAGAGAGAGACTGAGCATGAGCAGGGGAGGGGCAGAGAAAGGGAGACACAGAATCTGAAGCAAGCTCCAGGCTCTGAGCTGTCAGCACAGAGCCCGACGCGGGGCTCTAACTCACAAACCCTGAGATCATGACCTGAGCTGAAGTCAGACACCCAATTGACTGAGCCACCCAGGCACCCCCCCCCTTTTTTTTTTTTTTTTAAATCAAAAGAGCTAAGGACTCTGTGTGCCTTTGATTTGGCTACGAGAAAACTCAGTGGTATTTTATATAATTGCCATTGCTTTCCTTAGCTGTGTTTCCGGGTATGATGACTATTTCTCTACCCTCTTCCCTTGGCTTTTCTTACAAGCCACCTCAAATGTTTTATTAGAAGGAAGGTATGAGTAATAAGCAATTGTACGAATGAGGTGCACAAAAGGGACTCTGTTGTCGTGTCTGCCTTCTTCACCTGTTACCTTCAGGCCAGCCTGGATTCTTTACCATGTGTTCAAGCAGGGAAGGAAATCTAGGTCTGGCCATAGCACATAGTTACGTTTAAACCTTGAGCACAGCTTCCCCACAAAGGGCTGCCTGTCTTTCCCCTCTTCTGCAAGGTAGGTTGAATTCCCTTTTCAGATTAAAAACTGAACAGTGAGATGGCAACAGAAGGAGTGGTGCTGAATTTTATTTTATAGTCATATGAAGCTTCTTGAGTGCTAATCTCTGCTTCATCTTGCTTTATAATTTAGGTATAGGAGGAATATACAGGCAGGCAAAAAATTCTTGCAAAAAAAGTAGTAACTCATTGGTTTATATAAAGTCGGTGTTATGATTATTGCTCATTGGAGCAAATCGTGCGATTAATTGGTATTTAGAAAATCTGGAACTGAGGTTTTTCTCTGCAGCTAGAGAAGTTTGGGCTCTTTCAGGCTGCTCTTGTTAAGGGATTCTCAGTGTGACGAAGATGGAATTTTTATTGCATAGCATTTTCCCTCTAAAGGGAAATCTTTGGAAAACATGAAACCAGCATACCAATTTGCCATTATTTTATTAAGTGAAACCCTTTGATTTCTCATTCCCCATTCTGGGAAGTTATTCCTGCATTAGATTTCCCCAAGGACTAGAAGCCTGAGGCGTGGAGAAATCCACTGATGATTATCTTAGTTTCATCTGTGCACCTTTTCCCGCCTTGTTAATGAATCTGAGATGCTGTCTGAGTGTAACATGCACAATTGTTGTGTATTTTGTGTTTTATATTTAAGAGAAGCAGTGCCAAAGTAAATAGCGTTACAGTGCCTTATCACTTAGAGCTATTTTAGATTGGCTTAAATAATTTTAAAAACTGAATATTACTTTTATACATATCAAAAAGGAAAACGTAAGCAAAGTCTATAAAATATTTCTAAAATTGTTTCCACATTCGTAGTCCTGTTGCCATCTGGTCAACAGGTGGGAAGATGCAGTTCTGACATATAAAAACTCTGACAAGAATGTGTGTGTTCAAATCACGAAATATAGCATCCATTGCTTAGATTCCAAGAATATCAGTTAGTATTGGCGGCCACGATATATCTAATAACAGTACTGCACTATGTATAAGATACCTTTTCACATTTGTTTTATCTTTTGATATTGAGCACATCTGTGTGAAGTGGGTAAGAATTTGCCTCTTTACATGAAAGAAACCGAGCCTTGGGAACTCAGGTAAATTTGTCCAAGATCAGACAGCTAGAAAACAGTGGTAGCTCCAGGATTTGGTCTCATGTTCTCACTTGCTCTACACCACTTGACCTCCCCCCAGTAATAATGAAAAGTAGAGAAACAAATGCAAATTTTCTTTTAAACAAACTGCTTCCATGTAAGGGAATTAACATGCAAAAACAAAACTCAGTGTTGACTCTGAAATAAAGGAACGAGCAGACGGGCTACAGGCTTTCCTTAAAGCAAGACATCTGCATAAGAGTAATATTATGGTAATAATCTCTTGATTATTCAAGATTGAACTGGTAAACAATAGACTTTTTCTTTTCAAGTGAGACTCTATAAAGTGCCCTTTGTTTTTGTAGCTCCTGACATCAAGTGCTGTTCACAAGTGGGGTACTGAAATTCATGAAGGAATCTACAACATGTTGATGCTATTAATAGAACTGGTTGCAGAGAGAATTAAACAAGATCCGATTCCCACAGGTCTCCTGGGTGTGCTTACGATGGTACAGTATCTCTAAAATGAAGCACTTTGTGTTTTGCTTTTATTTAAAATACCTTCTGTCTGTCCTCTGACTTGTAATTAATGATGAGTGATAACTAATATAGTTAAAGATCTTAATTTAGCTGTTAGGGACCTTGCTTTTTATTTTAAACACAGAGCAGCCATTCATTCTGTGTTTTCAGTTTTAACGAAATACCTTTCTAATTTTAATAGCTTTTTCAGCTCTTAGAACGATTAAATAGCTTTCCCTCATGTCTTCCTGATTATTCACATAAATGCTTTCACATGGGGTGTTCTTGCGGTTTGGTTTCTGGCCTTTTTCCCTGACTGGTCACAGTAGCTGTGTGAAGAAGGGGACTTTACTGCCCTGCGGCCCACCTGTCCCTGTGGCAGCTCCAGGGCCCCTGGTGCACGGGCCTCACCTGGCCCGAATCCTGGTCTCCCTCCCAGCGAGCCCTGAACCGGATAGGAGAGCCCTGCTTCAGGCATTCACTCCTCTGCACCGGCTAAGGAGTATGCGCTGTAGGGATATTTGAAAGATTCCGCTAATGGAGGAGTCCAAGGCTATATTTTTCTTCTTTTCTCCTGCTAATATTGTTGCTATAGAAATAGGTAATAATAATGCTTCTCTGTTCTCTTTGAATCTAGGCTTTCAATCCCGATAATGAGTACCATTTTAAAAACAGAATGAAAACATCTCAAAGGAATTGGACAGAAGTGTTTGGGGAGGGAAATATGTTTGCTGTTTCACCTGTGTCTACTTTCCAAAAGGTAAATATAGTCTAGTTTTGTCATTTTATAGAGAAATATATTGAAAAAGTTTTTCTGTGCTATAAAAATTTACGTGGAAAGATTAAAACAGTCTGTGAAAAATGACAGTTATTCCATATGGCTCATAAAATCGCTTAACTTTTTTTCAGATATTGCATATTTTTCCATAGCTGTTAACTAACATCATAAAGAATTTTATAGATTCGAAATGATGTTTAGTGAAATGTGGAATGACTGCATGACATCAATGCCCTATTTATTGAATTGTCAGAACCCCAGTTTAATGGGTGTCCCAGTTTCTTATAGATGTTTGAGAGGCTAGAGCATTTGAAATCGTTATAGATGTTTGAGAATCCAGAGCATTTGAAATCGTTTGAAATGACTAATTAAGCCTAGAAAAAATAATCTAGAAGTTAGTTTCGTGCATCATTTTCTTTTAAGCTCCATAAGCATTAAAGCTTTTGTTTTCTTTCAAGCCAAGAACCAATATCTTCATTTTATATTTAAAGGTCTACAATGTGCCAGTGACATTATACCCACAAAGAGTACATAATTTAAACAATCTGTTGACTGAACTCTGGCTTTCGAGAAACAGTGGAAAGCGGTAAATTTAGTAGATAGAAAACTTGTCCATTGCTTTAGTGGAAGCAGAGGTTTAGCTCAGCCGTCTTATAAAGAGTGCTAAGGCGTGGTTCCTAGCTTACAGCATAGTGGAGGAGATGGGAAAACAACATATTACAGGACCATAGGCAGTAGGTGCACTTGTAATAATATGGCCTGCACGAGGGAGTGGTCCCGTCTCGCAGAGCCAGGCAGTCCCCAGAGAGGAGGAGGAGGTTGACAGCCGAGCACAGAGGGCAGTGAGGAGACACTGCAGCATTTGACCCCCACAAAAACTCTGTGAGTTAGGTACTACTTTTAACCCCATTTCATGGATGAGAAACTGAGGCACATAGAGGTTGAGTCCTTGTCCAAGTCTGCAAACCTAGTACTCATGGGAAGAACCCATGTAATCTGGCCTTCTAGTCTGCATTCTTTAGCTACGCGCAGTCTTACTTCCCGAAGTATGAAAATCTGATCCTCAGTTTTGTTGTGAAGATTAAAGGGCAAGTATACAAAACACTAAGCACGGCGCTCCCCTGTAGCAAGTGCCCAGCAGAAGGTCATTCTCTTCCCCTCAGCTTAACATGTGTGACATCTGGGGCCCAGAAAGGTCCAGTCTGTTCATATCCTCCCGTTATTGCAAAGGAGTTTCTCTCCTGCAGAGGCCCTTGCTCATCCCCTTTCCTCTTGCCTTCTGAGGCATTTTCCTCCTGTTTTCTATCCTTTGTTTGGCATCCTCAGTCTTTTCCTCTCTGTTGGATCACTCCTGTTGTATACAATGTGCTCTAGTATTTTCCATCTTTTTTTTTTTTTTTTTAATTTGAAAATGCAGACTCTGTGTGTGGGTGTGTGTGAGAGAGAGAGAGAGAGAGAGAGAGCGAGAGAGCGTGCGTGCATGCAGGGGAAGGGGAGGGGCAGAGAGAGAGAAAGAGAGAATCCCAAGCAGGCTCCACGCTCAGCGCAGAGCCTGATGCAGGGCTCGATCTCAGGACCCTTGGGATCATGATCTGAGCCAAAATCAATAGTTGGATGCTTAACCAACTGAGCCACCCTGGTGCCCCATAGTATTTCCTGTCTTTAAAAATTCTGCCTTTGATCCCACATCCCTGTCTAGCTTCAGCACGGTTCTTCGTCTCCTCCATACCTTTACCAGAGAAGATTCCACGTTCTCCTTTCCCAGTTATTTTACTGGTTTTCCAAAACTTTAACTTAATGAAACAAAACCAAAATTTCATTAATATCTTTGTGTTCCTCTGAGCAGTACCTAGACCTTGGAATGTTTCGTGTGCTCACTTCCCACCTGATTGACTTAGTCTCTGAGAGTCCCTCTAGCGTGCGGCATCTTAGTCTTTTCCCGCCTTGCTTTATGCTCAACTAGGTATCAGCATTGTTATTTTATACGGTGTTTTGACTTGGCCACATTTAGGCGTTCTCTCTTTGTGTACTATTCCTTCTCTATCTCTTCCGTTGGGATAATTTTTCTTCTGCCTGCCTACTAATATGTCCTTTAGTAAGTGTCCATTGGTGATTACGTCTTTGTTTTTGATGGCCTAAACTTAACGTTAATCCCCATGCCTTAAAGAATGTTTTCCCTGGGTTTTAAATTCTAGATTGACTGTTACACTTTCAGAATATCAGAGATACCCTGTCAGTGTCTCCTGGCTTTGATTATTGCTGTTGACAAGTTGCTGTTTGATCTGTTGTTCCTTTGTAAGAAATCCACCTCTCCCCCCATGGCTGCTTTTGGAGATCTCCTGTTTCGCTTTGATGTTTGGCAGTTTGACTCTCCTGTGACTGACTGTGGTATTCATATTATTTTGCATCAGAAACATTGGGCGTCTGCATCTAAGGATTAATATCTTGTATCAATTTTGGAAAATTCTCAGCCACTATCTTCTTAAATATGTCCATAATGCCTCTCCTCCATTAATCAGTCTCTCCTTCAGAACTTCAATTGGATACATGTTAAGCCGTCCCTCCTGTCCTCCATGTCCCTTAACCTCTGCTCTGTTTCCCATCTTTCTGTGTCCTTGTGCTCTGACAGGGTGTGATCATTTTTTTCAGCTCTGCTCTAGTTCACTAATTTTGTTTCTGCTTGTGTCAGTTACGCTGTTTACCCTGTTCATTAAAAGTCTTCAGTTTTGTTACTTTCCTTCATTTATGTAAATTCTATTTGGTTCTCATTTGTTTTGTCATTTTTTACCATCTCATGTTCTAAACACGTATTTTCGTATTTTCGTTCTCCTGTGTGTTTGTCTTGTGTCTGATATCTACAAGTCTGATTCAGCTGGCTCTGGCTAACTTTAACTTGTTTTGTATCTGTATGTATATACACAGAAAAAAAATTTACACTTGTTTGTTTTTCTGTGAAGTCCTGTTTCTTGGAATTTAATCTGGGAGGATGGTTTGAGGCCTGGAGTGAGGGAAAGTTCCTTTCTTTCCAAGGAGGATTTACTTACTTCTTCCAGGTGCCTGGAACCACTACAGTCTGGGGCCACTCTAGAATAAATTCTCAGCTTACGGTATTTCAGACCGTGAAATCAGCGTGAATTTGAGAAGTGAAGCCGTGTGAGGGCAGTTCAGTGGCCACAGATTCTTAGAGAATTTTTTTTCTCCCCTGCATCCAGTACCAGAGTCCACGTAGGCAGGCTTCCCTGTTGCTCTCCCTTTCTCCAGGTAAGTTCTTTCAGCTCACCTTACCCTGAGGCTGTAGCCCTTTGAGCTCCAGTTTTAAGTGACTACCTCCTCTTAGTCTCCCAGCCCCCACCTTGGCTTTGAGTCCTGTTTCTCAGGCACCGTAGGGCTGTGAAAATGGAGGCAGGAGGTCACCAGGGTTCCACAGACGCCTGCACGGTGAAGGCTAGCCTGAGTCTGTTTACCTCACACAATTTCTGCTTTCTCTTTGTTTTCAGCCTCTGAGCACTTTGTGCCAACTCAGCTATGTGTGTTTAAAGATTTTTTTTAAATGTTTTCATCTGTCAGAGAGGTGTTTAGGGCAACTAGACAAAAGTCTCCATTAACTCTTCAGAGTGTGCCAGTCTGCCTTCTTTTTCTGCCGCACCACTGAAACCACCCTCGGTAAGGCACCAGCACCTTCTAAGTTTCCAGAACCCAAGGAAACGTCTCTTAACACCACCCACAGCAGTGGTTGGTCACCATCAGTTTGTCCCTCTCCGAAATCGGTTCGTCTGGCAGTCTCTTGCTACCTCCTACGTCACTTTGCCTTTCTTGATTCCTTGCTTTCTGTCCAGCTTTAATCCAGAGCCGCCCTCTCTTTGTTCAGTATTCTTTCCCCCAAGAACTGTCTTTCCTTCTCACGGAAGCAAATGCAGTCTTTGTGCTGATGGCCCTTCGGTTTGTATCCCTGTGGCCCAAACCTCTCCTCTGAGCACACCATACTTGACGAGCCAACCATTCCTTTTGGTCACCACACAGATGTCTCCAACTTAGTGTGCTTGAAATGGAACTTCCTTTTGTCTCGCCAGCCTTCCTTCTTCTCCCTCTCTGTAAACCACATCACCATCTACCTAGGTGCTCAAGTCAAAAGCATAGGAGTCGGCCACGATTTATCCCTTTTCTTACGACCCATAAGCAACCATAAACATGTCCTTTGAATTCATCTCAAAGGTGTCTTCAGTTGCCTTCTCTCTGCCTCCACTGCTGCCATCCTGCCCCCCCGACACCATCCCGTCTAATCTAGTTACCGCATTAGTCTTCCAGCTACTATCTCTCCCTCCACTCTCATTTATCTGGCCCATTCCATCCTCCACACAACTGCAAGACTGGTCATCGTAAAGCATGAAATGCATCGCTTCTGGCTTAAGCACTTTGTTGCTTTCCTTCCAGTCGCAGCCTGCAAGTTTCTGCATGGTGTGCACTCTGCCCCTCTCCACAGCTCTACCTGTGCTGCTCCTCCCGACTTGCTGTGTCCCCGCGGGGTGGTGGGGGAGGTCCCCCAGTTACTCTTGAGTGCCATCCCCAAACAGGACCTTTGCCATTTCGGCCTCTCTGCCTGGACTGTTTGAGTGGCTAAACCGGTCTCATCCTGTAGGATCCAGCTTGAAGACCACCTCTTCAGAGAGGGTTTCCACGACCACCACTCTGAGCAAAGGAGGCTCCTTCTGTCTCTCATTTGAAGACCTTTTTGTGGTTTTTCCTTTCGTGGGACTTAGCACAGTGTGAATCCTGTTAGGTGTGTGTGGGTTTGCTTGTTTCTGTTGAAGCTGCTCCAGTATGAGCTCCGTGAAAGCAGGTACCACATCTCTTCGTAGTCACTGTTCCCCAAATATTATTCAGCCCCCAGAGCAGTGAATGCTTAGAAAAAGAAAGGAAGGAAGAAAAGAGGAGAAAAGAAAGCACTTGCTCCAGGGCACCAATTAGTGGGACAACAGGGGCTAAAATTTAACCTTTTTATTCCTGATTTGCTCCTCTTTAGTAATAATTCTGGATTTCTAAAATGTAATTTTCTTAGAGAATTTGACTCAAGTTATCCTGTACCTTGGAGAGCTTAAACAACTGACGTCAGCTACCCAGAAATGCAAGAATGCTCCATACTGTAGCAGTGGCATCCAAGTACAGACGTGCAGACTCCTAAAATTATATACAAATGTCAGAGACTCACATTAAGAAACATGTAGAAAAGCCTTTTGAAATATTTTTCAAATCTTAATATTTTCTTCTCCCAACTCTTCACTTAGGTTAAAAAGAAATCTATGGTAGGGGCGCCTGGGAGGCTCAGTCAGTTGAGTGTCCGACTTCAGCTCAAGTCATGATCTCACAGTCTGTGGGTTCGAGCCCCACATCAGGCTCTGTGCTGACAGCTCAGAGCCTGGAGTCTGCTTTGGATTCTGTGTCTCCCTCTCTCTCTGCCCCTCCCCTGCTCATGCTCTGTCTCTCTCTGTCTCAAAAATTAAAAAAAAAAAAAAAAAAAAAAAAAAAAAATCTGTGGGCTCATGGGGAAGTTCTCATATTGCCAACTCAATTTCTATTTTCTTTCCTCATAGGAGCCTCACGGATGGGTTGTGGATTTGGTAAATAAGGTATATAACTTTTGTTAATATAGTCGTATTTTCCTTCTTTTAATGAAATTGCTTAGAGTTTGGTATTTTAGGTAAATGACAGCTAGAAAGAACAATAAGAATTTTTTTCAGTTCCTCCTCTTCTTTATCATATGCTGTTTATACAGATGAGCACCAGCGTCAGGATTTAGCACATCTCCTGCAGTGTATCACAGGAGCAATAGAATTATCTTTGTGATGGCTTTCTCTAGATCAGTATTACAGAGCACGTTGGCAGAGTAGAACGGTAGCCTTTGTTTCTTGTTTAAATTATTAACGTACAGCATTTTAAAATTAATTTGTGCCCTTTCTCTTCTCAGTTTGGAGAATTAGGCGGATTTGCAGCAATCCAAGCCAAGCTTCATTCGGAAGATATAGAACTTGGGGTAAGTTAAACCAGTATGTGTGCCCACAGCAGAAGTTCGCTTTATTCGGGCTGGTATGTTACCCAGGAGACGTGGTCTGGACACAGTCAATGAAACGTTACAGTGTTAAGTTATCTCTGCAGGAGCAGTTTCAGTGGCTCTGATAAAGGAATGTTTGCTCCTAATCATAACCAAATTTCAGTGTAGGGTATTTGCTTTCCCCCCCCCCCCCCCCCCTTTCCCTTTGCTTTTGGCATTTGCCTCCTAATTTGTGATGGTTGTGTGAAATCATCTTGCTTTTTAAGGACAGTTGCTGTATGTGGCAAAGATATGTGTACATACAGTGTTATGACTCCGTTACATCAGAAAGTCTTCCCTGGTGCCAGGCACAATAAAATATTTCATTTTAAGGTTGGTAGGAAGTTTTTTGGTATTATAGGACTCCTAGATAACACAGGGCTGTCACAGGAGCTTAGAATCCTCCCTCAGAATCAGTACATCCTCTTTTTACATGGGACTTCATTTTCTCAAAGACATTTAACCTTATGGTGAGGGGAATAACTTAATCTTTTATTTTTCACAGAGGGCTGACTTGTTTGTAACTAGGAGCATTTTATTCTGTCTTCTGGTTGATTGTTCACTTAACTGCTCGTTACGTACTTGGCCACATGTAGGACACTGTGCTAGCTACCGTGATGTACTGAGAACAGAAGGTGATGGGGTAAAGTCATCCGTTGCCCCTAAGTGACGTAGGATTGTGCTTAGAGCAGTGCTTGCTCCTGTGGAACCTCGACTAATCAGCTAACTCGCTTGGTCCGTCTTTGGGCGAGGGAAGTAACATCCAGGAGAGAGTCTGATGGTATGCTTGGTAATAAACTGACCCTTTCTTGCCACCCACTGTTTATCCTGAAAGATTAAGTGTCTGCCAAGCCTTCTGCTGACACTGACCAGGGAGTGTCTTCTCCCTTCCCTGAATGTTAACTAGGCTGTTTGGCCGTCATTTTGATCCCCATTGAGTGGACCAAGCATGTTAGAAGTGACTACTGATCTGGAAAATAATGGGTAATGATTTAAGAAGCAAAACCGTTTATGGGGCGCCTGGGTGGCTCAGTCGGTTGAGCATCCGACTTCGGCTCAGGTCATGATCTCACAGTCTGTGAGCTGGAGCCCCGTGTCGGGCTCTGTGCTGACAGCTCAGAGCCCGGAGCCTGCTTCAGATTCTGTGTCCCCCTCTCTCTCCGCCCCACCCCTGCTTGTGCTCTGTCTCTTTCTGTCTTTCAGAAATGAATAAACATAAAAAAAATTTTTTTTTAAAACAAAACCATTTAAAACCAAAAACCTTTTCAGATACAGGGTTTTATCCAATTTACTTATTTCTCAAAAACTGGCTGTATAGGTCATTGGTCATATTAGAGATTAGCTTCGGGGTGCCTGAGTGGCTCAGTCAGTTAATCATCCGACTCTTGATTTTGGCTGAGGTCACATTCTCACCGTTTGTGGGTTCGAGCCATGCGTCAGGCTACGTGCTAACAGTGCAGAGCCTGCATGAGATTTTCTCTCTCTGCCTCTCCTCACCGTGTGCATGCATGTTCTCTCTCTCTCTTTTTCTCTCTCTCTCAAAATAAATAAACTTTTTTAAAAAAGAAATTGCTTCATAGTTTTAAAATGTTAAAATACTAATTTCTGGCAGAGTTAATGTATTTAAAAAAAAATACAGAGCAGTCCAAGTTTCTACCCTACTTGGAAGAAAATTGGCTTAAAAGTAGATACATAGGAATCTGGACTTACCCTCGTTATTATTAAATATCTTGAGGTTAAAGATTCCTCCAAGATTTTTCCCTTAGGTCAGACCATTTTTCAAACAACCGTGTTGTTTGCTGCAGTTGGTAGAGAATTATATTGCTTAGTTGTATTTGAGATGATGATGAAATTCAGGCATAGGAGAAAGAGATTCCAAAGATTAAGACTCTGATTTTATCAAACAAGGATTAAAATTTCACAATAAATGCCTGCTTCCTGAGCAGTTAAGGTGACTGTGTCCTAGAATAAATATAGGCCACTGAGTACAAGTAAATGTATTCATTTTACATTTACATTTATATTTATATATTTTTGAATTTGAAAAATACTGTGAAAAAGCAACATTCACAATTGATCAGTTAAAAATACCTGCACGGGGACCCCCGAGTGGCTCAGTTGGTTGTGCATCCGACTTCACCTCAGGTCATGATCTCACGGTTCATGAGTTCAAGCCCCACATCAGGCTCTGCTCACGGCTCGGAGCCAGAAGCCTGCTTCAGATTCTTTGTCTCCCTCTCTCTCTGCCTCTTCCCCCGCTTGCTCTCACTTTTTCTGTCTCAAAAATAAATAAGCGTTAAAAAAATTTTTTTAAATTACCTGCACAAAGTAAGGAATGGAAGGTGCCTGTCCTCCATCCCCCCAAACCCCCACACCTCTACCTTCTTCCTAGGTAATAGCTACCCATTTAACTCATAGCATTTCTGACTTTTGCCTAAATTTATGTGGAATATACCTGTGCACGTTCTTTCCTGCTTTCTCTTTCTTTAAGGCTGAATTGTAATCAAGCTATATGTAGTAGCATGTTTTCGTTTAACATTATATCACGGACATCTTTCCAGATCTGGCTGTCATTGATTTTAATGGCTGTAATGTGTTCCTGCAACTGTTGTACCATGATGCTGTCATTTATTCATGGGCACCATGTAAATATGTAAATTTGTCTTTATGTGCATATGGTACCATTTCGGAAGGACAAATTCCTGGAAAATGTGATTTTTAATATAATTCATAGTAATAAATATCTTTCCAAAAAAGAGATTTATTTGGACCAGTCTGTACTCCCATAAACTCGTTTCCTATTTCTCTCTTTAGTACTGAATATTTTCCATCTTTAATTTTTTCATTATAATGGACAAAAATAGTATTTTGTTATTTAATTTGTAGTACTCTCATTTCCTGTGAATTTGAGCATCTCATCATGTGATTATTGGCTGTTTACATTTCTTCTATAATTGACATCGTTATTTAGGTTTCTTTGGGGTTTTCTTGTTAACTTTCAGGAATTCTTTTTATGTTCAGCATATCAATGCCATGCCCATTTTATGTACCTGTAAATTTTTTCTCCCAGTCTTTTGCTTCTCTTTTTATTTTTATTGATAGTGTCTTTTGCTAACAGAAGCTTCCACATTTTATAAAAATTCCCCATTTTTTCTTTAATGGCTTTAAGAGTTTTCTAACTTGCTTAGGGAATATTCTCCCATCTCAAAGTTATAAAAATACCTGTTTTATTTTATACTTTTACAGTTTTATTTTTTATACTTGGTTCTTGAATTCATTTAGAATTTATTTTTATATATTACATAAGATAGAGATCCAGTTTAATTTTCTTCCAAATAGGTAACTGATTGTCATCAGAGCCTCTAATGGCTAATCCCTGATTTCTCTCCTATTTTGACGTATTGGCTCAGTCACATGTCACAGCCCCACGTGTACGTGGGTGTGTTCCTTTCGTTGGTTTGTTCGTTCGTTCTTTGCCCATTTCTATACTATTGCTGCACAGCTTTCCTTCCTGGTAGTACCAGTCTGCCCCACGTCCTTCTTCTCTCAGATCTCCTTGATCGCTCTCGTATTTCTGCCCTTTGAATATAATCAACATGCCAGGTTGTCCTGCAGAAATCCCCCAGAGATTGTGTTTGGAATTGTATTAAACGTATAGGTCCCTGTGTGGAGAATTGCAGTGCTGGTTCTTTCCGTTTGGCAACATGGCATCTGCTTGTTCACCTGGGCCTTCCCTTACGCGTTTCAGTAAAGTTTTATAATTTCTTCCACGGAAGACTTCGGTGGTTTGTTGAAGGCACATTTCACTCCTTCGCCTACTATCCCCTTCTTTTTCAAATAAAGACTGTTAGTATTCTACAATATAAGTTTTAAAAGTCTTTCATCCAGTCCTCCAAAGAGGTTTTATTGGCATTATTATGATTTAAGTTCTATTAAATTTCTGGAACAATGTAAATGGATTGACGTCTTGTTACCAGTTCTTCCCATCTGGGGGGTGTGGTTTGTCTGGTCATTCATTCGTGACTTGACCTAGTCACCATTTCAAATTGTCCCTGAAAGGGACGTGTATAATGCTGAAAGGAAAAACACCCTCTCACACTGATGTCTGACCTTCACTGTCCTTGTTTTCAGGCGGTCTCAGCATTGGTGCAGCCCTTGGGGGTGTGTGCGGAGTACCTCAATTCCTCGGTGGTTCAGGTAAGACAGGGCACTTTACATTTGCTTCAGAAGGTGACCTAACACATACAGACAGTAATAATTACCTTTTTATCAGTTGGTCAGAATTGTGCCCTATTTCTTTTCCTTGTTCAGATTAGCTATTTTTCTAATAAAAATACTCTCAGAAAATAACGAAAAAATAACTCAAGGTAGAGGAGACTTCTTTTTTTTTTTTTTTTTAATTTTTTTTTTCATCGTTTTTTATTTATTTTTGGGACAGAGAGAGACAGAGAATGAACAGGGGAGGGGCAGAGAGAGAGGGAGACAGAATCGGAAACAGGCTCCAGGCTCCGAGCCATCAGCCCAGAGCCTGACGCGGGGCTCGAATTCACGGACCGCAAGATCGTGACCTGGCTGAAGTCGGACGCTTAACCGACTGCGCCACCCAGGCGCCCCGGTAGAGGAGACTTCTAAAATTTAAAAAGATGATTTACCTTTTCAGTTTATCATTTTATCAAATAGAATTTATATATGATTGCATGTATTTTTGTTTCCTTATCTGTAAAATAGGCGACATATATCCCAACCCCCTTCCCAGGATTGTTTAAGGATTCAGAGCCATTATGTATTAAATGAGATCAGTGTTGAACAACCCACTGGGCTTCCTTGCTAGCTAAGTCACTGCTGAATAACAGCTTAACATCGTGTCTTGTCTGATCTCCTGTCCCTGCAGGTTGTAAGTCAACAGGCCATCAAAGAGTCAGAGCTGTGCATGTCAGTTTTCTAGTGCTTAAGACCTATTATACTTTCTTGCTTCCTTTCCATCTCAGTTGACAGGTTTTACTGAATAAAGTGTCACTTTGAAATACCTTCATTTTTTATTTTCTTTGTAAATAGGTCTGTGAAACCTGTAACTTTCCCAGAGATTTTTTTTTAAATCCCTATAAATGGCTTTGAAAGCATAGAGTCCTTTGGGAGCAGTGTTTTTGTATGCACTGTTCCTTCTTGCTAATATCTCATTTTAACAACGGAGATACGATTTTTTTAGTAGGTTCAGGAAATTTCTACCATTTCTAAGTGTTAAATGCTTTCTTTAAATGTCAGAGTAATCCTGCAAGATTTTTACATGAAATCAGATGGTGGGCTATTTATGTATTTCTTCATTCTGGATATTGAGCTTATTAGAAACATTTTATGTTCTTTCACCTTATTAAACATATAATCATTAATTTTATAGTTGAAACACTAAGATATAAGAGGCAAAATTATTTGACTTTTTAATAATTTAATAATAAATACTAATAATTTAATAATTGGCTTTTTAATCATCAGGGCCAGGATTGGATTTTTAAATGCTCTCTACCCATGCATTGCCTTGTGGAAAGAGATTTAGCATAAATGTTCTAGCTTCTAATTAATATTAAATTCTTTAGAAATTCTAAGTTTTAGAGATGCCTGGGTGGCTCAGTTGGTTAAGCGTCCAACCTTGAGTCAGGTCATGATCTCACAGTTCATGGGTTCGAGCCTTACGTCAGGCTCTGTGCTGACAGCTCAGAGCCTGGAGCCTGCTTCGGATCCTGTGTCTCCCTCTCTCTCTCTGCCCCTCCCTCCCTCCCTCCCTCGTGTTCTGTCTCCCTCTCTGTCTCTCTCTCAAAAATGAATAAAGACTAAAAAAAATTAACAAAGAAATTCTAAGTTTTAGATAAATAAGCACAGCAGACTTCAAAAAGTAAAAAGTATTGAATTTCCAACCAAAGCATATTTGACTGCTTCAAATTAGCCAACCTTCAATTTACTCAGCAATATATTCATGCTCTGAATTTATTCTCATACCATGTTCACATCGTATTACCTGATGTAAATTAACAACGGTCTCTACCACTTGCCCCTTGTATGCTTTGGAAGACATATGTAACATCTGTGTTTTGGCCTTCTTGTCTATAAAATGGTGATCATGCCCTTTGAGCTGCAGTGAGAAGTGAGCCGGGGGGTGCCACTGACGAGAACAGCACTGCTTGCCTCCTACCCTAGCAGCCCCCAGTCTTCCCTGGACAGGGGACGCAGGCGTAGAGGAAGAAATCCCAGTTGGATAATCGCCTGGTGTCATTTTAATTCTTTGCTAATGTCTTCTTGGCTTTGACAGCCATATGCTGTCTATCTTCTCTTGTCACCAGATAAGTTTTTAAAAATTATTTTACTTAGTTGGAAGTGAGCATTTAGACCTAGCTAGTATTTTCCTCCTCCTCATGTAATATTTAGAGTTAGTTATCTGATCATGCTACCATCCCGGAGCGATGTGTTGTAGGAGTCTCGTCTGTAGGCCTCATTTATATCAGCACACAAAAATAGTGCATATCACAGCATTTTTTTTTTCGTGGTCTGTGCTTATATGCAGTTGTTAAAATCAACCACCAAATATTTACTTTATTACAGAAATAATACCTACTCATGCTTCATGTTTTAAAAGTTAGTTTATGTGTCTTTGGTTGCTCTTTGAAAGGACCCTTCTGAGATAGTGATGACAGGGATTGCACCCATGTGGTATTAAAGGAGCTGGGGCATGGAGTCCGGTATGGGCCTACTTGGGATGGTAGGAGCTAGCTAGCTATGGGGCTCTTGGTACTAGAATTGAGATCCTTCCATTGCACTCTGTCCTTTGTGAAGTGTGAATGAAGAAGTGTCTGCTCTCTAGCTCTGGGGCAGAATCCGGAGTCTTTATTAACCGCAGCACGTCTTTTCTGCAGCCGATGCTAGACCCAGTCATCCTCACTGCGATCCAGGATGTACGGAGCGTGGAGGAAAAGGACCTCAAAGATAAGGTAAATCCCGTCTCCAGACAGGTAGGCCCCAGAGCCTGTTAGTCCTCAAAGCACAGCCAGGACTCGGGGCAGGGTTCACACACCATCGTTCTTTGGATTCTGGTCATATACAACTCACATCAAGTTCATTTTACATTTTCTAACCAAGAAATGCTTTTTGTAAAGCATCAGTATTCTGAAGCACCAGGTTGGCATTAAATCAATAGAGTGATTATAGGGTTCTCAGTAAGTGATACCATTCAGAATTTTACTAACGTGTTGATTTAGAGAGTATTCTAACAGGTATAGCATTGAAGAAGCTTTTAAATAATTCAGTACTACAAGCTTATCCAAAGTTGTTTAAAGTAATTTTAGCATTTAAGTTTAACAGTCTTTATTTTGTTGACCTTGAAATTCTCACAGGATCCTTCCCTTTGCTCACCTGTGTGCTAACTTTTGTTTAGAAGCAAACTAGTTAATTGACCATATGGAGTATGAGATACCACCAACCATTGCTGTTGAAAATGTCCCGTACTCCCGTGTCTGAATTGGGAGCAAAACGTTCTCATGGCTCCTTTTCTGTTTGTGTGTGCTTTGAATAAAAGAGATTGGTTAGCATCCCCGAGCTCTTGTCTGCCATCAAGTTACTCTGCATGCGCTTCCAGCCGGATTTGGTGACCGTGGTGGATGACCTTCGATTAGACATCCTACTGCGCATGCTGAAGTCGCCACATTTTAGCGCTAAAATGAATTCCCTCAAAGAAGTAAGTTTTGTATTTGTTTGTAGAAGACTTAAAGCACAGACGCTTTAAGTTCTGCCAGAACTTGCGGTCATTAATATCAGAATGTTGAGAAATGAAGCAAAATAATTTCTTGTAATCATACAAAAAAGAGGTAACAGTGATTATATATAAAGTGGTATCTGTGTTCGTAATTGTTAACGCGATCTTTCTACGTGTGTTACATTCAAAATTCATTCTCTGAAATATTTGGAAATATTTAGTGTTTTTGTGAAATTGCCCGGAGAGTGCCCTTGTTGGCGCCACATTTTTTTTTTTTAAATATTTTAATTTATTTTTGAAAAAGAGAGAGACAGAGCACGAGTGGGGGAAGGGCAGAGAGAGAGAGAGAGACACAATTCAAAGCAGGCTCCAGGCTCTGAGCTGTCAGTACAGAGCCTCATGTGGGGCTCGAACTCATGAACTATGAGATCTATGACCTGAGCTGAAGTCAGGTGCTCAACTGACTGAGCCAGCCACGTGCCCCGGCTCCACGTTCTTTTTAAAGAGACATCAGGAATAAGTAGTCTGTTAACTTATTACAGTAACTGGCCTTTGATACATTTTGGCTAATTATCAGACCACATTGCAACACTGTAAAAGTCACAGGGTATGTATACATATATATGAAGATTTTTATTGTGCATATTTGCGCTGGGTTCTGTCACAATAATCCTGTCTTCTTAGGTAACCAAACTAATAGAAGATAGCACTTTATCCAAATCTGTGAAGAATGCTATAGATACAGACAGATTGTTAGATTGGCTGGTTGAAAACTCAGTTCTGTCCATTGCACTGGAAGGTAAGTTGCTTTTTAAAAACATATATTTCTTAACACGTAGTTGTAAGTGATGTATTTTTATATCAAAGAAAGGTGTGAAAATGTTGTTTTGACTGTATTAGCCTTTAAATCTGGTAGCGAGTTAATATTGCTTTGAATTAATAGAACCGTATTTAGAAAGTCAATGTTTACTGAATCTGTCTGCCTCTTGGGTGTTTCTTCCCTTAGGCAACATAGACCAAGCACAATACTGTGATCGTATAAAGGGGATTATTGAACTCTTGGGCAGTAAATTGTCTTTAGATGAACTTACTAAAATTTGGAAGATACAGGTAAGTTGATCAGAATTATTTTTGCCTTTTTCTGACATTTCTGTCAGAAGGAGAGGGAAGGAGAGTGGTGAACAAGCAGGGAAATGGGTCTTGTATCCTGCTTTAGTCAAAGCGGAGCTGCTCCAATCTGTTTTGCAGTTCAGGGCTTCTGCTAAGATTGTATATGTGAGAAAGGATTGCACTACTCAGAAGATGTAAAACTACCCAGCTAGTCTAGTCTTCTCATGTCTCAGATTGAAAAAAAAATGAAAAGCTTTACCGCAGGCCACACAGCGGTTAGGAATTATATGTCTTTTGTCTGTCAGTCTCCTGTTCTTTTCACTGTGTTTGCTTATCCATGTTCATGGATAGGTGTTTCCTGTTCAGTTCTGTTAAATGAGGATGAAAGTAACACTGAGTTTACAGACCTCAGCTTACCAGGACCCTCAGCAGCTGTGACAGAGTCAGCCACACCCTTCATTTTCTTTTTCCTTTGCTCTGTTAATATCCATTTGACTCATTTTCCTCCCACTTTTCTGGCACCCTCTTCAAGTCTCCTTTACTAACTTATTCTCTTCTACTTTGTAAATGTTAGTTTCTTTCAAGCCTTAGTCCTTAGCCCTTTCCTCAGTGTATAATTTTCCATTAAGCAGTTTCCTCCACTCCTGTGGCTTTGACTGCTTTTGGATGCTGCTGACTCTCAGAATTCTGTCCCTAATCCATACCTCTTCTTGGCCCTCCAGTGCAGTGTATGTAAATGTACATATAACTCTTGTGCCTTCATGCATGCCATCTTGTAGGCGTCTCATATCCAGTATGTCAGTACCTAGTCCTTTTTCGGTCTGTTTCAGTAATGGTGTTAGCCTTCATCTAGTTGCCCAGCCAGAAAGAGGCCCGGAGCTCACCTCGACTGTACCCTCTTAGACACCGTATCAGTCAGAACCTGGTCAGGAAACAGAAGCCTCGCTAGGTGTCTCAGAGGGAACTGGATACTGGGGGTTGTTGACACAGGTGTTGCTAGGGGGGAAGAGCAAAAGAGAGAAGCAGGAATGCTGGGGGAGCAGAGTGGGGAAAGGGCATACAAAGTGCAAGGAAAGGAATCTGCTTTTGGAGATGCTTTCGCTGCAAATGCCGGGATTGCCCGTGAGCCTGGCACCCCCAGCAGGGCTCCTGGAAGCCCGTGCTGCCACCAGGGCCAGCACCTGCGTCCAGTCCCTGAGCACAGAGCAGTGCCTCTTTCTTCCCCCTGCCTTCTCATCTCCCCGCAGTGCCTCCCCTGGGCAGGACCTAGCGGGAGCATAGCTAGTAGAGGAAATGTGATTGGCAGTCTGGCAGCCTGGCAGCAGGGAGCAGACTCTAGAACGTTAGGTGCAGGACAGACAGAAAACGATTCTGGGTCCTACAGATCTTACTTCCCATGTCCGCTTTCATTGATTGAATACCCTCACAGAATGTTGTGAGTGTAAGTTGTGAGTCCACATAAGTCTAAAGATTAGAGATCATGATGGATACAATGTATATCCCTACTGCATGCGGTGAATGTTTGTATATGGCAGATACTGGAAAATTCTTGTGGAATTGACTCTAAAAAAGTCCCTGCCTTTCAAGTCCTCCACATGGTGAGCAGTGAGGCATGATGGAGTCATGGTTGAGGTCGTAAAGTGAGTTTCAGCCATAAGGACAGCCACAGGACCTACATCTCTGAAGCAGAAACTTACTGCCCAAGGAATAAATAGCTATTCATTGAAGTTACAATGTATCTATGAGCAAAATAGAAAAGGAGGTAGAGACTCCCCTCAGCTGGAAGTGAATGTAAAGTCCTGAAATCAATTTGAATCTTTATTTGCCAGTGGAAAATACTTTGCACTCCCGTTGAAGTGAATATGTCAGATTGAGCACTTAATTGTCATCTTTTGAAAGATTTAATACTGCTAGGAATTTAACCAAGGCCAACTGATGGCCATTAACAAGGGTCGCTTCCTTTAGTTTTGCCAGTATTCTCATGCAAGGGAATGCCAATGAAACTAGAATCAGTTTATCTTTATTGCTGTTTTGCTTTCCTCTTCTGTCAGTTGCAGGAGGGGGGGATGGGAGGCTGAGGTTTTTTCCAAGTTCCAGGACTTAACTTGCCCCCCATGTTTCCTTTTCCAGTCGGGACAATCATCTACTGTGATCGAGAACATCCATACTATTATTGCTGCAGCAGCTGTCAAATTTAATTCAGATCAGCTTAATCATTTGTTTGTTCTCATTCAGAAGGTACGTGTCCAGTCAAACGTGCTAGCTTTTTAAGTTTTTTCTAAAAGAAGCTTCCGCCTCTAAGCTGGAAGCATCTAAACATACACTCTTCTTGCTTTATCGAACCTTTCTAGCTCAGGTGTAAACTTTCTGCATATTTTGCCGGTTTGATACAATTGGATTGTCTTGCCTTTTCCCTTCCGCAGAGCTGGGAGACGGAAAGCGATAGAGTAAGACAGAAGCTGTTGAGCCTGATTGGACGAATAGGCCGGGAAGCTCGCTTTGAGACCACATCTGGAAAGGCAGGAGGATGAAATTAATCTTTCCAGCTCCACATACTTTATGCGGTTGTTCGTGCATGTGTGGGCTCATCTTGTGTGGTGTTATTGTAGGTGTTAGATGTACTCTGGGAACTGGCCCATCTTCCGACCCTGCCCAGTAGCCTTATCCAGCAAGCCCTGGAGGAGCACCTGACGATCCTGAGTGACGCATACGCGGTGAAGGAAGCAATCAAGAGAAGCTACATCATTAAGTGCATAGAAGATATTAAAAGGGTTGGTCTTACCTTCGACCTCCTTTTGTTGTCAGAGCATCAGTAGCATTGTCTGAGTAATTAGGACCCAATGAATTTCTTAGCCTATTATGTAAATCAAATGTGCGACCTGGAAACTCTTACCTTAGAGTCCAAGATTTGGAAATTGTAGATACTACTTCTACCAAGTCACTTACATTTCTCTCAAAATTCATTTCAGCCCGGAGAGTGGTCAGGTTTGGAAAAAAACAAGAAGGACGGATTCAAGGTAAGACTTTTCACATGGAACTGCCCAAAAGGTATACTAATTTAATAATTTCTTTTAATAAGTGTTTTGGTGTTTCTTTGAGTAATGCTCGGAAACTGCCGTCTATTCACAAATCCAAGGTCACGTTCACAGGGTAGTTTTATTATTTTCATAAAATTACAAGACCTTTAACTTAGTTTCTTCTTTTGTAAACTAAATGCGAAGTGTGCACCGTTTTAGTGAGTCCAATGGATTCTGCATAAATACCATGCCCATTTTTCTGCCATGAGGGAGAAGTGGAGAGTGGGAGAAGAAAGAGAAGGGAAGAAGGAGGTTCATTCAGTGCTGGCACATAGTTGTTGTTCAGGTGCCTAGTTCAGAGGTGTTCATAAAGTGATTCCTTGGTGAGTCTTGCTGCTAGGACCCAATACTAGGAGGCGGGCGTAGGCAGTGACAGCCAATGGGGCCACTGCTCTGGGAACCCTTTGCCTCAGGGCTCCGGCCTCCAGCCTGCTGGGCACCTAGGGGCTGCCCTTTGAAAGCATGGTTAGCAGAGTAAGCAGTGATGACTGTAGCTCTCCCGTCCCTGCAGTGCTTAGACATCCAGTCTGTGCTCCGGAGGGCTGATCTTGGGGCGGCTCATTGGAGCGACCTCCCCTGTTGCGGCAGGATCCCCACCCCCCCACCCCCGCCCCGCCAAAGCAGTGCCCTCCTCTAGCCGAGGCCCTTGGGTTGCCCAGACCAAATGGAAAGCCTCATAACAGGAGGGATTTCGTTTTATTGTAACATAAAAAAAGGTTTTGGTGAATGTGGCTTAGTAATTTCATTGGCTAAACATTTTTCTTGGCTTTCATTAATAAGTGTTTCTTTAAAGGTTCTTGAATACTGCTAATTTTCATTGGTATATTCAGAGACTCTTAGCTCTTATTAAGAGGCCGTGGTGATTCAGTGAGCTTTTATTAAGTTATATTTGGTCATAAAGTTTAGTTAGGGACACGTAAGAACTTGTGTTTTAGATTTCTAATGCCGAAATGTGATCAGGTGAATTTTCTACATATAACCTAGTCTTAGAGATTTTCAAAAAGTCACTCACAAACTGGAGGTGATGATGCTCAGGTTTTAAGGAATTGTTCCTTTAATTCAACAACATTGCTCTCGCTCTCAGATACAGTGTGAATTTTTCCAGTTCTCTCAGCTTAGCAATTCAGATACTTTGTTGCAGTCTCTGTCTTTGCGGTTGACCCTCATCCAGAGTGAGTTGTGTAAGGAGTTCAGACCCTTCCCTAGTAGTAGCAATAGCAAGACGAAAAGGTATCTGTAGACAAACAGTCTTGTCTTCTCAGCAGCAGATACATTTCTTTATAAATCTGAGGGTCCCAGCTCAAGGGACTTTTTCCTGCCTCCAGGGAAATGGCTTTTGAACCCAGCACCCCTTTCCCGCCGCCTGCTCCTTCCTCGCCGTGGCTCAGCATGACTTCGCTCTTCTAGTCGTAGCGTCGGTGCCTCTTTGTTGCCCCTCTTTGCGGTCACTTCATTCATGCCTGTTGTTTTATAACAAAGCTCAAGTCACGTGGCGATTTTTGGAGTCATTTTGTGAGACTTGAAAGGAGTGCCCTTCCGTTTTTATTTCCCACTGCTCCCAGTTAAAGAAATTCTGATGTACCATGATTTCATTCCAAATAATACCTTGCGTTTACATAGCACTTTTCAATGGACTGAGTGCTCTCGCACATTCGCTCTGAAAGTACACATGGCTGAGGGGGGCAGCGGGAAGATCAGAGCCCCCTGGATCTGGCTCCAGGCAAGGGGGTGAGTTATATCCTGCCACTAAAGGTGTTTTTCTATGCTATGCCCTTTCCTGCCAGGCAGCAAGGTGGGCTGACTGGGGATTATGTCTCCCTGCCAGGCTACACAGAAACTAAGCAAAGGGTAAGACAAGATCACCCACCTCTTACTCCCCTCCCACCCTCAGCTACCTCTGTTCCCCCAACTGATTCCCCTTCCCTCTGCTTTTGACACTTTTAAAATTCCCAGATTCCACTGTTGTGTTCGGAAGTTCCGACCCTTATTTCTTAACTTTATTTCTGTAGATTCTGCCAGGATACCTACCCTTGGCTCCCTTGGTCCTCTTTCCTTTGCTTCCTTTATACCTTCCACTGTTTACCCCCAACCCTCTCCCTCTTATTTCACTCCTTTTCTCCCTTCAATTAAAAATTTAAATGTACGCATCCCCCCCAAAAAAAAAAATCACTGAGCCAAAAAAGTTGTTTTTACTCAAGTAGCAGTGTTTGGGTATTCCCTAAGTCATTCTCTTCAGCACCACCCCTGCCCCCCAGCACAGTGCCTGGCAGCTTCTAGGTGGATGCCCGCCCCTTCCTCTTATTCCGCCCCTTCACCCTGTGAGGACACTAAAATCATTACTTACCCAGAGTGGAGTGGCCTCTACTTGCCAAAGCACGTAATTCAAAGCAAAAGTAGCAAGATGTCCTCAGTACAGCCTCACAGTGATGTGGTTAGCACAGGAGGAAATATTTTTTTAAAAACGTCCTCCCATGCAAAAATGTGTGCTTTGAATCTAGGGTAAATGGCTAGGTCTGGAAAAAGAAGACAGATGAGAAAGGGGGGATGTTCAGCTTTGAGAAGAAAATTCAAGAAAGAATATGAAAGTGTTCTTTAGAGACTTAGATTGTGATAGAGAAGTTTGATCCCACTGACTTTTTATGTCTCCCAAGAAGTCGCGGGAGGCCTGTTTCAATATGAGAGAGCAGTGAACTTTCCATGAGAAGTCGGCAGTAGAATGCACTGTCTCCTCATCACGGGAAGCACTAGGAGACTAGCCGTTAAACCAGAGTGACTGAGGATTTAGGCATAGGTTTGCAGGCTATACCAATTGACTTTGAAGGCTTCATCTGATATTGAGGTCTAATTTGGACATACCGTTACCGCCTACTTATGAAATCTCAGCTCCATTACCAGGCATTATCAAATGTGCTCATTTTAATTGTTCACCGTAGTCTCTTGCCCTTTTGGTAAGCGGAGAAAAATAATTTAAATTTTTCTTGTAACTGAGCAACATCGTGTCGTGGATATGATGGAATAAATAACATCTTTCCTGTTTGCTAAACTTTAGAAAGGCCATATCAGAAATACTTTTTAAATTCCAATTTTATTTGATTTCCTGAATTTTATTGGATAGTGAGCTACTTTCAAAGGATGATTTTCTATGTTAAATAAAAATATTCTAACCATAATTAACTGAAATCGTCCTAAGACTGCTTTTTAATATATCTGATTATTTGCTAGAGGGTTCATATTTATATCCTCATGTTTATAATCCTTTTGGTAGGTATGAGTTTGGACTTAAGCCTTAGGGTTTTCATCTTTGTCATTTTGCAACTCTTCTGTTTTAGCACAAATACGTAGGTGGTCTTGCAAACAGTTGGCCTTTAATATATACCTTATTTCTCTGATTCTAAGATGCCAGTGACTGCAACCCGCATCACAGATTTCGTAAGTTGCAGAGAAGGAAAAAAGAAGCTCAATTTTAGTTTTACCATTCTTTAGTTTAAATTCACACTCAAGAGTTTGCATCTAAGCCTCTTGCTGACCAGCCTGTACGGCTTCACTGGCACAGTGCTTTTCATTATCTGGTAGTGACTTTGACCTCCGTAAGAATGACTGTATCCTTCCGAGGCATGTTAAAGACTATGGAATTTTGTGTCCTTGTGCTTTTTTGTAAAACTCAAGCTGCTTTTTCCTTAACTGAGTCAAGTTGTGTATACTACAAGATAAACAGCTTCTCTTGAATTTTGGGTGCAACCTTCGGACAGAGACATTTAGTGGTGGGTGACACGGCCCTTCACAGGGTACGAGTCTGTCACACCAAATTCTCCTGGCTTTGAGACTGAGACCACTGGCAGGATTCTTTGCTTTTGAGTTGACAGACATGACAGGCTAATCCTGTTCCATCGTAGTGTCATCTCTTTGACAGTTTAAGTAACAAATTTGTGATCTAAATTCAAGTTAAGAAGCCATCCTTGTTTGGTGCTACATATATGAGGTCACAACTAACATGACGGGTAGACGAACAAGTAGATACCTTTCATATACAGCTAGGGGTGCATGTACGCAGGTAAGGACAGCTGTGTCAAAACTTTCTCCCCCCCTAGTGGCTGCTCAGTTACTTTTGACAAAATTGTAAAAAGTGTCAATTTCAGAAATGTTGAAATTTATAAAACCTGTATCTTAGAATCCAGGAAATACGGTATTTGCGATTGGTTGGCTGATCTCCAAGAAGACCAGTCTTGTTTTGGGCAATAGCTCGCTCTCGTTTACATATTCAGTAGTATGCTGTTTTTCTGCCAAAGACAGAAAGTAGGTTTTTTCAGAAGTATTTTCTGCCCCATAAAGGTCTTCAGGTTACTGAAAGACGTGAAGAAGCAAGAAGGCTTTGAAAACGAAAGCAAAATTCAGCCTTGAAAATAAAGGCTAAGGACCTAAAACTTGTACTCAGTTTTTTAGACACTTAATCGATTATTTGATTAATAGTGTTAAACTGACAGCCTTCCAAATTTTACAGATCTCTTAATTTGAAAGTTGTTCTATATTAGAGAGCAGTTCTGTTTTTAAAGATTATTTCACGAACATCAGACTTTCCAGATACGTACTACGAAGATCTGGATTGTTCTGTACCAGTTTCAGAAATAACGTTTGAAAGTGTTTCTGAAAAATACAAAGTACAAATGTAAAGTGGCTGTAATAATTAATAAAAATTGAATTCTCTCTTGCAAAATTGTTTTAACTAGGAGATATAAGCAGGTCATGAGTATTTTCTTGAATATATAGACCACTATCAGTGTCTTGATCATATCATTGGTATCTCAATCATATAATTGTAGAAAATCATACTTCTATACCATTTTCGTCACCAGCCAGTCCAGTATTATCCAAGTTAAACTTTGCCCGTCAGTTCATTTGATCATGTCAACATGTCCTAGCAGCCTGTGCTACTTAATCTATCCTCTGAAATTGCTAATCCCTTGTCGTCTGTTTTTTGCTGATGTACCCTATACATTTACTGTCACTTCACATCCACTCCTGTTTGCAGTTCTTGGCCTTAGGAAATTGCATGCGGAATAAGAAGTTGAAGACTGACTTACGAGTGCATGGAGATGAGCTGTAAATGAGCAGTGTGGACAGAAAAATAATAGAATGTCTAGCATCAAACCTAATCGACTTGGGAAATTTTTATAGCTAATAAATTTTGCCTGCCATTTATTTCTAGATGTAACTCATGTAACTTCTTTTTAACTCTAGTCGTCTCAGCTTAATAATCCCCAGTTTGTGTGGGTGGTGCCAGCCTTGCGTCAGCTCCACGAGATCACCCGCTCGTTTATAAAACAGACCTATCAAAAGCAAGACAAGGTAAGAGAGCAGCTATATTTGATCAGCATACAATTCTACCTACTTACACAACTTCTCTAATAACAAAACATAAATAAAATGGTTGAGTTGTAAAGTCACTATTTTACATCTTTATGGTTATTAAAACAGCTCATTTATGTTCTTTAATAATCTTGAGTTCAAACATCATTCTGCTCTCATTTCTATAAGAGCTCTTCTTTTGCAACATCCTTGATTCATTTCCTTTTTATTTCCTTAATTGATTGACATGATTATGCCAGTTTTTAAAAGGCTGAATGGTATTTTAGAACTGTGTTCGAAAAGATTTAAAGACATTTGATCTCAGGAAGATGAGATTGTTTAAAGGACCCAGAGCTTCTTCAGTGTACGAGACTTGGGAGGAAAGACCTGAAAAGTAGGCAAGAAGCGAAAAGATTCTTTTCTGAAACCCGTCTTTTAAAAAAAAGAGATAATGTCTCTAGAAGCAGAACATTAGCAGAGAAGTTTATGAGTTCCCTAGTAAGTGCACATACTAGATGATTTTGTTTGCTTTTGTGTAGGGAATGAATCCTCAGTGAAGCAATCCTTAGATTTGCAGTCCCTCACTAGGGCTACGTGCTGATGCGGAAGCTTCTGCTAAACTCACAAAATGACTGCAGATTCTCATGCCATTTTTCTTTTTGTTGTTTTTTGCCAAGAGCATCATTCAAGACTTGAAGAAAAATTTTGAAATCGTGAAGTTGGTGACCGGAAGTTTGATAGCTTGTCATCGACTTGCAGCCGCTGTGGCTGGACCAGGAGGCTTGACTGGTTCCACGCTGGTGGATGGCCGATACACTTACCGGGAGGTATCCGGAGCTGTGCTTTCGTGTCGCGCTTTACAGCATCCGTTTGGCTATTTGCGCGCGAACTATAAACACGATACCGGTAGGGTGTCGCGCTAAAGAGGTGGCATGAGGTTTCTTTGTAGCGATGGAGCAGTTTTATGTTTTGACTATAACCATTTTAAACAAATTTTTATTTATTTATTTATTTTTTTAACGTTTATTTATTTTTGAGACAGAGAGAGACAGAGCATGAACGGGGGAGGGTGAGAAAGAGGGAGACACAGAATCTGAAACAAGCTCCAGGCTCTGAGCTGTCAGCACACAGCCCGACGCGGGGCTAGGACTCATGGACCACGAGATCGTGACCTGAGCCGAAGTCGGCCCCTCAACCGACTGAGCCACCCAGGCGCCCCAACTATAACCATTTTAAAATAACAGTTTAGGAAGTTGTTATTTGTGGGCGAATCATTCAGCAAATCATCTTAGAACTGCATACGATAAAGTGATAAAGATGACCATGTTTCCTCTGCCTTTCATATGAAATGATAATGGTCTATGCTGTGGAGAACTGCTTTCGTTTTTCAAATCAGTTGATTAGTAATATTGTTTTTAAAAATTAGAAAAAAAACTTAACCAGTGTTTGCGGTATTTCAGTTTGAGGTTACGGAGATGATATTTTACTGCCATCCAACTTGACTAGAAGTTGTAACAGACTTGAAGTAGTTTCCACTGTATCGTGCTGTTAACAGATGTCTCGCCTTTATTTTACCCTAAATTGTATGTGTAAGCGTTAGGTAGAATTCTTGTTTTAATTTTTAAAAAGTGTGTTTTAATTTTGCTTTTGCGTAGGAATGCCTGGAGTTAACTAATCAGCATTACTTCTTTTTGCAGTATTTAGAGGCCCATCTAAAATTTCTAGCATTTTTCTTGCAAGAAGCCACTCTGTATCTGGGTTGGAATCGTGCCAAGGAAATCTGGGAGTGTCTTGTGACTGGCCAGGATGTTTGTGAATTGGATAGAGAGGTAAGAAGATGGTAGTGTGGCTAAAATAAGGCAGAGGTGGGGCTTCTATAGTTTACCTTTTTTATGGGTCTCATATCGTCGATTCTAAATGCTTCTCAATTTGCTAAGCACACATTTATGCTGATCGGCCAGGAGCTATAAGTGCTGAAAAACTACATTATATGATATATATCTATGACATAAACGTATGAGTTCGGTAATTTTTATACCATTCTGGACAAAACCAAATTGAGCCGAAAGAGCACAGCTGAAGAATTCTCGGTATGTCTTATAATTTTTCTCCCTCCCATGGAACTAATTTCAAGTTACCAACCAAGAACTTTGAGTTCCTGCAATGTTGTCGTACGGCAGAAACACAAACACAAACTTCATTGTTGTATTCTAAACACAAAGAAGAATAAATGCCCAGACAGATTTTTTTCTGACTATAATTAAACAGCTGAAAATAGATTAAGCCAGGAGCAGAACACCTGACTTGGCGTATTGTAACGATGAATTGTGTGCTCATCTCCGTTTGCAGAGTTGTAACTACTTCCTAGGATTGTTGAAAGGACTGAATAAATGCCCGTGCCTAGCACAGCGGCTGGCACACAACAAGGCTTATGAATAAACGTTAGTGGGCAAGCCCAAGTCTAACCTTCATTGAACAGTAGGAGTGTATATTTTCATTATCTGAGGGAAAGGCTGCTAGGAACTGCTTTATTTGGCTCTGGCGTTCCAGGCATTTCCGTTGTCCCTGGTAATACAAATTTTTGCAGCATTGAACATAGCCTATCTTCTGTCTCCCACTTTGGAATAAGTATTTGCCTAAAATGAATTTTAGTTATAGGGTAATGTTTGTCTTAATCCACAGATGTGTTTTGAATGGTTTACAAAAGGCCAACATGATCTCGAGAGTGACGTTCAGCAGCAGCTTTTCAAGGAGAAAATTCTTAAATTGGAGTCATATGAAATCACCATGAATGGTAGGAAGAAAACTTCAAGTCTTTTTTTCTCAGTTCTTTAAGAAATGTGATTCTTTCCTTTCCCTGTAAGCCCACTTCTCAGAAGCAACTAAGCAGTCTGGATTATCCTTCTGGACTTTTCTTTATGCGTATAAAGACATATCTGTGTATACCTGTGTTTATATACACAGATTAATTCCTTTTTATGTGAATAGTATCTCGTGATTCACTTTAAATTATATGGCCTTACCATTTCAGTTGTCAAATGGTAGCACTTATCAGTATCATTCTATTTTATGGCTGAATAATATTTCATTGTATGAATGTACCACATTTTATTTATCCATTCATCACTGATGGATACTGAAGTGTTAATCACTTTTGGCTATTACTAATAACACCACTGTAAGCATTCATGTACAAGTTTTTGTGTGGACATTAGTTTTCATTTCTCTTGGGTATATACCTAGGAGTGGAATTGAATCATATAATTAACATTTTGAAGAACTGTCAGACTATTTTGCAAAGTGGCTGCACCGTTTTATAATCCTACCAGCAACATCTGAGGGTTTCAGTTTTGTCACATCTTCACCAATCCTCGTTACTGTCTGTCGTCTTTATTCTAGCCGTCCTGGTGTGTGTGAAGTGTTATCTCGTGGCTTTGGTCTGCGTTTCCCTGATGACTAAGGATATTGAGCATCTCTTCATGTGTTTATTGACTGTTTGTCTATATTCTTTGGAGAAATGTCTGTTCGGACCTTTTGCCCATCATGAATTGGGCTGTTGGTCTTTTTATTGTTAAGTTGTGAGAGTTCTTTATATATTCTGCCTAGTGGCACCTCATCCGATAGACACTCTGCATATATTTTGTCCCATTCAGTGGGTGGTCTTTTCACTCTCTTATAGTCCTTTGAAGCACAAGAGCTCCTAATTTTGATGAGGTTCAATTTACCTACTTTTTATTTTGCTGCTCGTGCTTTTGGTACCATATCTAACAAACCGTTGCCTAATCGGAGGTCTTGAACATTTATGTCTGTTGTGTACCAAGAGTTTTACAGTTTTGGCTCTTGATATACTTTGAGTCTCTTCCTTGGTTATCTGTGTTACTTAGAGTGCATGAATTTATCTGACCTTCTGTAATTTCAGGGTTTAACTTATTTAAGACTTTTTTTGAAAATGTGAATCTTTGTGATCATCGACTGAAACGACAAGGAGCTCAGTTGGTAAGTACCTTCTTCCAAAATCTGGATAATCTGGATAGTCTAGTAAAACATGGCAAAAAAGGTGTTCTAATTGAGAGAAAACACGACCTTTTTTAAAGAATGGGCATCGCCTCAACTGCGTCTTTTGCTTTGATGACAGAGCTTCTCTTAGAGCGTAACGGAGGCTCCCTTTCTGGCACAGCGACACCTCGCTAACTGCCCGGGAGAACAAAGTTGACTTCTCATCCCTCTGTACTTCTTGCTGACCCAGGGCAGCCAGCATCCTCCTGTGGCTATGTGAATGCAGGACAGGGATAGTTTTATCGAAGCTTCCAGCTCCTCAGATCCAGTAATGGATGTGTTCCTAAAAAATAACAACATCTTAGGGCGCCTGGGTGGCTCAGTCGGTTGAGCGTCCGACTTTGGCTCAGGTCATGATCTCATGGTTTGTGAGTTCGAGCCCCTCATCGGGCTCTGTGCTGACAGCTCGGGGCCTGGAGCCCGCTTCAGATTCTGTGTCTCCCTCTCTCTCTGCTCCTCCCCTGCTCACACTCTGTCTCTCTCTCAAAAAATAAATAAAAGATTAAAAAAAAATAACATCTTTCATTCTGAAGATGAATCTTCGGTTCATCATAGCGACAGGGATTTGGGGAGAAAACTTTAGGAACAGACAGTGAAGCAGGAGAATGTGAGGATCTGTCGAATGTATGCAACTTATGTTTATATTTACATGTGAACCTTAAAAAAAAGAAAGGCAGTAAATAATGGTCTTTTTTAAGACCTAACTCTTTTGGTTCAAGGCCTGGCTTCGTGGATGGTACAAATTTTTACAAGATCTTGTAAGCTTGGATCCTGCCATTTGAACTGAGCTTTGGGAAGACCCGATTGAGCCTCAAGGATTATTAACCACTTCTAGCCTGGCTCTGTTTCCTTTTGAGGACAAGCTCCTGAAGCTGGTGCTACTTCACTCCTGTGCTATTTTCTGTAACCTGCTTGGGTAGATTTCCAGCTTGGGTTTAGGAACATCTGGAGAAAACTCTCCATATCTCCCCTGGTTGCCATGGACATAGCCCAGTGTTTCTGTGGTTAGTTGTTTTTTATTTAAAATATAGTACAGTAGTGCTCTCATATGTCTTGGCTTTCGCAGCCTTAATGCATATTAAACTGAAAGGTGTGGACTTAACGATATAACAGAAAATAATTGTAATTTTGTGACCTTGGTGTGCTGTATGATTTTTTTCTTTTGAACAGTATGTAGAAAAGCTGGAATTGATAGGAATGGATTTCATTTGGAAAATAGCCATGGAATCACCTGATGAAGAAATTGCTAATGAAGCTATTCAGTTAATCATAAACTATAGTTACATTAATCTAAATCCCAGACTGAAGAAGGTGGGTATCAAAGGACAGAAGGTACTTACACACAAAACAGAAAATTATATATATATATTTTTTGATAAGTTCTGACCTTTGGCGTGCCTGAAAATTGGCTTTTTTATTTTGATGTTTTCTCATTACTAATGATGGCAATTAAATGTCGGACTAATTTTAATTTCCATGTACCTCTTACTTTTAGGATTCCGTATCGTTACATAAGAAATTTATTGCTGATTGTTACACGAGATTAGAAGTGAGTGGCAAATTTTATTTAACATGTTTTTGAAATAAATGCTTTGACATTTTTCCTTTTATAATTTTCTGTTTGAGATCATGTGTCATGTTGATATTTGTGGCTGGATTCTGTCGAAGAATTTGTCAGCCGTATTATATTGTCACAGAGGGAACAGACATTTGCCTGGATTCCCCCAGTACAGAAATGTCCTCCGTAGGGAAGCTTTGCTTCTCTTTCCACCACGTCTCCCCCGCCCTCCACCCGCCCCCCCCTTTTGGGGTATGGGAACTGTCTTCAGAAAACGGGCCTACTCGACATTCCACGTTTCTAGTAGATTCTTCTACCCTTTTTCCTTTTCTGCCCAGGGTTTTTATGCAAGAACTTGTTTTTCCCACCCTTGCCCATGTTTCAGCTGCGATTATATCTTAGATGCTATTAAAGGCCATAGCAGGTGGTATTGGTTGCCTTTGTCCATTAGAAGCCTGCTGTGTGATACTATCTCACATACATTTCCAGTGTCTTGGCTCCAGCATGATGGTTAAAGTGTTAAACAGTCATTTCTGTTCTTAAGTTGTGTTTAAGTTTTTTACCTATTCCAGAAACGTAATGCTACTGCCCCCAGAGGTCAAGAAGTTAAACCTTGTGATGACGAATACATGCTTGAATCTGTGCAGGATTTTCATAGTTCTTCACCCAAATCTGTGACTTCACCCAAATCTGTCATCATAAAAAGCCATTTAAAGTATTCAAGTACCTTAATTAAATGAGGTACTGTTTAAGTATTCACATATGTAAAACAGTAGTTCTCAGCCAGGGGTTATTTTGCCTCCCAGAGAGCATTTGGCAATGTCTGGAGACCTTTCTGGTAGCAGTAGGTGGGTAGTGACTAGAAATCAGAGATGTGGCTAAACATCCTGCAAAGCCCAGGACAGCCCTCTAACAACGAAAAGCGTCCATCCAGCCCAAGGTAGCAATCGGCCCGAGGTTTGAGAAACCCTGATAATAGAATGATGGTTTCATGTTTCACAGGCGGCCAGCTCAGCACTTGGTGGCCCCACTCTGACGCATGCAGTGACCAGAGCAACAAAAATGCTTACGGCAACTGCTATGCCAACCGTAGCAACATCCGTTCAGTCTCCATATAGGTAAGTGTGCAGAAATTACAGCACGTACTCACACGATGCGTAAATACACATGTACCTGTTTGGAAAAATAACTGGCTTCTTTTTTGGTTGATTTTCCTCATTCTGTATCATAGTTTTTGCAGAGAGTTGTATCCTGAGAAATTGCGTATTCCTGTCATACATCCCAGATCTGCATTTTTTTTCTGAAGATCCGTAGGTCATTGTCACCAGAACCAAGTAGTGGTCTGCCCCGATCCTGTGCCTACTGGACAACTTTTGTTGTTTTGTTACTTTTTTTTAAAATTTGAATTCTTTCACTTTGACTCTGTGTAAATAGGAGTAAGCTACTCTTTACAACAGACTAAAGATATACTCGTTGGGTGAAGAGTAATTTTTCAAGTTTGAAGTATGTACTTACTGAGACATAACCTGTCTCCTGGTGCCCAAATCCAGGGCACTTAACAGCACGCGCAAAATGAGACGGACGGTAATGATTAATTAAAACTGTGCATTATAATAACATCATAGTTAAAATATTATTTCCTTAAAATTAGTTTTCAATAACTTCTAACAAGAACTTAACCCCCAGATATTTGTGTTCAAACTTTGAGCTGAAGTCTCCTGTTAGATTGCCCTGTTTAGTGTTTTCAAATATTATCAGTGAAACCCGAGTTCAGTATTTGCTATAGTTCTTTGATACAGTGAGGAACATAGGTGAGTATTCAGAAACATTAGAATGAAGCATAGCTCAGATGCTACTGTGAGGTTTTCTGAGCCTTCTATTCTTAGTAAGCAGCCCCCAATCACTGATGCCCAGGAAACCTTGGCAGGTGTTCAGAACGAGGCCTGCTCTGCTGCCCTCTAAGTGATGGGTGCACGTATTGTCTCTCTCTGCTCGGAATGACTTTATGTATGTACATATGTTATTTATTTTTATTTACAGTTCTTCTTGTTTTTAAAGGCTCCCTTTAGAATAGGAATCAAAGCAATAGCCTTGCTCACATTCATCATCTTTTTTTAAATGAGTACCGTGGGGGCGCCTGGGTGGCTCAGTTGGTTAAGCATCCGACTTCGGCTCAAGTCACGATCGAACTCACAGTTTGTGAGTTCGAGCCTCATGTCGGGCTCTGTGCTGACAGCTGGGAGCTTGGAGCCTGCTTCAGATTCTGTGTCTCCTTCTCTCTCTTCCCCTCCCTAACTTGTGCTCTGTCTCTCTATGTCTCTCAAAAAATAAATAAATGTAAAAAAATTTAAAAAAATAAAAATAAAAAATAAATGAGTACTGTGTAGTGATACTAATATTAGAGAGGCTCCAATAAAATTCAACCCTCTTGGACTTTTTTTTTTAAATGCCAGAAAGCAGGGCACCTTGCTGGCTCATTCAGTAGAGCATGCAACTCTTGACCTCGGGGTTGTGAGTTCAAGCCCCACGTTATATATAGGGATTACTTAAAGATAAAATCTTACCAAAAAAACCCAGTTAAAATGGCGGAAAGTGATTATAGATTCAACTCATGACCTTTGCGTTCCCACATTGTTGGAAGTGTATCTTAAATAGACTCTCATTAGGAATGCATGTTAAGAGTAGGGGTACCTGGGTGGCTCAGTTGGTTAAGTGTTCAACTCTTGGTTTCAGCTCAGTTCATGATCTCATGGTTCGTGGGTTCGAGCCCTGCGTCAGGCTCTGTGCTGGCAGTGTGGAACCTGCTTGGGATTCTCTCTCCTTCTCTCTCTGCTACTCCCCTGCTCGCTCACTCACTCACTCTCTCAAAATAAATAAACTTTTAAAAAATGCATATTAAGAGTCTTTAGTTACATGTTTGTAAGATGTGGTCCATCTTTATGACCTAGGTCCTTAATGATTCATTTATCTGACAAACCAGAATAGAAATCCAATTTTGAACTATTGGATTGGGATTTCCAAACTGCAACATCTTTAAATAAGTGCGTTATTTTTCTCTTTTTACTAAGTGTTTTTTATTCTGAATCATTTCATTTCATATTTGACTGACTACAGAGCACAGCCACAGGATAGTTCTTAACTGTTCTTATTATAAACTCCAAACACTGTTCATAGGAGTGTATAATTTCAGAGTTGCATTTGAACCATGACATTATAGTTTCTTATTTCACTGGTTTTGACAGAACTTCTCAGTGACCATAGTTCCACCTTTGGTGGCGGACGGGGGAGAGTTATTCTCTCATCTCTACAGTGGTCTGCAATGTTGTCTGAGATTTAATTCATTATTGAGGCACAATTAAGATAGTTCACTCAATAATTCACTTATTATAGGGGCACCTGGGTGGCTCAGTCGGTTGAGCGTCTGACTTCAGCTCAGGTCATGATCTCATGGTTCATGAGTTTGAGCCCTGCGTCGGGCTGTGTGCTGACAGCTCAGAGCCTGGACCTGCTTTAGATTCTGTGTCTCCTTCTCTCTCTGCCCCTCCCCTGCTCACGCTTTGTCTCACTCTGTTTCTCAAAAATAAGTAAATGTTAAAAAAACACTTTTTTTTAAAATAATTCTCTTACTATAGCATTTAGATATTCCTAAAGCTTCCCCACCTAAATATCAAATTCTAGTTCTTGCCCGTAGCCTGAAAGAATTTAGAACTCTGTTAAATATATTTAACAGTACTATTACAGCGTATTTAACAAACTCTTTCTAAAGTAGAATTTTCAGTACTGCTAATCAGCCAACCAGACCAATTGTTAGAAAGTGTTAGTACCTCTTTTCAGATTTAGAAAGATGCCTGTTTGAAATGCCTAGACTTTCTTTTCTGGGAGAGCACATGTTTAAATTAAGGACATTTGGATTTCCATCTCTTGATGTTAACACACGTAATGTTGTCTTTAGAATCAAATATGGAGCTGTGAGTACATAAGCTGCTGGACGTTAGAGTCTCGTTAATTCAGATAATAAGTAATATTCCCTAAGTCTGACCAAAAGGGATCTCAGGTCTCATTTTCAGGGGTTAAGCTAGCACTTAACCTTGCTATATGTTGCCTGTTCCAGAGATGGTTGTCCCCTGATGAGTGTTGATTTCTCAAGCACTTTGAAAACCTATAGGATAATAATTCTTAACACTTGTGTGTGTTTTTTAAATTCTTTTTAACGTTAAATTATTTTTGAAAGAGAAAGAGAGAGACAGAGTGTGAGCAGGGGAGGGGCACAGAGAGAGAGAAACAGAATGTGAAGCAGGCTCCAGGCTCTGAGCTGTCAGCACAGAGCCCGAAGTGGGGCTCAAACCCACAGACCGTGAGATCATGACCTGAGCTGAAGTTGGACACTTAATCGACTGAGCCACTCAGGCGCCCCACACTTGTGTGTTTTAACTCTACAGAATGTTCATTTAAACCAGATAAACAGTTGTTTGTCCTTCCTTCCTCCTCATTCTTAAACTATTTAGAACAGCAAGTCTTACTTGTGGTACACTTACTGGTTTTCAGCCAATTCAGAACTTTGTCAGATTCCATGTGTTTACAGAATTAGGTGGCATATTTTAGTGGTAAGATTATGAGACTCAAACCTACTGGTTGTTCACTCTTGGTGGATTGATGGACAGACAGGCCTGGAGGCCCAGGTCCTCCTTTATGGAACAACTGTGTAAAAAGACAGAAGGGAAAGGACAGAAAAGGAAACATGGAGGGGGCCTGCCTGTCCTCCCTTGCTCCGTCAATGCACAACGGCTGGCTGAGCCGCCTCCCGCCCTGGGTGACGGGGAAGTTTAGTCTTTGCAGATTTAAGCCTTCGGCCACTGAGGCTAACTGCGTGGTTTTGGTGAAGCAGATTGGAATCGTGCGACTTATTTCAAATACGTTCAAGTCTTCAGTTCATTTCAAATATGCTCAAAAAAAGTTTTTTAATCTATAGATCCACTAAACTTGTAATAATCGAGAGACTGCTGCTTTTGGCAGAACGCTATGTGATCACTATAGAGGTAAGCCTCTCTTCTTTTTAAAGCAACTTTATCATCCTGTCGTTAGACTCGTGTTAGGTGTGTACGTTGGAGACTTAACAGTGACGCTGTGCGTCTGACTTGTTTGACTTCTATTTTTTCAAGGATTTTTACTCTGTTCCACGAACTATTCTACCTCATGGTGCCTCATTTCATGGACATCTTTTAACTCTCAATGTCACGTATGAGTCTACCAAAGATACCTTCACTGTAGAGGTAGGTTTACGTTAAGCCCTGTAGCCATTTTCATACTGTCTCGATTCCTTCCCACGAGCACTGCGGAGCGGGATAGCTCCATGGGGAACTATTCTGCAAGCTGTTTAGCAAACAAATATAGACTAAAGGCCTGCAGCGAAAGGGAACTGATGGGTGTACAGAGGCACATGAATAAGTATATAATATAGCATCAGGTGGTGATGAGTGTTCTAAAGAATAAGAATAAAGCAGAATAATTTGGTAGAGAGCCAATGCGTATGTGTGAAATGTCATCAAATGGGCAGGGAAGTTCTCTCCGAGGTGGTGACATCTGAACAAAGGTGGAACGAAGTGACAACAAATAGTTTCTGCGGAAGAGCATTCCAAGCAAAGGGAGCAGCAGGTACTGAGGCCCTGGCGAGGGACTTGCGTGGCTCACTGAGTGACAAGCAAGGTGGCTGGTGTGAGGGGAGTGTAGAGAGAACGGGAAAGAGTGGAGACGGCAGCAGCAGAAGGACTCGAGATTTGATTCACAGGAGATGGCGAGGCATGGGGGGTGGGAAGACGGGACATTGAATTACTGTGGAAGGGAAGCCTTACAGGGCGGGGAGTTTTGTCCGTGGGTCCTCTGCTCTGTTCCCAGCTTCTGGAACAGTGCCTGGCACGTAGTCCGTGCTCACTAGCAGTTGTTTAAACGGACAAGTAAACAAAAGACTCCCAACAGCGTTTAATTTTGTCGTACAGGCTCACAGTAATGAAACCATAGGGAGCGTGCGATGGAAGATAGCCAAGCAGTTGTGCTCACCTGTGGACAACATACAGATATTTACGAACGATAGTCTGGTAGGTTTAAACCCACACTCTGTGGCCCTTCAGCCCGCCGTCAATGCCTTCCTCTTCCTGCCAGTAACTAAGAAACCACTTTTCGCAGCTGACCGTGAATAAAGATCAAAAGCTCCTCCACCAGCTGGGCTTTTCTGATGAACAGATCCTCACGGTGAAGACTTCGGGCAGCGGGACTCCATCCGGCAGCTCCGCGGACTCCTCGACCAGCTCCAGCAGCAGCGGCAGTGGGGCCTTTAGCTCATCGTACGCCATGGAGCAGGTACGGGGTGCCGGAGTCAGGTGACCAGTCAGAATTTAGGAAGCCCCTGGAGACTTGGATGACCGGGTCCTCTTCTCCCAGACACCTCCTGACCGGTCACGATGAGGTTCCTAAGGGAATGAGCGTAGACAGAGGAGAGGCCAAAGGACCCAGCCAGGGAACTTCTTTGTATAGAGATCGAGGGTGAAGAGGACCCAGCAGGGGAGACAACAGAAGAGCCAGAGAGGAAGGGGAAAGCCAAGTGAGTCCTGGCAGCCGAGTGAAGACAGGGTTGCAGCAGATTGTTGACTGTACCTTTAAAATACACCTAAAACCTAGTTAGTGTCATCTGCCTCCATGGCTTCCACACCGGTCCAGGCCCCCGCCATGCCTCGCCTGGAGTGTTCCAACAGTGCCTCCCTGCTCTCACGGCTCTGCCCCTAGACCCGTTCAGTCTCTTCTCTGTACAGTGCCTGGCAGCCCGGGGTCTTTTTAAACGGCAGTCATGTTGTGCCACCCTCAGCCCAAAGACTCCCAGGACTTCATCTCAGAGTAGGATCCAGGGTCTGCCGGGCCCCACAGGGCCAACCTCACAGACCTTCGTGGAACCTCTCTGATCTCTCCTCCCTTGGCCCCGCCTCGCTCCCACCCCTCCAGCTGCACTGGCTTCCACGTTGGTCCTCAGACTTAGCAGCGTCCGTGCACTTGCTCGTCCCTGTGTCTGGAATGTTCCTCCCCAATATCCAGGTGGTCCGCCTCACGTTCTTCGGCTCTCACTCAAATGTTGCCTTCTTGGTGGCAATCCTATTTACGTTCTTAGCTCCAGCCCTGCACTTCGTATCTCCCGTCCCGACTTAACGTTTTCTTTAACGTACCGTGTGTTTTATCATATGTAATGTCTCTCTCTCCCCAGTGAAATATAAACTCCATGAGAGCAGACTTCTGCCCGTTTTGCTCACTGTTGTATCCCCAGCACCTAAAACAGTGCCTAGAACATAAAAGGTACACAGTCAGGATTTTTTGAGTGATTGCCTGAAATCAGCCCGTGTACTTTGTACCCTCTCTGTGTCAGGACCGAGCTTGGCACCAGAGATAAAAACCAATGAGACTGGTTGTGCTTCTTAGCTTTTACAGTCCAGCAAGGAACATCACACCAGACCTTATGTAAAGGTATTCTAATAGCATGTGAAGGTTTTTTTTTTTTTTCTCATATTTGTATATATGTACACATATTGCCTTATTTCCAATTAAAAGATCTTTGTGTATTATGTTTTTTTACCTTAGCATAATCTTGCCATTGATCTCAACTCCTCAGGGTCAGTATTAGTATAATGTGTTTGTTTTTTAAGTAACCGTTCTTATAGTAAGAATTTAAGGAAGATCCCATTCAAGAGTAGCATTATGACAGTTAATTAACAACAAAAAAAATGTACAAACATCCTTTTACTTTATTGCACTTTGCAGATTTTGGGTTTTTTTTTTACAAATTGAAGGTTTGTGGCAACTCTGCACCAAGCAAGTCTGCTGGTACCATTTTTTTCCAACAGCATTTGCTGACTTTGTGTCTCGGTGTCACGTTTTGGTAATTCTCACAACATTTCAGACTTTTTGCTATTACATTTATCATGGCGACCTGTGGTCCCTGACCTGTGATGTTACTGTAATTACTTGGGGCACCACGAACTGTGCCCATAGAAGACGGTAAACTTAGTAAATGTTGTGTGCGTTCCGACTGCTCCACAACCAGCTCTTCCCCTTCTCTCTCCCCCCCTCCTCGGGCCTCCCTGTTCCCTGCGACAACAGCAATACTGGGATCAGGCCACCATTTTAATAGCCCTGCTGTGGCCCCTGGGCATTCACGTGAGAGGAAGAGCTGCACGTGTCTCCCTTTCGGTCAAGAGCCAGAAATGACGAAGCTTAGTGAGGAGGCCAAAAGCTAGGCCTCTTGCACCGAACGCTTGGCCAACTTTTGAGTACAAGGGAAAGTTCTTGAAGGAAATTGAAAGTGCTACTCCAGTGAGCTCCCAAAGGATAAGAAAGGGAAACGGCCACATTGCTGATACGGAGAAAGTGTGAGTGGCCGGATGGAAGGTCAGACCAGCCGCAGCATCCTCTTAAGCCAGAGCCTGATCCGGAGCAAGGCTCTAACTCTCCTTACTTCTTGGGAAGGCTGAGAGAGGTGAAGAAGCTGCAGAAGGAAAGTCTGAAGCTAGTAGAGGTGGATTCACGAGGTTTAAGGAAGGAAGCCATCTCCATAACATGAGATTACAAGGGGAAGCAGCAGGTGCTGCTGTGGAAGCTGCCGCAGGTTCTCCAGGAGATCTGGCTCAGAATTCATGAAGGTGGCTATACTACGCAACAGATTTCGGTACAGATGAAAGACCTTCTATTGGAAGAAGACGCCATCTAGGACTTCCCTAGCTAGAGAGGAGTAGTCAGTGCCTGGCTTCAAAGCTCCAAAGCACAAGCTGACTCTTGTTAGGGGCTAATACAGCTGGTGACTCTAAGTCGAAGCCAGTGCTCCTTCACCCCTGAAGATCTTAAGGCCATTGGGAATGATGCCTAATCTACACTTTCTGTGCTCTATAAATGGAACGACAAAGCCTGGATGACAGCACATTTATTTACAACATAGTTTGCTAAACCCACTCTTGAGACCTGCTACTCAGGAAAGAAGACTCTTTTCAAAATACTGCTGCTGAGTGACAGTGTTCCTGGTGACCCAAGAGCTCTGATGGAGATGTACAACGAGGTGAATGTTGTTTTCGTGCCGGCTAACCCAGTATCCGTTGTGCAGCCCGTGGATCAAGGAGTCATTCATTTCCACTTTCAAGTTTGAAAGTCCTGAGGCTATAGCTGCTATCCATAGTGATTCCTCTGATGGATCTGGGCAAAGTAAATTGAAAAACTTCTGGAAAGGATTCACCATTAAGATGCCATTAAGAATATTTGTGATTCTTGGGAAGTGGTCAGAATATCAACATTTGCAGGAGTTTGAAAGAAGTTGATACCAACTCTCATGGATGACTTTGAGGGGTTCAAGACTTCCCTGAACGAAGTAACTGCAGATGGGGTGGAAAGAGCAAGAGAACTAGAATTAGAAGCAGAGCCTGAAGATGGGATTGAATGGCTGCAATCTGATGATAAAACCTGAACAGAGGAAGAGTTGCTTCTTATGGATGAACACAGTGGTTTCTTGAAATGGAATCTACTCCTGTGAAGATGTGAATATTTTTGAAAGGACAGCAAAGGATTCAGAGTATCACATAAACTTAGTTGATAAAGCAGCGGCAGGGTTGGAGAGGACTGACTCCATTTTTTTAAATGTTTATGTATTTATTTTTGAGAGAGAGGGGGAGGGAGGAGACGGAGACTCCCAGGCAAGCTCAGCACTATCAGTGCAGAGCCCGATGTGGGCCTCGAACTCATGAACCATGAGATCATGACCTGAGCCGAAACCAAGAGTTGGATGCTTAACCGACTGAGCCACCCAGATGTCCCGGATTGACTCCACATTTGAAAGTTTTGTGGGTAAAATGCTATCAGATAGCCTTGTGTGCTACAGAGAAATTGTTCGTGAAAGGAAAAGTCCGTCAGTGCAGCCAACTCAATTGTTGTCTTATTTTAAGAAATCGCCGTAGACACCTCGGCCTGCACAGCCGCCACCCTCACCATCGGCAGCCATTGACATCCAGGCAAGACCCTCCACCAGCAAAAAGATTATGACTCATTGAAAGCTCACATGATGGTTAGCATTTTTTAGCAATAAAGTGTAATTAAGACAGGATACATTGGGTTTTTTTTTTTGATATAATGCTACTATACCCTTCATAGACTACAGTAGAGTATAAATGTATATGCACTGGGAATCCAAAAACTCACTCGACTCTTGCAGTATTTGCTTCTTGCTGTGGTCTGGAACTAACCCTGCAATATCTGAAGTATGCCTGTACACAACATCTTCAAGCTTAACATTTTCAAATTATCTCCTATTTATCCTGAATTTATTAAAAACGTTCCTTTGTATAATGACATTCTGTAGCGATGTCTAGTTTCTTAACTTTATAACCAAAAAATAGTACTTTAATCACATCTAAATCTCTTCTGCGTGTTGTGTGTGTTTATACATTTGTACTACTATAATTTTGCTCTTAAATCTTTCATTACCTTGTTTGCTCCTGATGAGCCATGATCAGCTTTTAATGGTGTCTACTCTCCATTCTGTTCATTATACCTGCCCATCATTTTACCTCTCTTCCACTGCCTGCCTTTTGGTGCCTTAGCCCCTCACCTGCAGGTGGGTAGGAGAGAGCCCTGTAAGTAGACGCACTAGAAAGTAATGGTCCCGCCGGTCTGTTCCCAGGTGTTGCTCCGTAGGGCAGGTAAGCACGCTGTTCCCCTCAAGCTTTGTAGTGGCCAGTCTTTCAGAATTAGTCATTTTATTGTTGGCACAATATTTCTATTTGGTTAGAAAAAGAGAAAATTCTTTCGTCAGTTTGTATTTATATTTTGCTTTTTTCCTCAGGAGAAGTCCCTCCCTGGTGTTGTGATGGCACTTGTATGTAATGTGTTTGACATGCTTTACCAGCTCGCCAATCTGGAGGAGCCAAGGTATGATGGAAATATTTATGAAGCATGAAAAAGAGAAAGCTATTAAAGTTAGGGAGCCCAGCGTATTTTTACTTTACATCTGTTAGGAACAAATGACTTTGTTCTTGAAACTGACTTACATGACAAAACTTGTATTTGACAAATTTCAGGATAACTCTACGCGTACGAAAGCTTCTCCTATTGATACCCACTGACCCAGCCATTCAGGAAGCCCTGGATCAACTTGATTCTCTAGGAAGAAAGGTATAAGCATCTTGGACAGTTACCTAACTGGCATGGAAATTTGATGTCATGATTCAGTAAAAATACAACCGGAAATCACTTTAAGGCCATGTGATACCATCTTCCCCATAACAGCTCTTCTTTAGAAAATTACTTTCACTGCAAATGGAAATCAGAACTTCATGTTGACTTTTAAGAGATCTAGAGTCAGTAACGACATCAAGTTTTGAATATCATGTATTTCCATGTTCTTCTTGTTCTGTATTAAGAAACTGAAGCCCAGAGAGAGGAAGTGTCTTGTCCAAGATCAGACTCTAGTTCTGATTCAGCAAAGATGTTTTTCTTCTGTCATGATGCCTCTCTGAATGTGATTGTTGTATGTGTTTGAGTTGCTTGCATAATTATATCATTTCATTTTTTCCACAGCTGATATTTAAAGTTCATCTTAATTTCTAGAATGTTCTTCCTCAAGGATTTTATTATGTATTGAAATTGTATTTTGTCTGTAATAGTGTTTAATTATGTTCTCAATAAGTTCATGTGGAACAAAGCCGTTAGAAGGTATGAATTCACGTTACCAGTGGCTAAAGGTTTAGATCAGCTCGTGGTCTTGTCGTACACGGCTCAGGTATTATTTGTGGGGAGAAGAAAATTAACGTAATTCTAAAACATATCACTAGTACTGGCTGAAAACGTTTTCAAAACTACCACTTCTACAGTCTTATCATTTTAATTACCGGTATTTAGTAGTGCAGATGTTAAAAACACGGAAGCAAATAAAAATGACCTTGCTAGTGTTGCCTAGGAAGACATTCTCAGACGCATTCATGGTAGGGTTGGAACGCTGTTGAGCACGTACAGTTTGTGTGATGGAATTTGATGTTTTGTTAGTAATTACAAAGCGATGTGTCTTTGAGGTTGATTTATAGAAGATTTCTTTGGTGCAATTATAATAAAGAGAAAAGAACATTAGAATACGCATTAAGATGTGTTTCTCTCTAATTTGTGCTTCTAACACATATATTCTTGGTTTTCATTCTTGAAAAACTTAGAAAACATTGCTGTCCGAAACGAGTTCTCAGTCCTCAAAGTCTCCATCCCTGTCCTCAAAGCAGCAGCATCAGCCAAGCGCCAGCTCGATTTTGGAAAGTCTGTTTCGCTCTTTTGCTCCGGGAATGTCCACCTTCCGAGTGCTCTACAACTTAGAAGTAAGAAGGCTCATTTCTTTTCGTTTCATTTGGACAGATTCATTTTCGTTTGCAGATTCCTGCATTTAGATACCAGAGATAAGTAAACAGGTTTCTACTTGTATTGGATGATCTGTGAAAAAATTAGATTTCAAAAAAAAAAAAGTAAGAAACAATATAAATGGAAACATTTTGTTGTTTTGGGGCCTTAGAAGATGCTCAGGCTTTTTTTCACTTTATACCTATGTATGTTGCTATAGTTGCAAAACAGCATCTAAATAAATAGTGAGGAAGCCTTATGTAGTAAAATACGCCATCGTCTTCCTCTGGAAATTTAGCAAATCGTCTAACACGAGTTGTTATCCTCAGTCTTCTCATTACTAAATGCATCCTAACTTTTTAAAGAACGATTGTAATTTGTTGTTCTAAATGAAGCAGCGAGGGGGTGGTCAGGAAGTACATTAACCTTCTTATTTCAAGGTTTTAAAAAAAGGTTTAGAAGAATTTAAACAAAAGTGCATGTTTATTACCCTCTTTTCCCCAAAGTAGCTTTAAACTAGTAGATTTAGTTCAATAAACATCTGATAACTGTATAAGGTGTGCAAGTCATTGTGGTCACTAAAGGATGACCGCTGAAAAGGCAAGATATTTGCTCCAGAATCTTGAGTGAAATGTAAGGAGGCTACATCCTCTGAGTCTTGAGAGCAAAGCGTTGGGAGAGTGAGCAGGTGGAAATAGTCCCGTTCTTGGAGAGCGAAGGGTTAGGCCCTCTTGCCATTTTCGGTCTGGAGAAGATAAGGCCCTGAATGATTTTGCTTTGTCCCAAGTTTTATTTCATCTGACAGTCTAATTTGGAGTGTGTAATTCTATTCATTCATTTTTCTGCGTCACTTATTGCCTATGTGTTCAAGCTGTGTTATTTCATATTGGCCTTAAAGTAATCATTCTTGTGAAAAAAATACGTGGGGTTTGAAACGAGAAAATATTTAGCAAATGTTTTTAAAATAAAGTATGTCTTTATTTAATGTGGACACTTAAAAATATGTTTAATATTCCAAGGCAGAATTGCCCATTAATTTTTGGTCAATTTAAGCTTATAAATTTTTCAGTACTTGCCAGATTTATCATTGCCTTTGAATGACTGTCTCAGAAAAGTTAAAGTGTAAACCTTAACACCCACATTTGAGAGCACCTAGAAAAACGGGATGGCATGACAATGAATCTGGCTTGTCACCAACTACCTAGGTTGCCACATCTTACAGCCTAAGGACAGTGGTTGTAAAATACCTCCAGCACAGTTTCAGGGAAATCCTTTGATAGGTTGTTTTTTGCTTTAACACAAAACATTTGGAAAACCTAATACTTTCAAAAGCACTTTTTTTTTTTTTTTTTTTTTTTTTACTGACTCCTGAAAGACTAATTTCCTTGCATTTCAGTCTTCCACTTACATTTGCCTACTAGGTAGCTTCAAAGTGGATATTCCAAATACCCATTCCTTTGAAGAAATCTTCCTTCTTTACTACATTGTTGTCCATTGAGCATGAGGAGTACGTGCATGTGGCTGTCCGCTCACAGGAAGGATTAGATAAACACTGTAAAGGATTAGAAAAGGATTGTTAACACTCATAACCTGAGGTTGAAGAGCCTGTTACCCAAAGAGCACTTTAGGAAGATAGCATCTGTAAAAAAGAAATCCCATGCTAAAAATCTATGCACATACAACCCATGGATTCATAGAAACAGACTTTTCTAGAATTGAGAAGGATCTTGAATTGTATCTACTTTAAAAATACCTTGGGGGGGCACCTGGGTGGCTCAGTCGATTAAGGGTCGACTTCAGCTCAGATCATGATCTCGCAGTCTGTGAGTTTGAGCCCCACATCGGGCTCTGTGCTACAGCTCAGAGCCTGGAGCCTGCTTCGGATTCTGTGTCTCCCTGTCTCTCTGTCCCTCCCCCACTCACACCCTGTCTCTCAAAAATTATTAAATGTTAAAAAAAAATTTTTTTTAAATACCTTGAGGAAACTGAGGCAGTGGGTCTTTTTTTTTCTTTTTTTAAATTTTCAATCATAAATAAGCAGTTGTTTACTGAGTCTCATACTAATAGTATGATTATTTACTAGAAATAATATCTGCCGTACCAGAATTTTCAGTTAAGCTTTCCTTTAGGTACATGTGTCAGTGTCATAAAAGGGGCATAGATGTAGGAGGGAGTTTGAAGTCACTTAGCCTTTTGGGTCTCAGTCGTGTAAAGTAAAACACATAACAAACACCCGCAGGGTGAGATATAAGAGAGAAGGCATGCTAACAGCCTCATCCTCTTTTGTTGTAGGTGCTCAATAAATAAGAGTTTGAGAATCATTATTAGAGAGCTCGTCTAGCATTTTTTAAAAATATTTATTTTGAGAGAGTACATGCACGTGCACATGCATGAGTGAGCAGGGGAGGGGCAGAGAAAGAGAATACCAAGCAGGCTCCGCGCTGCCAGTACAGAGCCCAACTCGGGGTCAGTCCCATGAACTGTGAGATCATGACCAGAGCCAAAATCTAGAGTCGGACGCTTAACTGACTGAGCCACCCAGGTGCCCCTCGTCTAACATTTTTAATGAATGGGCTGTTTTATAAAACTTTATATACTTTTTCAAAAGCATATCTAGCCTATCACACGGAATCTGAAGTGGGCTGGCTCTAGGCTCTGCGTTCAGCACAGAGCCCAAAGCAGGGCTCGAACTCATGAGCTGTGAGATCATGACCTGAATCGAAGTCGGACGCTCAACTGACTGAGCCACCCAGGTGCCCCTGCTCTTGTCTAAGCCTGAGAGCCTGAGACATCCACTTTTGCTGGTTTCGTGAAAAGAACACACCAGCGTTCTTCAACAAAACAGATTTCTCTTGGGGCGCCTGGGTGGCTCAGTCGGTTAAGCGTCCGACTTCGGCTCAGGTCATGATCTCATGGTCCGTGGGTTCGAGCCCCGCGTCGGGCTCTGTGCTGACAGCTCAGAGCCTGGAGCCTGTTTCGGATTCTGTGTCTCCTTCTCTCTGTGACCCTCCCCCGTTCATGCTCTGTCTCTCTCTGTTTCAAAAATAAATAAACGTTAAAAAAAAATTAAAAAAAAAAAACAGATTTCTCTTGCCAAGCGAATAGAACTTGGAAAACGTGAATATTTCCATTGCGACACGTTAGCCTCCTTATACTTCGGGGGGCGGGGGGGGTGGGAGGGAACAGCATGCAGCACTTAAAGAGACTCAGACTCGAGTTATCTGATTCTTTTACTTAGTGAAGGAGTAATTTCTGCTGGAAATGTTGGGATGATTAATTGTATTTATCTGTTTTCAAGGTTCTGAGCTCCAAACTCATGCCAACAGCTGATGATGACATGGCAAGAAATTGTGCGAAATCCTTCTGTGAGAACTTCCTCAAAGCAGGAGGGTTGAGGTTAGTCTCACTGTGATGTTACACGAGTTGCAGAGAACGGGTGTAGTTATCGTGGCTGGTTTCTCCTGCCAGGCCTTGCTTCTGCCTACAAGGTATTATGTGAAGCATCACGAGAGGTATAATCAGGAGTGACGTTTCAGTCTTCGGAACGCCTGAATTCATTCTGTGCCTTTTGGTTCTTTGGAGAACCGGCAGAAGCACATCTCCTTCCCTCTGGTAGTGGAGGAAATTCTTGAAGAGAGGAAGCAGATCTGTTTCTGTTCGTTCCCACCTCCGTTTCACACCAGGTGAATGTGATTCCTGGGAACGCCTGCTGTACGAGGCACTCGTGCTGGGGATGCAGAGATAACTTAGATCTCATCCCTGCCTTAGAGTGGTTCATGGTTTTAGCAAAGAATAACAGTTATTGTAGGTCCCAAAACAGGCTAATAGAAAGTCCTTGGGGCGGGGGCAGAGGTTATGGAAGATAGTGCTTAAGTGGTTAAATTTTCATGGGATAATAAGATTAGGAAGCGCTTCACAGAACGTGGCGTTTGAGCTGGGAATTGAGAAGTGAGCAGTCATCCCCTAGGGGGCTCGTGATGAGAGGGCCCGCTAAGCCAGAGAGGACGGGGTGAGCACAGGCACTAAGGTGCGTGGCCTGTCCTGGGAACCACGGTAGCCTGGGGAGGTCCCGAGCACAGGCAGAAGGAGAGATGTATGTAAAGTAGGGCCACCCTGAGGAACTTCAACCTTAGCTTCTAGACCGGGGAACACAGGAGGTTTCAGAGCCAGGCGTTGCCTGGAACGCTTGCTTTGGCTGCAGTGGGGACGATGAGTAAATAGAAGCGGGAGAGGTAGAGGCAGGGAGAGCCATGCGGAGCTGTGTCAGTGGCCCAGAGCAGAGTAACAGGTTGTAAATGTAGGGCGCCGGTAACTGACATTTATAGGGTAACATGGGCAAGTCTTATGACTAGAAATACCGGAGGAGATTTCAAAATGGCCCTGTGATTCCTAGCCTGGGACAGTGAGCAAATGGTGAACATTTGGTCAGTGTGGGAAGTAAGCGTGGAAGGAGATGGAGGGCGCGGGACATCAAGAGGGACGGACGTGGTTGGTCAGGTGAAGTGCATGCTTTGGCCGCGATGCCCTCGAGGGGAGCAGAGAGCGGCATTGGAGACATGGAGGGGCCAGTGGTGTGTGAGTGGCGTTAGGGCACGAGTGTTCAGCGGTGAGCGTGAGGGCAGGAGGTGGAGTCAGACTGCAGGCCACTGCTTTACGGTGAGCAGAGAAGGGGGTGACAGTGACAGTGACCGGAAGAGAAGAATAGCTGAGGGGAAAGTTTGCTTTTCTGCCTTTGTTTTTACCTCGGGGAAGCCTAGGTTGCCTTTGCAGGCTGTCTTAAAAAGAACGACCAAAGGAAAAGGGATGATCCCTGGGGCCAAGTTCTCCTGCTCTGGAAAGAAGCAGGCCCGCCGTTTCCTCAGGTGAGGAAGCCATGAAGGCCGGAGGACCGTTGAAGGAATTCCTGTAGGAGGCCTTGTGGGGAAGAGGCTGAGCCGAGACCTTAAAGGGAATGGGCCTGAAAGAACCCCCAAGCGTATGGAAGGCCTACCGCTTGGGGCTTTATTTGTTTTCAGAATCGCAGAGGTGTTCTCAGTGAACACTCATTTCTGATTACTCACTTCCGCTTACAGAGCTCTGGCGTAAAGGCGTTTTACTGCTGGCTTAGTTTTGTATGTCAGTTAACCTCCATGTCAGGCATTGTTCTGAACACTGAGAACAGAGCAGTGAACAGATTAGACAAACTCCACATCCTTGTGAAGCTTACCGTCTAGAGGGGGGAGATGAGCAGTAAAGAAATAAAGGTAAAAGCATATGTCGGGAGGCGAGAAGAGCTGTAGACAAAAATGAGACAAGCAAGAGGGGACGGACAGGGTTGTGATTTTCAGTAGGGTGATCAGGGAAGGTGTCACTGATGGGGTTATGTTTTACAAACATCTGAAAGAGGTGAGGAAACGAGACCTGGAGATCCCTGGGGGAGAGCCGTCCAGAAGGGCAGTCAGTGTGTGCCCCTGCGTGAAACAGACCTGGTACCTTTGGAGACCAGCAGTCCCGCGTGGTTGGGGTAGTGGGAAGGAGGCAAAACAGGGACACATGAGGCTATAGACATACCAGAGGTCAGCTTATGTAGAATCTTACAGGTTCGCGTGAAGACTTTCTTCCCTGCAGGGAATCAGAGGCCGTGGGGGATTTTGTGCAAAGCAGTGCAATGATCTCACTTATATTTTAAAAGGATCACTCTGATCTTTTGACAGTAGATTTTGGGGGTGGAGAGTCAAGAGTAGAAGCAGGAAGAACAGTTAGGAAGCTTTTATAGGAATAGAGATTGTAGCGATGTGATAGCTTTATTGAGTTCACCAATTCCAGGTATGTTTTTTAACTGTTAGTTCCAGTGATAAGATAACGGTTAATCAGTGAACTCACAGCAGTTAGCGAGAAGGAGGACTATCCAAATGCTCTTTTTGCTAAGCAAGGAATCTAATGCTAAAGGGACCGGGAGGGTTATAGGTATCATGGGAAATCATTGCTAAAAATATATCTGGTCCATGTGTATGTAAGGACCTTGTAGAAATTGTAAGTAATTGATAACATTTACATGAGCAATTAATTACTTAGAGAAAATTTCCTATGAAAGAAATACAAGTCTTTATTTCATATTCTGCCCTTTTCTTTTCTTTTAAGTTTGGTTGTAAATGTCATGCAGAGGGATTCCATCCCCTCAGAAGTAGACTATGAAACAAGGCAGGGAGTTTACTCCATCTGCCTACAGCTTGCAAGGTAGGTAAATACATCCTACTAGTCTCCCAAGGCAGTATTTTTCTTCCCAAGCCCTATCATTTTGAGTAGTTATGAAATGACCTCAAATAAATGTAGCTTTTTGTTTCCTTTGAAGATTCTTACTTGTTGGGCAAACAATGCCCACATTGTTAGATGAAGACCTCACCAAAGATGGCATAGAAGCACTTTCTTCTCGCCCATTCCGAAACGTCAGCCGGCAGACAAGCAGGCAGATGTCCTTGTGTGGTACCCCAGAGAAGTCCTCCTACCGACAGTTGTCCGTGTCCGACAGGTCTTCTATCAGGGTCGAGGAGATCATCCCTGCTGCGCGAGTTGCAATACAGGTAAGTGATCTGTGCATTCAAGCAGTGTGGCGTCTTTCCTCTTTGAAGGAAGTTATTGACGTGAATATGGATGTGAATATGGCCTTCAAGGAACTTCCAGTGAGCAAGAAAGAGACCACTAGTGCAGAAATGACTGTCATTCAAGGCGGGAACCATCAAGGGTTGCGGGAGCGCTACAAGGGCAGAACATTTGCAGGCCTTCAGAATAAGAACAGTAATCGCCTTCACCCATGGCTGTCGTGGATGATTTTACATAGCAGGTGGCATTGGTGTTAGGCCTCAAAGACAGGAGAGATTACAGATGGCGAAGCATGGAGAATTGTTCCAGCAGGAGGGCAGGTGTGAGCAAAGGTAGAGAGACAGAACAGAGCTTGTAGGGAAGGCCACGGGGTCGTTCACACAGTAGTGTGGGAGAGGAGAGTGGCAGGTGTCTGAAATCCTGAGCGTGGAGATCAGTCTCTGTGTTACAGGTAGCAGAGAGATACTGAAAGTCTTTGAACAGTATGGAAGCATGAAAAAGGCTGTCCTTCTGGATGATCTTGGCGGAAAAGAGTCTCACAAAACTGAGACCAGTGAGAAGGTTCTGGAAGTCAGTAGAATAATCATGTTCCAGTACTACCTTTTCTCATGACTCTTTCCATACTTCTTTAGACAATGGAAGTAAGTGACTTCACGTCTACTGTGGCTTGTTTCATGAGGTTGTCATGGGCTGCGGCTGCAGGACGACTGGACCTCGTTGGGAGTAGCCAGCCAATTAAAGAAAGCAATTCTCTGTTTCCTGCTGGAATTCGAAACAGACTCAGCAGCTCAGGTACTGATTTAAAAGGACAGAGTAATGAGCTCGTTGGGCAAGAAAGAAGCTGTAAGAGTAACCTATGCATAGGTTTGTTCAGAGTCACGAGAAGAAAGCCTTTTCTCTTGCTTTTGAACATGAGTAAAAAACCCATGAAGCTGTGCACTTAAGACTTGTGCACATTACTGAACTTGTGCCATACTTCATCGAAGAAAACAAGCATTGGTACGCAGAGAGTAAGTGGGGAAACCAAATCAAGCAGAGTTCTTAGCTCACTGAGGGTTGTAAAAATGCCAAGAGGCGAATAATGGTGGCTGTAATAAAAACGCATCTAGAATTCCTACCTGGGAAAGTCATTTTCTTGATTTGGCTGGTTATTTTCTGCTACGCTTTTATAAATAGCTTTATTTCTCAGCTTCATTTGGTTTCCCTCTTCAGTTTGTGTGTGTGTGTGTGTGTGTGTGTGTGTGTACCTCAGTATAAAAAAAGTTTCAAAAACGTATGGCATTCTTACAGTGAAGCGCAGAAATGTTAAATGTACATGCTTTTTGGGATTTTTCTGTACAAATAACCCATCTAGATCAGGATGAGGAACATTTCTAACATCCCCACAAGACTCTCTCATGCCTTCCAAACTGCACTGTTCTCCCTTCTGTCACCTCAAATGAGTTTCGCCTCATAAGTGCATATTTTGAGTGCCTCCAAATGTGTTTTAAAGCAGTCAGGGTCAGATAAAGTGATTAAGTGTCTCTTGTTTCCTAGACCAAAATGTCAGATTGCCTCTTCGCACCCTTTAATTTCACTTGAGGCTCCTGGGGCGCATTAAAAGGATGTTAGGGTACCGTGAGGGTCCTGTGGGGTCCACAGTAACCTCCTGCTTGCCTCTTCCCAGGAAGCAATTGCAGCTCTGGGAGCGAAGGGGACCCAGCAGCCCTGCACGCAGGCATCTGCGTGCGCCAACAGTCTGTGTCCACCAAAGACTCCCTGATCGCCGGGGAGGCTCTCTCTCTTCTTGTCACGTGCCTGCAGCTTCGGAGCCAGCAACTGGGTATGCAGGAGGCTTGTTTTCCCTTCATCTCTTTTAGGGAAAGGCCAGGTTTCTGTTGGCCTTCATAGATAAGGTCATACTAATAGAAATGGAAAAGGGAAAGTTGGCAGGTGGAATAAGTAAGAATAGTGCTTAGAGTAGTTAGATTCTGAATAAGTATTTATTGAGTACCTTCTGTAAGCAGGGTTCCACAGTAGGTGTTGGAAGGGCACTATGCCTGCCCTCCAGGAGCTTACTGTCTAGTTGAGGAATTAAGACAACCCACATTTATAGCTCATGAACCATAGAACTACAATTACATATCAGTCTCTAAACTGATGATGACTCTAGTAGTCAAAGTCACGAAACTTCAGATTTGCCCTTTTATCTTCATTTGTGGGCTTTGGCAGACTGGGGCTGTTATTGATCCTACTTTAACGTTAGAACACCGCAGGGTGTTCTCATCACACTCTCTTCTCTGTCTGTGCCCCTTCTCCCCATGATCTCATCCACCGTCACAGCCCCAAACTCCTTCCAGATGCAGATAATGTCTGAATTTGGAGCTCTGGCCTGGACCGCCGCCCCGACCCCTCCACTGGGCTCTTAGGTAGACTTCCCAGGCTTGACGGTTCCACAGCTGAAATGCTCAGCTGGCCCATATCACACACATTTACCAGCTTAGTTAATAGTGGCTTCATTCTTTCACTTGCTCTGGCCAGAAACCTTGCAGTCATCCTTGATTTCCTTTTTCACACCCATTTCTAATGTGTCAGCACATTCTCCTTCCAACTGTGTCTAGATTCCACCCGCTGGTACCACTGTCACTGTCACAACCCTCTGATCCAGCATCACCCCTTGCTTGGATTATAGCAGTAGCACCTTCACTAATCTCCCTGCTTCTACCCTTGCAGTTTACTCTCCACACAGTAACCAGAGTGGACCTCCTACCATGTAAGTCAGATTGTATCATCCCTCTGTTGAAAACCTGGCAGCGGCTTCTCAGGTCGCACTGAGTAAAAGCCAAATCTCAATTACTAAGGCATTCGAGGCCAGACAGAGTCCACCCCTTTGATGCCTCTGTGCCTTCACCGTCTACTGCTCTCCCCTCACTCCCTGTGCTTTGGCCACCCGGCGTCCTGGCTGTTCCCCAGCACTCCAGGCACGTTCCTGCCTCAGGACCCTCGCACCGGCTGTTCCCTCTTCCTGGTGTGTTCTTCCCCCATCTTTCCCACGTGGCTCTCTCTTCCTCATTTCCTGCAAGTGTGCTTAACCTCACCTACTTAGTGACATGTTGTTCTCTGCCCGCCTTTTTAACGAAGTCACAACCCTCCCCTCATCCCAGCACTACCTAAACCCCTTACCTTGTTTCTTCTTTATTGCTTACTGTTTTATAGCATAGAATATAATTTGTTTACTTACTATGTTTATCGTCATCATCCCTTCCCCATCTGGACTGTAAGCTCCACAGAGACTTTTGTCCATTTTGTTCCCTACTGAATCTCTCACACCCAAATACTGCCCAGTATGTAGTAGGCCCTCAATAAATATTTATTCAGCAACAAAGTCTTAATAGTTCCACTTTTAAAAATTGTACCAACCCATAGGTGTCCTGTTCTTCCCTTCTATTACCAATTCAGACTGCCTGTTGTGTAGAATTGATCATTATGTGTTTAGTAGAATATCCAACCTCTTTGTATAAGACACTCAAGGTAAAGCTAGAAAAAACTCAGACATTTATAGAACGGTAAGTAGTGTCCAAATGGTTAGTTTGAGCAAGAATGCTTTTGAAGACATATATAGGAAGTATAAGTCATTATGAAATGCTTTTGAGCAAATGCCATAATCATAGATCAATTTTCCTATCATTATTTTAGTGATATTCTCAAATCAAAATGAAAGAATTACAACTTCCCTTCAAGCTTTTTTATCATTTGTAATTTTATGGTAGGGTACATTTTATAGTTACACGTATTGATAGTTTATCAAGGCAAGATATATTTATAACCAGTATGTACGAGACACCGTGCTGAAATGTGCAGGTACAGAGATGACCAAGAGTCTCTCGAGGGGAAACTCAGACGTGTGGAGGCAGTTATGGGCAGTACTGAATTCGATTCCATGTAGAAGAAGAGACGAAATTCTTCTGTAGTTAAGCATAAATTTTTCAGAATTTTGAAAATGCATTTGCTGACTTGTTTCCCACCCCCAATTCTCCTTATTCTTATCGTTAGCATCTTTCTATAACTTGCCCTGTGTTGCCGATTTTATCATTGATATTCTGCTTGGATCACCAAGTGCTGAGGTAAGAATTTTGACCGTACTAAAAAAATCCCCTTGGTCCTGCTCTGTCGAGGGCCCTTTGGAGACCTGTGACCCTGCATGGAGTACAGAGGAATGGTATTTAGCCCTCTCAGGAAGTCCTCCGAAGGGGGCGGGGACCACTCTGAGAGCAGAGTAACCATTTGGACTCTCTGCCCTCCCTTCTATTCCATATTCAGAAGTTCAGAGACTAGTGCTAGGGTCAGTTGTGTGTGTTTGTAACACACAAAACGTTGCGGCGGTGTTGAGCGTCCGCCGCTGGTGTTCAGTGTCAACGTTGTTGGTCACAAGAAAGACCAGCTGCAAGCCATGAACTTTCACTGGATTTTCTCATTCTGATTTTCTTGTACGGCCTTGAAAATTCACTTGGAAACACTTGAAGAGTTTTCTTATTTTCATTTTTATCAAATTATCAACCTATTGGTTGGCGTAGGAGAGAAGAATAATTTGGGAAATCCGTTCTCAGACTGCATTTGTTTTTAATCAGCCCTAGGGTATTTAATGTCAACTTTACCATTAGTGATTAAACCGTTCACACCCTTATAGTATCCTTCAGGTCGTGGACTTTGGAGGAAAATCCTTTTGTAAGCAGTGTCTAAGTGTCAGTTGGTGTATGTCCTTTGCCACTCACGATGTAATTTCAGATTCGCCGTGCTGCCTGTGATCAACTATATACTCTTAGTCAGACAGATACTTCAGCTCATCCAGATGTCCAGAAGCCAAACCAGTTTCTCCTAGGTGTGATTCTCACAGCCCAGCTACCTCTCTGGTCCCCAACTAGTATAATGAGAGGAATCAATCAGAGGTATGTAATCACGATGAAAAAGCTCACGGCATACAGAAAGAGAATCATGATTTGCATGCTGCCCCCTGCTGAGGTCCACAGTGCATTACTCAGATGACAAAAGAATTTCTCCTTTCCTCTTGTACCCTTTGTGCCCCGAGAGAGGGTATTTCCATTCTTATTATCCCCATTCAGGACAGGAAAATCAGAAGAAACAATACCGGGCCTTCTTCCCCTTGAATTACTTCCCATTCTCACCTCCACCCCAGCTGGTCCACCACCCTCAAGAGAAAGAGGAGCTTTCTTTCTGAAAGCTGGTTGGTGAGAGGCTGAAATTATTGGAGCCCGATCACTTTTTGAAGGTCCGACTCCTCACGTCCTTGCATGCATCCCTCTCTCAGAGCAGCGTGCTTCCTGACTTCATGTCCAGATATAGCTGAGGCATCCTTCTGGCTTTCTTCCCTGGTTTTACATGAGCCTGGGCACGGAGGGAATCTGCGGTCCAGGCTGATAGAGCGGCTTGAGTAAGTCCGTTCTGCCTGCCCCACTGTCCCTCAGTGGGCCAGCCCGCATGCAAGGCTGCCCAGGGCTAGGCCCAGGATGGGAGGTGAGGGGATCCCATGCTGACCTCCACTTTCTCCAACTTAGCTTCACCAGAGAACCCTCGCCGTGGGGCTCATGAGGTGCCACTGAGATTTGTGAAATCGGTGTCCACTTGCTTTGTGTATCTGCTTTACAAATTAGAGCCCTGGAAGGGAAGGAATGTTAGAGCTACTCCAAACCCCTAAGTGTGGCTAAGGATCCAGACCCCTAAATTTGGATCCAAACTCGGTCTTTGGAAGCATACAGTTCAGTAGCATTAAGTATATTCTCATTATTATGGCACCCATCTCCACCAGCCGCTTCTAGAACTTTTTCATCATCGTAAACTAAAACCTTCTGCCCATTAAGGAAGCCGTTGAATGAAAGACTAATAAACTTGACTCCATAAAAACTAAAATACTCTGTGTGGGAAACTAATACCATAAATCCAAAAGTCAGTTGCCCGACTGGCTGTATAGATTTGTAACATGCCAGACAAGAAGCTGATTTTCATAATGTATATAAAAAGCTGTTAGAAATCACTAAACAAATGACCCAACAGCCAAATTGAAAAATGGGCAAAAGACACGAAGAGACGGTTCCAAAACAAATACAGGTGGGTTGTTTTGTTTGTGTTTTTTTATTTTTAGATTTGCTAGATTTTTTTCTTTTTACTGCAGCAAAATATACAATTGATCATTTTACTGATTTTTAAGTCTGTAATTCAGTGATGTTAAGTACATACACATTGTTGTGCAGCTGTCCCCGCTGTCTGTTCCCAGAACTTTCTCATCATCCCAAACTGAAACTCTGTATCCATAAAACAGTAACTCCCCGCTCATTCCCCCTCCGTCCATTCTCCTATTTCCGAGGTTCCTCCATGTCATAGCATGTGTTAGTTAGGGTTTCATTTCTAATTAACACTGAAAAATATTTCCTTTATCTGTTCTTTCTTTTGTTGCCTGTGCTTTTGGCATTGCATCCAAGAAATGATCACCAAATCCACTGTCACAAAGTTTCCCCTCTATGTTTTCTTCTAAGTTTTTTAGTTTTCACTCTTATGCTTACTTGTTTGATCTATTCGAGCTAAATTCTGTGTGTAACATAAGGTGCCCGACTTCATTCTTTTCCATGTGGGTAATCCAGTGGTCACGGCACCTTTCTCCCATTGAATGGTTTTGACAACTGATGAAAAATCATTCGACTGCTGGCTTGCTGACTGATTGATTGGCTCTTCGTTTCTCTTCCATTGATCTGTGTGTATCTCCATGCCAGTATCACATGGCTTCATTGCTGTAGCATTGTCGAATTCTTCCACCGTTGTTTGTCCTCTTCACTGTGCGAGCCTTTTGCTTCCTTTGCTAAGTGGATGCCTAAGTACTTTACTCTTATTGATGCTTTTGTAAATGGAATTGTTTCGTTTTTCATATTCTCCATTGTTGGTGTATGGAAGCAGAACTGATTTTTCGTGTCACAATTTTGTATCTTGCTGCATTTACTGATTAACTCTAAATCTTTCTGTGTGGACTCTGGGGTTTTCCACATGTAGGATCACGTCATCCACAAACAGAGAATTGTACCTCTGTGTAAACCATTTTTTAAGAAGTGAGCTATTGCACTTGTGCTTTTTGTAAGACTCAGATTATTTAATAGAACTTAAATTTAAGAGTTTGATTTGATATTAAATTTCTCAAAACTCAGGAAAGAAAGAAAGCATTGGATGAGTTTTTAACATACCTTCTCAAAGAATCTCTCGGATGTAGAGCATTTAACTTCACCTAAAATTGAATCTTTAGTTATATGTTTTTTATAATTTGAAATGGTGTTTCACAACTTACTCTAATGGCCGTGTTTGATACATGTTTTCCTTAACAGTGCTGACGACAATAGCTATTTCTGTGGTCTGACTATGTGCCATGCAGTAGGCCAGTTTCATTGCATATAGTCATCCTGTAATGCTCACAATGGACAAATGAGTTTGACAGTCTTATTGTCTCTTTAATCATCGTATTTCTCAGTTCATTATCTCCTCATCATTAGTGCATTCTTGAGCCTTTTGTGTGTGTGTGTGTGTGTGTGTGTGTGTGTGCATGTTTATTTCCAACACTCTAACAAGCATTTTAGAAATTAGAAACCAGACACATTGTCCCTAGACGCCCAACTGTAAGTGGTGGAGCCAGGATTTGAACCAAGGTCGCCTGACTTTAAAACTTGTGCTCTTTCCTGAGATACTGACAGAGAAGCTTCACTGACCACCCTGGATAAAAGAATTTACCTTCTGTTTTTTCTCTTACTGCACTCTGTTTGCCTTCTTAATATCACCTTTTGACATATGTATTTTCTAATGTGTTGACTGTCTTTTTTGTTCTTTGTCAGCTCTTCTAAAACAGTTGCAAGCATATAGTGTGCCTAGTCAATGTCGGTATACACAATTTCTATAGTGTATCTGTATCAGCAAAGTCACGAGTGTATTTCTTGCTAAGATATGGAAGTTGAATTAATGTAAAAGCGGTTATTTCATGCTTAGGAAAATTCCCTTGTTCAGCTGTTTTATGAGCCTTTTCTTACAAGGGAGATGCTTTTTTATTTCAAAATCTGACATTTTTTAATACTTGAAATCTTATCTTTTTTTAGACTACTATCTCAGTGTATGGAGTATTTTGATCTAAGGTGCCAATTATTAGATGATCTGACAAGTAAGTAAATGTCTAACTTTGATTCATGTAGGGGGAGGGAAGAGGGAAGAGTAGAAAAGAAAGCCAAATGGACATTTCTCAATCTGACTGAGTGTAATCTTAGATAAAAATGAGATTATAATTACTGTTCGAAGTTGAGTTTTATTTTCTTGAAAATAGCATGCAAACCCATATACCAGTTCTCTGTTCTCCAATTATATATGTAACCATTAATGTGTTGAGAAGATTTGTTGGTTTTAAAAATTGTCAAAGACACATGTTTCAATTACGCTGATATGGGGCGGGGGGGTGCGGAAGAAGGGAAAGTGGGTGATGGGCCTTGAGGAGGGCACTTTTTGGGATGAGCACTGGGTGTTGCGTGTAAGCGATGAACCACGGGAACCTACCCTGGAAACCAAGGGCACTCTTTATGTGCTGTATGTTAGCCAACTGGACAATAAATTATATTAAAAAAAGAAAAAAGAATGACTGGAAAACATGTTCATACTGAATAAAATTACTTTCTTCTTTGAAGAAAAAAATAGTAATAATCACACTGATACAGAACTATTAGGAAGAATCTTTTCTCTCTAGTATAGTGAATTCTGACCATTTTAAAGGCTGATCATTGAAGGAAGGAGGGAATCTGTTGAGGTATATTGATAATAATAGAAATGAGTGATAGAAGCCAGTTAATTATTTTGTGTCAGGTGATTGAAGTATTGTTAGAAATTTTAGTGTTAGAGCATTTGGATTTTGATTGTACTTTCGTATAACACGAATGTATGTCGGGATGCTCTGTGTAAGTTTTAGTTGTTCAAATCAAGAGTCTGTTAGTTTATTTTCCACTCTTTACATAAAAGATTTGCCTCATCTTACAGAAAATAAGTAAAGTAAAAATCAGGCTGAACCAAAGTACTGATTGGAAACATTAATTGGAAAAGAATGTCAGCGCTGGGCAGTTACAAAGAAATACCTTGCACGTATGCTGGCTGTCAACCTCCACAGTCAGAATTTGGTTGTGAGGTTTGCTGGGGGACAGAGGTGAAAAAGGAAGAAAACCGAGTGGTTTCTCAAAAGAAACAGATCTTTTTGCCAGCACTTAAATCTGAGAGAGACTTGGTGCAGAGGTCTTTCGTGTAATGCACACGTGAAGACGTAGTCATTAGTAAGCCTCAGGAAATGTCTCCAAGGCAGATGCCTTCATCAGTTTCCCGAAAGTGTCTCTTGAAAGTGGGAGACACGGTGCTCTGAGCAGGACAGTGAAAAGGTTGTGTTGGAGCCTGAGATAATGTAGTCTGAGTGGATGTCTCGATGCGGGGGTCAGACCTGTTGTATCTGTCATCCAGAGAAGTGAACGGGTGAATGTCCATCTAACAGTCCAGCTGAATGCCACATTCTTCTGCCAGGCCGCTGGCAAGGTTTGCTCTCTGGTTTGGACTCGGAGAGGGTGGGTGTTCTGCTTTGCTTCTCGAGGACTGGAATCGTGAGTTGGCTGTATACATGATACATACAACTTCAGAAGGCATGAGCACGCTATTAACATAGGCCTTCCCTGTGGTCATCGAGTGACTAATGAGGGATCCAGCATCCCTTATCGGGATGTTGAAGGCAGAGTGGGCATATGTCTGGAAACAAGCAATGTTTGCCATTTGGGGAGTATTTTGTATATGCCAGTTCCTGTACTAGGCACTTCATACCTAGCACCCTGAGTGTAGGTGTTAGCCTCATTTTGTAAATAAGTGGATTCAGATCCAGTGCCGGTTCCGCTCTGACCCTGAAGTATTCCTTTTCACCTGATGCTGTGGGGCCCTACCGCTTGTGGCTGCAGTGCAGTGGAAGGAGAGCATGGTCCGTCTTCTTCTCCTTCCCAGTCCCATCTTCCAGTATGGAACCTTGCTTTAATCCTTGCTTACAAGAAAGTAAGGTAACTTACTACAGTAGAGCAGGGTGGTTCTCGGGGTTTGGGGCACTATTTGGAAACCTGCACTCTGCTGCTATGCTGCGGACCTCCGTCTCCTTTGCGGGACCCCCTTGGCCTAGGTGATGCCGTGGGAGCCTTGGCTGTCTTCGTACCCTCCATCCCTGCCTTCTCTAGAAGGGTGTGCTCCCAGGGGGCACCTGCTGACACCCCCTGGACCAGGAGCTTCTTTGGAGCAAGATTAGCCCCTTCGTCTTCTATCCTCAGCATATGGCCCACTGACCCGCACAGAGGGGCCCTCAATACATGTGTGGCTTAGGACTGAAGAGAGTGGGGAGGAAGGAGTGAGTGTGCGAAGCCGTCACGTTCCTCTGAGGCAGCAGATGCAGCCCACTGTTGATTAGTGACAGCTTTCTCAGATCGCCAGAATGGAAGGGTGGGACTTGACTTTGCCTGCTTTAATTCAGGATTTGGACTCCATGAAGGGAAATCCTTTTTTCTTTTCTTTGAAATGGATTTTTTTTTTTTCCTTCTTAGCCTCAGAAATGGAGCAGTTAAGAATCAGCCCGGCTACCATGCTCGAAGATGAGATCACTTGGCTGGATAACTTTGAGCCTAATCGCACGGCTGAATGTGAGACCAGTGAAGCAGACAACATCTTATTGGCAGGACACCTACGGCTCATTAAGACCCTTCTTTCACTGTGCGGGGCAGAGAAGGAAATGCTTGGTAATTATTGCTTCCTCTTACCATGTGGCAGAATACCTCCCTTCTCAGTCCTTGCCGTAGTAGTGTTTGTAATTAGGAGAATAGGATAAGTGCTCAGTGCTCTGTAGAAAATTGACCCTTCAGGTAGTATGAGGTTGTCTGGAATTTTAGTGGCTAACAGACTTCAGGTGTATTCTACCTGTGTCATTAAACCATATGAAGAAGTTGATAGCGTTCAAAACGGTTGGTTCACATAATGTCTTAATACCAAGTAAAACTTACAGTTCAAAATAAGGTTTTCTCTTCTTGCTGTTACATACCTTATAAAATATTATCTATTATAGATCTTACCTCTTTTAAGGGTAATTCTCATCTGGGAGGCAGCCCCCAACCACTACCCCCTGCCTCGTGGGGTACATATGAATGTCCTGGGGTACATGTATAATTTGTCAGGGCATATTCAGTATTAGAAGGTACATTCAGAAAACAAGTCAAAACATTAATTACCACTTTTATCACACGAACTAAGCTCTATAAAAATCTTCTTGGCTACTGGGGATACATAGAAAAGAGTGATTCTACACCAGGCTAAGAAGGGTACATCACTTTACCTAAGGAAGGCAGGATTTTAAAAGTTTCAGAAACCCTCCTGTGGACTCCCCTATGCCCAAAGTAAGAATGAAGTGTTCACTCGGACCGTTCTGCCTCGTGTTCTTGGCATTTGTGTTTCCAAAGTGAAAGCATGACTTCTTTCACTCCATTGTCAGCTCATAAAGGAAGGTACCCTCACTTGTCTTTGTTCCCTGTCCCCTGACCCTCCCACCCATCCCCACCCCTCTGCCCCACAGACCTTTGCCATGTGTTGTAAGTGCTCAAAAAATAAGCATCAAATTAAATTGAATGCCCTGCCATTGGGTGCCTTTGCTGCTCTGATATGAAAGTACAAAAACAGAGTCTTTGAATTAAAATGTGTTCATCCTCAACATGAATATTATGCTCTATTCCAGGTTCATCACTCATTAAACCATTGTTAGATGACTTCCTTTTCCGAGCTTCTAGAATTATTTTAAATAGTCATTCTCCAGCTGGCAGTGCCGCCATCAGTCAACAGGACTTTCATCCAAAGTATGGAAAATGCACGTTGTGTTCAGTTTTGGTAAAAATTCTAATTCGAAACTTTAGTCCAAAAAGCTTTTCTTAACTTGGAGTTTGTTTCCATCTTGTGAGTGTGTGTAGTTATAAGATATTATCCACCCTATGAAGAAATGCATGTAAAGGGGCTCAGGATAAGCCTGCCTGGCACATAGTGAGTGCTGTGCAAGGATGCTGGTGCCATTATTATCATCAAATAAGAAGAGTAAGTAGTAAATAATGTGCTTAATTTGGTCGGTAGCAAATTCCAAGACAAACCGAGATCAGAAGAATTAAATCCAAAGTTAGAGTAAATAGGCTCTGAATCTTGAGTTTCTTCTAGGAAGAAAGCGTAGGTGCTTTTAGTGCATGAACCTTGTGATTTGCTGGGTATTGCCTGTGTCCTGACGATTAAAACTGCTAGTGACTTATTGTGGTAATTTTAGAATCAAATACTGTGTTAGTTTTTATGGGTAGAAATTTGAAAGATCTTTCTGGAATGTTGGCCCTACTTGGGTGCTCCTGGAGCTATAGGAGGAGGCTGCCCCATGCTGCCATCTTCCTTGCTCTGAATCCAGCTTACTCCATTCTTACGAAAACCAGACTTAACTGAATAATCCTGAAGAAACTGGGGATTTGGTATTTAACCAGTGAAAAACACTCCCGTATAATTTCAGTGGTTATTGAAACGAGCAAGGCACAAGAAGCAAGAAGATTTCATGGAATCTCAAGCGATATCTTTTCATGTATGAGTATTTCTCTATGTAGCTTTCCATACTAGCAAAATCTGTTTCAGGCAGTCAACCTTCATTAGAACTCTTGGGGTGTCTCTCAGGCTTTGGCTCCCATCTCACCCCTGCCCCAGTCTTGTTCTGGAAGATCCGGCACTGGCTCCGTGGGGAGTCTTTTATTAAAGTAGTAGAAATACGTGAGTATCTCCGTTTTCAGTGAACGGGGAAAATAAATCTTTAGCAGTTTTATTGAAATTTTTATTCGTGAACCCTCCTTGTATTTATTAAAAGTAATACCTCCATCAGCAAGGAGTTGGGTTTTTTAATCATACACAGTGCCTTAATTAGAAAAGGCAGTGTTTTGTTTCATCCCTCCCCATGCATTGAGTGAGGCTCACTTATCACAGTGACTCCAGCTGTTTCCCGTCTGAACCCTAATGCCAGAAAGAGCTTTAAAATACACAGTATTTTCACAAGTGACATTTATTATTAACATAACAAAGGAATTTCGTAATGCTTAGCCTGTGTGTACAGTTCCTCCTATTCGTTCTTTACCTGTCCTTTGCAAACCAGAAGTCCAAGGAAGAGGCAAAGGACAGGGCCAGCTGCTGGCCATTGTCCTCAGGGCCTGGCCCAGTGCTGATCTAAGAGCCCCACAGCCCCTCGTGAACACATCTCCCACACTGCACCCCATACATGTTTCTCTCAGAGGTTCGATGTCCTCTTTTCTGTGTATCCTTCCTAACCTGTGATCTCCTCAGTAATGTAAGGTTGGCCTAGGTGACAGTGAGAAATTACTGTCCATCCCCAAAGTGATTTCTTCTAAACGTGAACAATTACCAGAAGCCTTTGGTTTCCTGCAGACTGCCTGCTAGTTACCTTTTATTGTCGTTTGAAACAAATTAATTTGGCAAACCACGTATTTCTGTCTCCATTTTCTCGGCAAGATGAAGTTGATTAGTGTCCTCGAAGAATTTTTTATCACCAGACACATATAAAAAACATTTACGGGTATCTCTTCTGATCCACATAGCTTTCTTTTCCTGCCATTTAGATATTTGAATTTCAGGACAATGTCTACAAAAAGCTTCCTTGCTACCTACTTTGAGAGAGAGTTATTCTCATGTTTTCCTTGGTAAAAGTTTAGAATCTTTATCCTCCATTTTTGCTGATCCAAACCTTAGATAAAAATACTCTGGACTCCTAAGTGGGACATTTCGCTACTTTATCAGGCCAAGAAGATATGTAGCTCTTAACCATAACCATTCCTCCTGTATTCATGGCCTCTTCCTTTAAGTAAACACTTCCCTCTGGATTCCTAGAGCTCTGCCATCAGACCTGATTAACTCAGTTTGAGGAATTGCGGCTCTGATATTTTCATTTCAAATGTTGATTTAGTTTAATGACCAACTCAAGTGGATTATTCACTGTTGGAACTGACTTGCATCTTTTGTTTGTAGGTGTAGTACAGTGAATAGCCGACTGGCAGCCTATGAAGTCCTTGTGATGCTGGCTGATAGTTCCCCGGCAAATCTTCAAATTATCACAAAAGAACTGCTTTCCATGCATCATCAGCCTGACCCTGCTCTCACCAAGGAGTTTGATGTACGTTTCCTAGACCTTGATACACTTGAATTTTTTTTAGGATGCTCAATCAAACGTATAACTTTAAAGCCTGTGTCTGCATTACCCTAATCCCAAAGAAAGTCAGTAGTATTCTTTTGCTTATCATGTTCCCATACTCTAATCAAGCATAATCTACTAAATTACTTCATACCATGGTAATACTGTATTACTCAATGATACCCTTTTTACTAATTAAAGAGAAGACATTTTTAAGTCACTTGATAATTACTCTCGGTAAGAAGTAGCATTGCAGCCTATGTCTTGAGTAACTGCGCGTGGTACAGGGCCAGGCCGCGGAGATACGTACTCGAACGTTGGCTCTGTCACAGTGCGGTCTACATTCATTTAAATTCAGCTAAGATTTATGGAGTTTAGAATGCACTAATAGGTGTGTTGGGCTTTTGGAGCTCAAAAATGCAGACAGGATTCCAGCCCTCAAGAAAGTCGGTGTCGACTGGAAGAGACAGACCCGCAGGCAGATAATTTCAATGTAATGTGATCGATTGTAAGATCCGGGTCATGTCCTGAAGGCTCTCCTCGCAGAGGGGCACTCTACCACCAGACGGCAGCGTCTTAGAAGGCGTCTTAGAAAGGATGAAGCTGGAAAGAGAACTCCCAACGCTTCACAAGCTGGTGGGAAGGTGATTCCACAATGAGAAGGACGTGGGCGGAGCTGTGGAGCCAAGCAGCGGCTTAGTATCCATTGGGAACTACAGGAGGGGAGCAGCAGACCAGGAGCCGGAGGACGCTTTGAGAGCTTTGAGAGCCGCTTTTGTGGTCTCCATGGACCTTGTGGAGTCAGGCCTACCCCTTCGGACAGCTGAGCTGAGTCGTGTGCGGCATACAGGTTAGGCAGGAAAGGAAGGTGTTCTAGACAGAGAAAATCGCACTTGCACAATGAAATGCGAGCGTGTAAATTGGAAACGGTTTTCGTATCAAAACATTTAGTTTACAAAACATGTGCTTTAGTTGTACATAGTTTATTTGACAGATTTAAATGGAAATGTTATTTTTTTCATAAGTCAGGGATTATGTCAGCGTAAGGAAGAAAACATTTTTCTCATGTAAATACTTATTTTTTAGCACTGTTGTGAACGAGTTTTTTCTTGTAACTTTTTAAAAATCTGTGCTTTGGACTCCACAAATACATTACCGTATTGATTAGATCTTAGAAATCACCCTGCTCTACGTGTATGTCAAATGTGAATGGAAAATATATAATATTTAGCAATTCCTTGAGGTCTAAAAGACCTGCAGGGTTTTGTGGGTTAGTTATAATATGGATGCGGGTACTTAATACATATGCAGAACGGGTGATTCTGGGCATGGCATTAGAACCAAGATTCTGCTTAAGTGGCATTGCAAGGTGTGTCCTATCCATTTCTACTTTGAGAAGTGCCGTGTTCAACTTTATCCAGGAAGACTTTTCTAGATTATTTCTAACCAGAAAAGCATTGTAATGGGATCTGTGTTAGGACAAAGCATCTTTAAGTGAAATGCTAGCGTATTTACCTGTTCCTTTAACTGTATGCTGATTAGCAGTGGTTCCACAGAAGAAGCTTACTTCCTTCAAAAGGAAGGGAGGGAATATGAGGCTTCCTTGACCATCCAGATTGGTCAGGAATCTACAGAGTAAACACTGCATAGAACCCTATTCCATTTGTGCAGAGTGCTACCTCAGTTTGTAAGTAGATCTGTTTACTTGCTTGATGTCTCTGTAATCGAGCGGGCTGTGAGCTCCTCGAGACATCATCCCTGGCACGGTGCTGGCACACAGTAGGTTCTTAATAAATATTTGTTGAATGGTAATCAAGTGACAGAATGCGTGACTACTAGATGGGCAAACAAACAAACATGACACGTTAGGTACTTTATAAATGGAAAAGGAGCATTGAGGTATTAGTATTATTAGCATCTGCGGAGGTACTTCCAGAACATAGGTTTTGTTAGCGTGACTCCTAAGCCACTGGATGGATAAATCTGTGGGTATATCTCTTTTCCCTCTCAGACATCTAGATAAGCATGGTGAAAATGGGCTGCTGACAGATACACTAATTCTCTCTCTACTGTTCCTACTCCTCTCTTTTCTAGTATCTTCCCCCTGTGGATAGCAGGTCCAGCTCAGGGTTTGTGGGGCTGAGGAATGGCGGCGCTACGTGTTACATGAATGCAGTCTTCCAGCAACTGTATATGCAGCCTGGTCTGCCTGAGGTGATTGCTTTCTTCTTTCCTGTTTGGTATGACAGATAAAGCGTGCAGTGGCTGAAAATGGTCCCATATTCATATATTGCAACATATAGGGGTCAGGAGCACTGACCACCACCATGCAGTCAAAAATATAATTTATATATTGCATTTTGGGTTTACTAAAAATCTAGACATCACTAGGGATTCTTTAGTCACTTCTGAAATCCGTGCACATCTGAACACATTGTTTACAGTCGCATGTTTGGGGTTTTTTTAAATTTTTTTTTTTTTAATGTTTATGTATTTTTGAGAGAGCATGAGCAGGGGAGGGGTAGAGAGAGGGGGGGAGACACAGAATCCGAATCAGGCTCCAGGCCCTGAGCTGTCAGCACAGAGCCTGACGCGGGGCTCAAACCCCCAAGCTGTGAGATCATGACCTGAGCTGCAGTCAGACGCTCAACTGAGCCACCCAGGTGCCCCCACAGTCACATGTTTTTATAAATCTGCTGAGGGAATATGCTGCCTGTTTGACAGCTAGACTTGACCAAATGGGATTTTTGAACTAAGTTACTGTCAAATTCTGTTCTATAACATTACTAATATTTTTAGTATTTTAGAAAAATTTAGGGTCTGTCATCAGTGTTTTATAAGAGTTCAGTTGACTCTTGAACAACATATAGGGGTCAGGAGCGCTGACCACCCCCCTCATGCAGTCAAAAATCCACACGTAACTTTTGACTCCCCGCTGATGTTAACCACTAATATTCTACTGTTGACTGGACAGTTAACACAGATTTTTGTACGTTATATGTATATATGCGTAATATAGTGCAATATGTATTACATATTCTTACAGTAGAGTAAGCCAGGGAAGAGAAAATATATTTATAATACTGTACTGTATTTATCACAAAAAAATCCATGTGTAAGTGGGCCCACACAGTTCAAACCCACGCTCAAGGGTCGACGTATAGTAGAAGCTTGTGATATGGCAGTCAGTAGTGTTGAGAATATCTCCGTGTATCATGGCACATTTAACCTCTCATAGAGATAACTGGTATTCCTCATTCTAGCTTTTCGTAATCAAACAGGCTCAAAGAAATGATTTGTTCATGTTTCCACCAGCTAGGAAGTATGGAGGCTAAACATACTGAGAGTTGTAGCCACGCTCAGACATCCGTAGCGCTGTGAAAGCAAGGTGGGAAGTACCTGTGCATATGTCCGTGTTTCCTGTGGAGCAGTGAACTACCTCTAGCTTAATGGATTGCGTTTCTTTCCAGTCGTTACTTTCAGTAGATGATGACACAGACAATCCAGACGACAGCGTATTCTACCAGGTGCAGTCTCTCTTTGGGCATTTGATGGAAAGCAAGCTGCAGTATTATGTACCTGAGAACTTCTGGAAGGTATTTCACTCAGTCACTTTAGATAGTTAGATGTAGTGATAATTGTTTCTGTCTTTATTAACTCCAGACTAATCCCGTTGCCAAGAACCTATAGAAGAATGGGCTGTACCATTCTTCTTAAGATCAGTATTTGATTTCAGATGATTAGAATATTAAGAAAAGTCATTTATAATTTCTAGGGATTTGCTAATCTTAACAATTTTGAATGTTTCTCATGATTCTTATTCTGATTCTTTGGATATTTGTTTAAATTAATGTTCTAAATATTTTTTTATTCTTTTTTTGTTTAATGTAAATTTTAGTTAGTGAACGTACAGCGCAATATTGGCTTCAGGCGTAGAATTCAGTGGTTTATCTCTTATATTCAACACCCAGTGCTCATCCCAGCAAGTGTCCTCCTTAGTACTCATGACCCATCCAGCCCATCCCCCGCCCACCTCCCTCCATCAACGCTCAGTTTGTTCTCTATCTTTAAGAGTCTCATATGGTTTGTTTCCCTCTCTCCTCTCCCCACCCCCTTCCCATATGTTTATCTGTTTTGTTTCTTAAATTTTATTTATTTATTTATTTGTTTATTTTTTGAGAGAGAGAAAAAGAGGGAGCAGCATGAGCAGGGGAGGGGCAGAGAGAGAGAGAATCTTAAGTAGGCTCCATTTTCCACGCAGAACCGATTCGGGGCTCTGTCTCACAAACTGTGAGATCATGACTTGAGCTGAATCAAGAGTCAGATGCTTAACTGACTGAGCCACCCGGGCGACCCTCTTAAATTTTACCTAAGAGTGAAATCATACGCTATTTGTCTTTCTCTGATTGACTTATTTTGCTTAGCATGGTACATTCTAGCTTCATCCACGTCATTACAGATGACAAGATTTCGTTCTTTTTGATGGCTGTATAAATGTATACACACACACACACACGCGCGTGCGCACACACACACACACACACACACACACAGAGATATATCACCTCTTTATCCATTCATCAGTCACTGTGCTCTTTTGGGCTCTTGCCATAGTTCGGCTATTGTTAATTTTGTTGCTGTGAACATTGGGGTGCATGTGCCCCTTTGAATCTGTATTTTTGTATCATTTGGGCAAATACCTAGTAGTGCAATTCCTGGGTCATAGGGTAGTTCTAGTTTTAATTTTTTGAGCAACCTCCATACTGTTCTCCAGAGTAGCTGCACCAGTTTAAATTCCCACCAGCAGTGCAAGAGGTAAAGAACATTACTTTTTAACATTGCTCTACTCTGTTTCGCAGGAGGAGTACCTTGTATTTTCCCCTGTAGTTTGGAAAGTTCTAAGACAGAAACTGTTCTGTGGCCTCAGGTCCCAGCCGGTATGGTTTCCCAGACTTGTTTCGGTTACACAGAAGCCAGGGAAAAGCATAGATAACCAAGCTCATCTCACTTCAGGACAAGTGTCTAATGTCCTATTAGTGAACTTGGTTTTTAGAAGCATTTGAGTGCTGTTTCACATCCGTGTTCTACTCTATTCAGAGATTGCTGCTTTTCCTTTAGCGATATATTCTTTTCTTGCACAGATTTTCAAGATGTGGAACAAAGAACTTTATGTGAGAGAGCAGCAGGATGCATATGAATTCTTCACTAGTCTTATTGATCAGATGGACGAATATCTCAAGGTAGAGAACATCTCACTTTCCCTCTGCCTCCCTCAAACTGTAGTACGAGAGCAGAGTTGCAGGATTTGGGCTGACTGTGAAACCTACAGATCAGAAAGTGGTCATCTGTAACACCCCACCTGTAATTCATTTCCTCTGGGTTTGAACATCAAAACAGACACAGATCACTGAATGATGGACTTCTCTTCTTAATTCCTCCAACACTTGATGGAGAAGTATGTCATTCTTAATCTGTACTCCACAGTAACCATTTGTGTCCACGTGCTCTTCCAGAGGTTGCCTGGCCTCGGGAGTGCTGCCCTCGCCAGTGACCTGACGGCCCTGTGCATAGCAGCCCAACTCAGCCAGAGGGGCCAGATTAAAAAGTTATTTGTGGTGATGTTTGAGCCCAAAGCTTCCTGCCCCCACCCAGCGTAACGTGTGACAAACTTCCTAAGTGGTGCTGCCTTCTAGTTATAGGGCGTCCTCCATCACTGCCATTAGCTGTCCCTCTTCTCCTTAGTAGGCATAAGTCAGATGTCCTTTTTCAAATAACTTAGGAATTGATAGCATTTTATCCACAAGGAAGAAAAGATTGTGAAGAGTTGCTACTAACTTGGTTGTTGCGGCGTGGGGAGAAGAGTTCGGAATCGTCACGGAAATGACAAGCTTTTCTTGTCACCAGCTGTGACTGGCCCCTCTCCTCTTCCTTTGCCGGCTGTTCAGTCTCTTCTAATAGCCAGTGGGGCCAATGGGTTATAAGCCTCCTATTCATTCCCAACTTAAACTACCATCATGACTCTTTATTTTAGCTGTTAGTTGAAATCTGTGCTTTAGCTTAGGTCTAAATAAAATTCTATCTAAGTGACCTAGAAATTCTAGGGGCATCAGCTAAAATTCTAACTTTTGATTCCAACAGAAAATGGGGAGAGACCAGATTTTTAAGAATACTTTCCAGGGCATCTATTCTGATCAGAAGATCTGTAAAGACTGTCCTCACAGGTTAGTGAAGTTACCACGGACATCAAAAAATGTCATCATTGTTTTTATTTTTTTTCTCTTAATAGGTAGCACGTTATTCATTAATTTTCATCCGTATTTCACTTGGCTAAAATGACAATATCTGAAAATCTCAGCTGTTAATCTTTTTAATGATTATTTATTTTGAGGGAGAGAGAGAGAGAGAACCGGGGAGGAGCAGAAAGAGAGGAAGAGAGAATCCCAAGCAGGTTCTGTGCTGTCAGTACCGACCCCGATGTGGGGGCTCTAACTCATGAACCAGGAGATCATGACCTGAACTGAAATTAAGAGTCAGACACTTAACCGACTGAGCCACCCAGGCACCCCAGCTAGTATCTTTTTTAATAGTATTTTTATTCCATAAGCTACTGTAACAATTTATTGATATATTTTTATTCAGCCAAGTTCTATAATATTCAGGCTCATGAGCATCGCCATGCTTAGTATTAAGTAAATCATGATGCAAGCAGATTTCCTACTCATGTATTTAAGGCAAAGTTTTAAGAATGCTTTAAGTTTCATTTGTAAGTATGTGGATTTCCATAGGAAGTCACAAATCCTCAAACAGGAAAATATGTATTCTCAGGGTTATTCTGATCCAGAAATCAAATTTGGAAGCAATATTTTTATAGTAGAAAAAGGATTCAGTATTAAGGTAAAAACATGGAAATTGCTAATTGGCTACAGTCGTAATGTACATGATCGTTGTCCTTTCTATTTTTATTTTTTAGTTTTTTAACAGTATTTTTTTTTTTAAGTTTATTGTGAAAGAGAGACGAAGAGAGTGTATGTGTGAGTGGGAGAGGGACAGAGAGAATCCCAAGGAGGCTCCATGCTGCCAGTACAGAGCCTGATGGGGGCTCGATCCCACAAACCATGAGATCATGACCTGAGCTGAAGTCGAGTCAGACACTTAACCGACTGAGCCACCCAGGCGCCCCAGTCGTCGTCCTTTTTAAATAGTGCTTCTAGTGTGTTGTGAATCTTGCATTTGTTGACAGACTTGCAGATCTGTCTCCGTGGACCTATGAAGGTTTATTGAGTTAAGTTTCTTTGGTTTCCATTTCTAAAATTTCTTCGTTGAAATTCCTAATTGTTAAGTGATTTTGAACTGCCAAAAACTGGTATTTGTATTTGACAGTGTACCTTTAAAAGGATGAGGGATGGCACGTGTTAATTTCACTGATCATGAATGTAGACCTGTGTTCAGTCTCTGCTACTGTGGTGGTGTCAAGATCTTAAATTGTTTAAATTCCATGGTTGATTATGTTTTTTCTGTGATTTGCTAATCAGGTACGAGCGTGAGGAAGCTTTCATGGCCCTCAATCTTGGAGTTACTTCTTGTCAGAGCTTGGAAATTTCTTTGGACCAGTTTGTTAGAGGAGAAGTTCTAGAAGGAAGTAATGCATATTACTGCGAAAAGTGTAAAGAAAAGGTATTACACTTGCCTTTTTTGAAAAACAAGATCAATTTGTTATTCATTTAGTTTCTCTTTATGTTTTATGTAGGAACAGTATTAAACTCCAATTGTTGCTTCCATTAAATTGTGTCTTTCCCTGTTTTCACATGGGCAGGAAAGGCCTGTGAAAATCTGTGACCTTTGTATGACTTTGCTGTTTTCTTTCCTCCATGGAGATAATTGGGTTTTGCTTTTCTTTAGAGAATCACTGTGAAAAGGACCTGCATTAAGTCTTTACCTAGCGTCTTGGTAATTCACCTAATGAGATTTGGATTTGACTGGGAGAGTGGACGCTCCATTAAATATGACGAACAGATAAGGGTAACTTATTTTTTTTTCCCTGAAATTTCTTACAACCATTACCTCACTTTCTCTTCTGCTGTTTACTTTTTATATTTTTAACTTTCATCCCCAGTGTGAAAGGCTATGGTCTCAGCATTCTGAGGGGTACACAGCCCCTTGTCTTAAGCAACTGCTGCCCATGGACAGGCAGATCCGTAAACAACCCTCCTATCTGGTGATAGAGGGGAGGTAATCCTAGCTAGAACTAGGAAAACATCCCTCTTTTTTGAATCTGACTTAATTGGGTATTGCCGTGGATGTTACTCATCAACACTAATGTTGTCCTTTTGCTTTTAAATAGTTTCCCTGGATGCTAAACATGGAGCCCTACACAGTTTCAGGAATGGCTCGCCAGGATTCGTCTTCTGAAGTTGGTGAAAACGGGCGAAGTATGGACCAGGGAGGTGGAGGATCCCCACGAAAAAAAGTTGCCCTCACTGAAAACTATGAACTTGTCGGTGTCATTGTCCACAGTGGGCAGGCACATGCGGGTCACTACTATTCCTTCATTAAGGACCGACGGTAGGGGTCTCACGCGGTCCCTCCCCCTGCCTTCCAGTAGTCCTGCCTCCATCCCGCTTCCTGTCTCTCTCCTCCATTCCCCCTGCCCTCTTCTATCCCTCCTCCACTCCCCCTGCCCTCCTGTGTCTCTCCTCTGCTCTCCCTGCCCTACTTTATCATCCATGCTTATGAGTGTAGTGCAAAGAAGCTTTTGCACTGCTCTTTGGTCATATTTCATATTGGATTTTTAAAACTTAGTATAACAGTTTTTACCTCTTTGGTTTGAAAAGTTGTTTTAGAAATTTAAGCGTTGTCCATTTGAAAATACCCAAATAGAGTCATCTGCTCTATTTGTAGACAGTATATAGAGATAAAGGCTGGGGAGGGGGATGTTGGGTTTCCATCTTATAACATTTGTTTCCCTGTGGGCTTCAGGGGGTGTGGAAAAGGAAAATGGTACAAGTTTAATGACACAGTCATAGAAGAATTTGACCTAAATGATGAGACCCTGGAATACGAATGCTTTGGAGGAGAATATAGACCAAAAGTTTATGATCAAAGTAAGTATTTACACGTGGATGTTTCACATTAGTTTGTTTGTTTGTTTGTTTGTTTGTTTGTTAACTTACGGTTTTCTATCAAATTGGAAGCAGTATTCTTCACATAAAAATGTAATTTTATTCTTTTTACATACCACTTTTCAGGCTGTATAGATCCACAAGCTCATAGATAGGCAGAGTGGAAATGTTTAAGCTGCTTACAGAATGTTTTTTAAAATAATTCCTTGCAGCAGCCCTGGGGGGACAGGTGATAGAGGAAGAGGAAGAAACGAATATCAGAGAGAAACTAACGAACACAGAATTTCAGCCTTAAAAATTGCTTCAGAGGAAGTAGTTGTCTGCTAAACTTCTCACATTTCCTTTTTACTTTCAGAGAGGCACGATGAATTAGACAAGACCCCTCGAACGCCTGTTTTTGAAACCGTATTTATTACGTAGTGTGGCAGTCCTTCTCTCCACAGCCACTGCCCCCCCAGAAGAAAAACTATGAGGAAAAGGACATCACAGAATCCAATCAGAATTTGCCATGGGGGGGAGGGGGAACATTTTGTAGAGATCTTAGCATTTCTGAAACCTGATTTTGCAATATTTTAGGGGCATTTAAAATTTTCTGCCTGTATTTGGGTCGGAAGGAAATAAGAGAAACAGGTGAAGGAAGTAAGAGGTACAGACTTCTAATTAGAATATAAGTAAGTCACAAGGATGGAAAGTAAGCCTAGGAAATCGAGTCAATAATATTGTCATAAAGCTGTATGGCAACAGATGGTGATATATTTACCTTGGTGAGCATTTCATAGCGTGTATAATTGTCAAAACACTGTGTTGGCTACCTACAACTAACATGTCAACTATGCTTCAATTAAGAATTAAAATGAAAAATTTCTGTGTCAGATTTTGATGCCGTGCCATGGTAGTCCTGTGTCTGATAATAGTAACCTCTAATGGTTAAATCCAGTATTGTTGCCAAAACTTACCTAGATTTGGTTGTTCTATGCAAAAATGGCTAAGTGAGCCAATTATAATCCCATCCTGTGCCACAGAACTTCTTTTTAAATGTTCCTTGCCTTTTTAAATCTAGACTCGCCTAGGAATGTTTATCTTCTTTACCCCATCTTTGTACAGCTTCCTTACGGGTCTTCTGTGTCACCTTCCAAGCAGTATGGTACAAGGACACACACTTTACTTACACTTTGCATTTAAGTTTTGTAAACATTTGCTGGGTTTATGAGCCTTTCTTTTAGATCGTCGAGACAAGAAACCTTCTTTATTCTATTTACAAAGGCTTCTTTCTTCGTGTCTTGTTATAAAGCAAACCCGTATACAGATGTTCGCCGAAGATACTGGAATGCCTATATGCTCTTCTACCAAAGGGTCTCTGATCAAAACTCCCCAGTATTACCAAAGAAGAGTCGAGTCAGTGTGGTACGGCAGGAAGCTGAGGATCTCTCTCTGTGAGTTTCTCTTTCACACAGTTTGCTGTGTGATTTCAGTAGGTGGCCGTTGTGTAATCTTGAGTACAGTGTTTAGGATTTACAGGTAACTTGTTAAACAAACTAGAGAGAAATTCTAAAAAGAAAGTGAGTGAATCTCTTTACCCCTTTTCTTATGGCCACCTTTTTATTATTTCCTTGGCAGAAGTTATTTCGTATTTGGAACATGCACGTAGGGGCCCCTGGGTGGATCAGTCAGCTGAGTGTCCAGCTCTGGCTCAGGTCATGATCTCACGGTTCATGAGTTCGAGCCCTGCATCAGGCTCTCTGCTGACAGCACAGAGCCTGTTTCAGATCCTCTGTCCCCCTCTCTCTCCGCTTTTAAAAATAAACAAACTTTCAAAATATTTAAAAAAAAAAAAAAAAAAGAACATGCATGTAAACTATTTCGTTCTAGAATCGAGATTTTTTTCCAATCTCAGCATTTATCGAATACACTTTATAGTCAAAGTGTGGCACTTTGCCAGCACTGTGGGTTTTTTTTAAGGTCGTCTTGTTTACGAATTTGCGTTTAAATATATTGGATCAGTAAAGTACGCAGTTTATTGTTAAGCCTCGTACCCTGTGTACGTGAGTGTGTCGGGTTGTGTTAAGTGCTAAAACGGCATCCACTTTATACCACACGGTTTTCTGATTCTGTCCTTAGGTCAGCGCCGTCCTCACCGGAAATTTCACCTCAGTCCTCCCCTCGGCCCCATAGGCCTAACAATGACCGGCTCTCTATTCTAACCAAGCTGGTTAAAAAAGGTGAGAAGAAAGGGCTATTTGTGGAGAAAATGCCTGCTCGAATATACCAGGTAAGACCCACGTAAGAAATTCTAAGGGAGAAAAATCACATAAAAGTCCAAACCTGCCCCGTAGGTCTGGAAGTACTCCTGCCGGCCTCCTTGTGGACTCGGTTGGACCTTGCATGCCTCATCCAACCCACCTCATTTCACGAGTCTTTTATAGCAGGTCACAGAGGTGTCCACAGACTCAAGGGGGCCGGCACTGTCACTGGCCTGCTATGCAGCTGGGGGTTTTCACAGATACACAAGTGGGAGGGAGTGGCCGGTAGAGACAAACGCTGCTGAAACTAACTTACCGTCTGGAGAGGAAAAGAAGTTAGGGTTCAGTATCTTTGGGTAAAACTAGTATGACAGTGATAACCACCAATTACTGAATATCTGCTCTGTGCCACGTGCTTTAAACAAATCCTTAATTCTTAAAAACTCTTGTGAAGTAGTAGGTTTTATTCCCATTTTTCAGATGGAAAAACTGAGGTCAGAAAAGGAGAAATGTGAGGCTCCTGGGTGGCTCACTCAGTTGAGCGTCTGACTCTTTTTTTTTTTTTTTTAATTTTTTTTTTTTTTAACGTTTATTTATTTTTGAGACAGACACAGAGCATGAACGGGTGAGGGGCAGAGAGAGGGAGACACAGAATCGGAAGCAGGCTCCAGGCTCTGAGCTGTCAGCCCAGAGCCCGACACGGGGCTCGAACTCATGGACCGCGAGATCATGACCTGAGCTAAAGTCGGACGCTTAACCAACTGCGCCACCCAGGCGCCCCGAGCGTCTGACTCTTGATTTCAGCTCAGGTCATGATCTCACAGTTCGTGACATTGAACCCCATGTCGGGCTCTGCGCTGACAGCACGGAGCCTGCTCGGGATTCTCTCTCTTCCTCTTTCTCTGTCCCTGTCCTGGCTCACGCACATGTGCTCTCTCACACTTGTTCACTCTCTGTCTCTCTCTCAAAATAAACTTTAAAAACAGAAAGGAGAAATGACCTACCAGTTCACAGAACCAGGATTTAAATTTGGAACTGTCCAACTACCCAGTCCAGGGTTTATACATAAGTAATCCAAAGCTGAGTTAGCCAGAACCAGAGAATTTAAGAAAATTGTGGAGCGTTTCGTTAAGAGAGAAAGATTTAAGCCATCTGATACAAGGAAAACGTGAATTTGGTTGTGCTTGGGAGAGCTCTGTGTGTCCCTTCCAACCCCAAATAACTGGTTTGACTTCACTTGTCCCTTGGTGGTTTTCCTAAATTTCCCAGAAGTATTTGGTTTGATGAATAATAATTCACCTTCTTACAGCTTCTTATATTTAAAGGAAGATTTTCCTCTCTCCCTGTTTAAAATTTCAAAGCTCTAGAGAAGGGTTTTTGTGAACCTTTTCTAACTTAATGTAAAATCCTTTCTACCTAATGTGTCATTAAAAATCTTCCACGTGCTGAATATTTTGCCCTGTTTCTTAAAAATAATTACTGATTTTCTTTTGTAGATGGTGAGAGATGAAAACCTCAAGTTTATGAAGAATAGAGATGTATACAGTAGTGATTATTTCAGTTTTGTTTTGTCTTTAGCGTCACTGAATGCCGTAAGTACTAGTTGGCTTGTTAGTAAAGGACTAAGAAAGCAGAGTGAAAGCTGTCAGCTCAGGCGTTCAGTGACAGCCCTCGGTTGTTAGCATTCAGCTTGGATGCCCAGAACGTTCCCGCAAATAATGTCACTCACTGGGTGATATTAAAATACTGGCAGTGCTCAGAACATACACTGCGGATTGTGAATGGGTGCAGGTGTCCACATACTGGCTTTTTAAAGTGCTTTTTAATTTTATAAAGAATCTCTGAGAATAGCCATGAGGCGAGGTCAGTGAATATTGGGCTTGGTGGAGATTAATTTGTCCTCATTTGTCATCAGACATCTTCAGACTCAAGATGAACTTCCAAGTACTTCTTTTTCTTGAGTACCATGATTATGATTTGCCAATAAGGGAGAAACTTTCTTAGGCTGTTGACAGTGTTTAACATCCTGTGGTCTAAAGGCTCTATTTTGAGAGGGCTTCATAAAAAAATGAAGAGGATGTCTTTTCTTAACCTTTTTAAAAATTTAAATGGAACGTTTTTTCTATAATAAGCTGACTAGATTTTTCTTATTAGTGTTTAACTTTATTATAAGTCATTCAATTCATAACATGTAATAATCTATAAAACACCTTTGAAAAATGCTGTGTTTTTTCACTCTCTCTCAGACTAAATTAAAGCATCCATATTATCCTTGCATGGCAAAGGTGAGCTTACAGCTTGCAATTCAGTTCCTTTTTCAAACTTATCTACGGACAAAGAAAAAACTCAGGTAAGAAATGATATGTTTTGATAGTCTGTTGTGACAGAAGGCACTGATTAATTCAATTAAAATTGAATTTATAAATTCAAAGCATTGTGAAGGCACCTACCTAATATATTCAGATGACTAAGACATGGTTCCTATCTTTAAGGAATTTCTAATCTCATAGGAAGGATAAGTCAGAAGAAGCAAGGCATAAATGCTGTACGTCTTTGGGAACTGGACAAAGTCCTATCCAAATATGGGGATTGGGTAGGTGTTAAAGACATTGGCGTTCTCAGAGAATTTTGAAAGGCAAAAACAAACAGAGAGAATAATCTAGGTGAAAGGGGAAAACCTGAGTAACGGATAAGACTTGCCTGAAGAGCTATGAATGACTAGTGTTGTGCTCATACATGTAAGGACTCACTGGAAGTGAGGTCACCTGTGGGCTTTGAAGGAGCCCGTCAAGTGTCGTGAGTGCCACAGAGGGGAGCTGGGCCTTTGTTCACTGGGAAACCATGAAGGGTTTTTGAACAGGGGGCAGTATGCACAGAGGCACGCTAGATTTGGACGGCATATTGTCCACCGTTGGTTTTTATCTTCAGCACCTGGAAGGTGCCCGACACATGGTAGGTGCTGGGTGAAGAGCTGTCTGTGGATAAATGGGTGAGAGGCGAAGAGTAAGTTACCCACTGGCCGGAGGAGGTACCCGGAGCAGGGAGGGACTCGGGTGAGGAAGGCAGCTACAGTCGGAAGACCGGGACAGTTCTGTCCTCTCTCGCCAGTCCCGTGCACTTCTCCCACGTATGGGCAGGTTTTTTAGAAAGACTCTGCAATCAAAAAACACTGGAGAAGAAACAGATATAATGGCAACTTCATTTTCATGCGTAACTAAGATATATTAAATGATACTGATCTTTATTCTTCAATTGGAAAAGAAGGACTACTATGTTCCTTTCTTTTAATGTCTGGCATAGGACTAACTAAGGAATCGCATTACTTTTGTTTGTGAAGTTGGCTTGAGCTGTTGGTACATCAGAGACTGTTTCCATTTTGCTTATATTTACCATTTTGGGGCTTGAGAGAGTGGAGGGGTGTTATGTGAGTTCATGGGCAATTTAGTCATTATACCTCATTGTCTGCCCAAATGTTTTTCTTCCATAAAGCAGGATATTAATAATTATAGCAATGAAGTATAAAAATGTTGATGTAATAACCTATTTTGAAGGCGGGCATTTTGTGAATGTCAATCGAAGCAAAACAAAATGCTGCAGGGCAGACGTTTTTCCCAATTAAAACTGTTTGAAGAAGATGAAAAGATAAAAGTTAACTCTAAGACTTAAGCTTCTTTACACATTTTTGTGGGGAGGAGGGACAGGGATAGGCGAATCACATCACAAATACCAAAAAATGCAAAGCACTGGCTTCTGGGGTGCATGAAGCCATGTTAGTCAGCGGTCATTGGGTATTCAACTTACCCTCTACCCAACCTCCCCCAAAAATAGGTTAACTAAAACCAAGGTGACACTCCGTGGGGTTATTTGCGGGGGTCGTACTCCTTACATCTCTGTCTTTGCTTTTTTTAAAGGGTTGATACTGAAGAATGGATTGCCACTATTGAAGCATTACTTTCCAAAAGTTTTGATGCTTGTCAGTGGCTCGTTGAATATTTTATTAGTTCTGAAGGACGAGAATTAATAAAGTAAGTGTCAAGATCTTTTAATTAATTAAAAGAAATCTGTGTCTCTTCTAGTGATTTAGAGCTGCAATTTCTTGTGACTATTTTTATTTCTACTTGAAATTGCTTTTCCGATTGGAGTCAGTTTTGGACTTTTTTTCCCTAGAAGCATGAGGAACTGTTCAGGTCCCTCTAAAATCGTTCTTTCGTAAAACCGTCTCTGATGGACTAGACTCAGACGAGTGTTCCGTGAGCGCAAGGAAAGCATGTGTGCACATAGCCACACGGTCACAGGCAAGCATGGCCTGAACTCCTGCTGTGGCTCAGGAGATTCCAGAATATGCGTCCCCTCCCTCAGGGACTCACAGTCTGGTGGCAAGGTGGAGAGGTCAGCAATGCCCGGTTACCGCATAGCATTACCACAGTATTAGACATCTAGCTACGTTTGGATTCTGCTATTTTTCAACAACTTACTACTAGTATAATACCTATGGTAGTACATTTACCTACATACCTGTAATAAAAAATAATTAGCTTTTTCTGGTGAAAAGTCTAGATGCTCCAGTCACTGTGGATATTTAGCCTGTACTCCCAGTCATCCTTGGGCCAGTTTCTCTTGTCCTTGGGGGAGTGCAGTACTTACGCACAGGCTCTGTGATCTCAGTGTCCCTTGTCCCCAGTGGGCCCCTCCTTCATCTCCTCACCCCTCATGCCTGCCATGCTAGCACACCCCACCTCCAGCTAAGGACCTTGCCTCGGACTTCACTGAGAATATACGAGTCACAAATGAGCAGGCCTCTATCCCCAGCACGTCGGAGCCTGTTCTCGTCATCTTTTCTCCTGTTACTGTCGGGGAGTGTCCTGTCTCCTCTCAAAATGAACGTCTACATGAGCAAACCCTTTATCGGCTCTTATTCCTGCACCTTTACCTTCTAGAATTTTCTACAGAGTACTTCTGTCAGCATGCGGATATGCTCTGGTATCTCTCAGCTCGAACAGACAACAGAGAATTCAGAAATACAAGCTCGTTTCACGGGGAGCTCACAGTCTGGTGGCATGTTAGCTGACTGAAACTCTTGATCCCATATTCCTTTCATCTCTAGGTCTGAGCTCCAGACACTCATTTGCCTACTTGATGTCTCCACTTCTTTCTCTAATCTACCTCATACAGCAACAAAAGTGATTTTTTGAAACAAACTGGATCACATTACTTCTGTGCTTGAAAATTCTTCAGTGGATCCCTGTCAGACGCCTAATAAAATCCACAGCCTTTACATAACCCACAAGGCCTTGCATATGGTCTCACTTCAGTTTCCTCACACGGGTTTGTTGATTCCTTCGACACGCTCAGCTTACTTTCCTGCCTAAAGACCCTTGTACCTTTATTGCCTCTATCTGGGATGTTCCCCCATCCAGTCCTGCATCTTACCCTTGAGATGTCAGAGAAGCCGTTCCCTTCGGATGACCCTATCTAAAGCCAGTATACGATTGCTCTGCTCTGCTGTTGTACCTGTCTCCTCACTAAACCCTGGCTTCTTGAGGGCAGGAGTTAAGCGTGTTTGGTTCCCTACCGTACACAAAGAGCCTGGCACATAGTAAGCACTCCGCTGTTTGTGGGTGCGTGCGTGTATGCACCCGCGCACATAACACACGGAGAGACAGCAAGTAACCATTCATGTGAAGTGTTATGTGTGCCTGGCCCTCTGGAGTTTGCACTGAGATGAACTTTCCCGTTTGTCCAGTGTAATTCCAAAGTCTCTTCCCAATAGTAAGAAGCTGAATATCCTAGAATCATCACATATTTGGAAGGAACATTGCAAATATTTAGTTTATTCCCTTATATCCAACCAGGCTTGCTTTGAAATATCTCCGGAGGAACTTGGTGACTCCTCTGGGAGGATGTGTGGTTTGTTAGTGTTCCTCACGGTCAAGAAGCCCAATGAATTACCTAATCTGAATTCTTCCTGAGAGAGTTTATTATATTTTTGTCTCTTTATCGCTGTCAATTTGTCACTGTCAGTTGCTGAATTTACATTTTGTAATTTTATAATTCTTTAGAATTCTTAAGATAACCTAGGTTGCCACTGTTATAACTAAAATAACTGTCCGTGTGAAGGGCTGCCGTCTCTTAGGTCAGAGCTTCTCAGTGCTGTGCTTTATTTTTTAGGCAATGGTCAAATGTCACTATAATTGTAAAAATCTGAAGCTGTGGTAAACATTGCTAGAAAATCGAGCTCTATTAAAAATTGATCAAAATTAAAACTACTAAACGAAGAGTATTTTACATCTTCTAAAAAGGTTTTGTTGTGGACGCACTTAAACATACAGAAAGTAGCCACAGTGAGAGCCCTGTCCTGTGCCACTTCCCGGGCCCGGTTCCCAGCACTTTGCCCATCTCGTTGCCCACCCTGTTGCCCACCCCCCGGCGCCCACCACTCACTCACAGGCCTGCTTTTTTTCCGCAAGTGTTTTAAAGTCAGTCTCAGACATCATATAATTTCACTATAAATTTTTCAGCATGTGTCTCTAAAAGGTAGTTTTTTAAAAAAAAATAAGCACTTTACCATTATCACACTAAACAAAAACACTTCTTTTTTTTTTTTTAAACATTTATTTATTATTGAGAGACAGAGAGAGACAGAGCACGAGCAGGGGAGGGGCAGAGAGAGAGGGAGACACAGAATCCGAAACAGGCTCCAGGCTCCAAGCTGTCGGCACAGAGCCCGATGCGAGGCTCGAACTCACGGACCGTGAGATCATGACCTGAGCCGAAATCTGATGCTTAACCAACTGAGCCACCCAGGCGCCCTCAAAAATACTTCTCTTATATCCTCCTAAATCCAGTCCATATTCAGATTTCCACAGGCATCTCAAAAAGGTTTACTCTTCCACTGAGTTTATACAAATCAGGATCCACACAAGCTCCACACGCTGTTAGTTTATACATCTGTTAAGACTCTTTTAATCTATAATTGTTCTTTTTCCCCCACCACCTCCTTTTTTGTCATGCCATCTTTTTGAGGGGCACACTGGCCGTTTGCCCTATAGAAGTCCCCACATTCTGGATTCGTCTGCATTCTCATAGGGCCTCCTGGTGTCTACGATAGGAAATGTGGAGTGACCCCTGGAGACAGGCTTTCCAGAAGAATTACACCCGAATCTGACAAAGCCTCTGGAGCTGAACATTATAGGCACACTTGTTATCTCTAACTTTCTTGTGGGTGCCACTTAAAGTCTTAGTGCATTTGGAACACAGCCTTTTCAGTCTGGTGCACATTAGGTAGCTCCTGGGCAGCTAGCAGTTACGGGGAATAAGCAGCAGAGTGACCACAGAGAGCTCCGCTCTGATCTCTCTCTGGGGAAAAGAAGGCAGGCTCTCCATATACCCCTGAAAGGGGAGGAAGGAAATACCAGTGCTGCACGCAAACAGGGACCAGAGCAGCGTTCTGCTGGCACCTGGAGGACGTGGTCATCAACATTCGGCTGTATTTAAACCTGTCATGTGGAATAATGCGGACTTTCTGTTAAGAAATATTAGAAAAGACGGGGCGCCTGGGTGGCTCAGTCAGTTAAACGTCCGGCTGCGGCTCAGGTCACGATCTCATGGTCCGTGAGTTCGAGCCCCGCGTCGGGCTCTGTGCCGACAGCTCAGAGCCTGGAACCTGTTTCAGATTCTGTGTCTCCCTTTTTCTCTCCTCCCCCGCTCATGCTCTGTCTGTCTCTTCTCAAAAAAAATAAATAAATGTTAAAAAATAAAAAGAAATGTTAGAAAAGATAGACAGGTTTTCACTTTGCTGATTACAGAATGAGTTGTCACACGGGAGTGCGTGTATGAAGCAGAACACAAAGCGTGGCTGGAGAAGCACACTCCAGGGCATTCCCACCCCCCTCAGCCCCAAGAGCAGCACCCCTGCCTCTGAGGCCACCGTACCACCATTCCACGCATGTAAAGGATTGAATTAGGTTGTGCACTTGCGGGGCATGGTGCAGTAGCTGACCATACCACCAAGAGTGCTGAGACGGCGAGGCATGTAACAGACCTTGACTGCTGCGGTCATCACCTCCATCGCCATCACGGAGGGAGAAAGGAGGGAAGCACCACCGCTTGTTTAGGGGTCGGGTAATAAGGCTTGGGGAGAAGAGAGGAAAGGAAAGAGATAGAAATCCTGACATACGGGTGGAGGAGGAGGGGCGGTCTTGATTGTGAACTTTATTATGTTACTCTGAGAAATTCAAGGGATGCCCCTGGGAGAACCCCTTAGCCAACAGAATTTATAAAATTTTAGGTCCTTTGCTTTCGTATCTCTTTATGTCCATTTATCTCGTTATGCTGTTACATTTATACAAATACTCATTTCAGGAGAAGGGGGGAAAAAGGGGGAAAATCTACTTTCAGCGCCCAGAGGTCTGGTTTTCCTGTTTGGCCGCCTTCCCCCTGCACAGTGGCCTGAGACAGTGTCCCAAAGCTCTCAGGAGCCTTGACCCGAGAGCTTGGAGGGATTTTGTTTCTTGGACAGTAGGTGGGCCAGGTGTTGGGAAGGTTAAGTTATAGAAGTTCCTTCTGCCTTCTCAGCACGCACCTTTTCTCTGTGTGTTTTAGGATTTTCTTGCTGGAGTGCAGTGTGCGAGAAGTACGAGTTGCCGTGGCCACCGTTCTGGAGAAAACCCTAGACAGTGCCTTGTTTTATCAGGATAAGGTCGGTCTCATTTCTTAAACGTTATGTCTACATTCTGTTTCTACCAAGTGTCTTAAATTGCACGTAATAAGAAAGAGAGCCCAGGGTTGGAGTCTGGTAATTCTGCCTTAGAGAATGCACCTCCCGCAGTCTGCCTTTCTGGTAAATGCCAGGGTAGAAGGCACACTGTCCTTGCCTCCTCGTACCCCAGAAGTCAGGATAGGCTAGGAATTTGGGTCTGCTCTGGTCTGCTTCAGGCTTTTCTCTCTAGAGCACTCCTTTTTCAGAGTCTTCGCTCAAGACTCTGTTCAGTTTCACTGAACTGAGACTAACCTGAGTCTTGAGACTCTAGTCTAGACCCACAGACATTTTGAGCCGCACTTGGCTTTGTTTCTTTCCTAACAAGCTGTTTCCATGATCCAAACCTGCGGTTGGCGGCCAAAGCAAATAGTGCCGTCCGTCTAGGAAGGAGCAGCAGCCAAGATGGTTTCTTCATTGGTCTCCATTACTCCTAATCTTTGCTCCTGTTCTTCTGGATTTCTTCTTCCTGATTCTGTTTCTGCAACATATTTTCTGGTTCACAGTTCCACACGTGCTAAACTAAACCGTGGTATTTATGACTGTCCTCAAATTTCAGATATCCCCCTAAGTTTTAAGTCTTAGGGAAATAAATGACATATACTGTAAGTCTGATTATTATTCAATCTGTTATTAAGTCCTAGCAAATATAGCACTTCTTCCCAAGTTTGCTGTTTCAAACAGCTGACACCACATGGAAAACTTTGAAAAATGTTGTTTTCAGATCTGATTGGCTCCTTATAGACGTTGGCTGGAGGCAATGTGTCTCGATGAACTAAATGCAAATTCTAGGAGTTGCTGCTTCAGATTCAGACGTTGGCTTTGCTGTTCCACCTTGAGCAAGTCCTTTTGTTTTTATTGTTTTTATTTAAAAAAAATTTTTTTGAGTTTATTTTGAGAGAAAGAGAGAGTGCAAGTGGGGAAGGGGCAGAGAGAGAGAGAGAGAGAGAGAGAGAGAGAGAATCCCAAACAGGCTCCACAGTGTCAGCTCGGAGCCCGATGTGGGGCTCGAACCCACAAACCACGAAATCATGAGCTGAGCTGAAGTCAGACACTTAACCGACTGAGCCACCCAGGTGCCCCCCAAGTCCTTGAAGAAAGATGCTAATCCAGTTACAGTACTTAGCTCCTTCAACATTGCCTGACCCAAAGTTCACCGTAAGACAACCTAAGGAGCTTTGCTCAGCCCAGAGTGAACAACGAGGTCAAATAGGCCCTTTAGGGAAGACCTAGAAGAAGACCATGGCTCAATTCCAGGAATTCCAAGGAAGCTAAGGTTTACTCTAAGGCACTGGTTTTCAGTCAGCTTAAACAGCAGGACCATTTTTCAGACCTCACCTTACCTGGATGCAGAGTATGTAACATCAGTCATTGGGAGCCGCTTAGGACAGTTCAAATACCATTGCTCTGAAATACCCTCACGGAGCTCTTCTACGATACTTAATGTAAGGGCCTTCTCGCTGTCCTCCTTCCTCCCGTGTACCAACCCAAACAGAGGATAAACGCAAAATTAGTGCAGTCTCCCTCCAGATGGGGTCAGGCTATGGCGTAGTAAGTAGTCCACCAACCTCTAGAGGCAGGACTACAGGTGGTAGAGAGGGAAGGGAGTGGTGGAGGACGTAAGCACGGAAGCCATTGCCTCAGTGAATTCTGTTTGACACCCAGCTGATGTATTTTATGCGTATTTCCCCCCCATAACGGAAATGGTGCCTCTGGCCACCCACCTTATATTGTAAAGTACTTTGAAAACGAAGTGCTATATCAATGGTAGGTTTTACTGTATTTATGACGAGTGTGACAGGATGGGTGGGAATATTTCAGAAGCCTGTGAACACCATCTTCAGGGGAGATGAGCTAACAGGAGTAGTGAGCTGGTCTTAATTCTCCAGTCACAGATGGATTTCTAGGGACTCGTCCAAAACCAGTTGGGGTGGGAGGGAAAGAAGAAGCAATGTGATTACCAAAATGGTTTCTAAACAAATAAAATGTTTTTCAAAGCTTTCCATGAGGCGTCCGCGGGCTCTCAAGTAAGTTCACAGTTGAGTTGATATTACCGTTGTCATTCTGTCAGGCTGTTGCTCTCCATTTGCTCCATTGGCTTGATTTCTGGCCCCTATGCCTGTGTCTGTGTTTTTTATTCTTTGCATCTGTGATTATGTGAAGATGTAGCATAGTGGAGGGAGGGATTCAGAAATGTTTCCTCTTAAACCTCCCCTCCCCACTTTTCTTTTAAGAGACAGAGAGAAATTGGCTCTGCAAAAAATGTGACCATTAGGCCAATGAGTCCTGCCCTTGAATCTTCAATCGAGAAAACAAGACTAGGCTTTCCTCTTAATTGTTTCTACAGCACCAGTCTTTCCCTGGAGGATAAAAGTGATGATCCGTTTTTGCTCTCCAAAGCATAAATCCATCTGAATCTGAGACTGGATTGTATCAATCAGACTTCCTTTTGTTCTTGCGGTGATTTACTTCAGATTAATTCCGTTACAAACGTCTGTCTTCTATTCTTTTTCTTTACGTGATTTCATCTTTCCTCAACCAGTTAAAAAGCCTTCATCAGTTACTGGAGGTCCTACTTGCTCTGTTGGATAAGGATGTCCCAGAAAACTGTAAAAACTGTGCTCAGTACTTTTTCCTATTCAACACTTTTGTACAAAAGGTAAGTGATTTTTTTTTTCTTCTAATATCTTTTCCTTATATCGCAGATTTTTAGTCTCAAGGAACTTTTTATACATGGGAAAAATTTAAACGGGTCAATATTGGATCTAAATGTAGGGTTTTATGAGCGTTGCTTCTTAAAAATCTTTATTTGTGGATTCTGTTACTTGCCAGAATTCTGATACAGGTAGATACAGTTACTCGTTGATAGCAGGGGGTCTGCATGAAAACTAGTGCCTCGTGGGGCGCCTGGGTGGCGCAGTTGGTTAAGTGTCCGACTTCAGCCAGGTCACGATCTCGCGGTCCGTGGGTTCGAGCCCCGCGTCAGGCTCTGGGCTGATGGCTCGGAGCCTGGAGCCTGTTTCCGATTCTGTGTCTCCCTTTCTCTCTGCCCCTCCCCCGTTCATGCTCTGTCTCTCTCTGTCCCAAAAATAAATAAAAAACGTTGGAAAAAAAAAATTAAAAAAAAAAAAAGAAAAAGAAAACTAGTGCCTCCTCCCATGTCTGGCAGCCATTGTGAAGCCACATGAAGTTGTTGAAACTCAGGAGGTTTTTAAATTACATTTTTAACCATATTTTCTGTATGTAAATCATAGCATTTAAAAACTTACTGACCCCTGGGGCGCCTGGGTGGCTCAGTCGGTTAAGCGTCCGACCTCGGCTCAGCTCTTGATCTCACGGTTCGTGAGTTCGAGCCCCACGTTGGGCCCTGTGCTGACAGATCGGAGCCTGAAGCCGGCTTCGGATTCTGTGTCTCTGTCTCTCTTTGCGCCTCCCCTGCTCATGCTCTGTCTCTCTCTCAAAAATAAGTAAATGTTAAAAAAAAAAAAAAAAACACCTCACTGACCCCTTAAAACTTCTCGTTTAACTGTGTTTTTAATACAGATTTTTATCTGGAGAGATGTATAACTTGTCATTCTTAATATCTTGTGACAGCAAGGTATTCGGGCTGGCGATCTTCTTCTGAGGCACTCAGCTCTGCGACACATGACCAGCTTTCTCCTCGGGGCCAACCGGCAAAACAATCAGGTAACGCCCTCTACTTTGTGGCCCAGTGCGATGGCCATGGTTTTGTCAGCACGTTGTCTCCCTTTGTAGGCGATGAATATATTTCATTTCATAAGAGTCCAGATGCTAGCACTATGAAGCCCTTAAAATTCTTCGGAGTTCACTTGTTTTTACGGCCTCCTCAAAGATAATAGTCTCCTCATAGATAATTAGTCTGATAATAACTCATGGAGATGACTAGAATATCTGTCAAAAAGTGTCCTAGGAGGAAAGATGGGCTCTGCCTGGGGGTTTCAAAAGCCTTTAAGAAATAGTGGCATTGAGGGGCGCCTGGGTGGCGCAGTCGGTTAAGCGTCCGACTTCAGCCAGGTCACGATCTCGCGGTCCGTGGGTTCAAGCCCCACGTCGGGCTCTGGGCTGATGGCTCAGAGCCTGGAGCCTGCTTCCGATTCTGTGTCTCCCTCTCTCTCTGCCCCTCCCCCGTTCATGCTCTGTCTCTCTCTGTCCCAAAAATAAAAATTAAAAAAAAAAAAAAAAAAAAAAAAAAGAAATAGTGGCATTGGGACCTCCCCTTGCCACCTGGGACTGTGAGCAAGGCCGTTCTGGTGGAGGTTGTAAGTGGGGTGCTGGTCACAAGGGCAGAGTTCAAACGGGAAGTTGAACGGTGATGCACTGAGTGATGCTGTGGATATAATGCTCACGGACAATGAAAGGGAAGTTGCGATAAGTCAGTCTAGTTACAGCAAAAGAGGACTCTCCTGGGGCACCTGGGTAGCTCAGTCGGTTGAGTGTCCAACTCTGGCTCAGGTCATGAGCTCTCGGTCCGTGAGTTCAAGCCCCGCGTCGGGCTCCGTGCTGACGGCTCGGAGCCTGGAGCCTGCTTTGGAGTCTGTGTCTCGCTCTGTGTTCCTCCCCCACTCCCACTCTGTTTCTCAAAAATGAATAAATACTAAAAAAAAAAATTAAAAAAAAAAAAAGGACTCTTCTGTGTGGAGTTTCTATATTGCTGTGTTTCTCCCATTATTGTATTTCTTCTGTTTGATAGACTTAACTGTGAAACATGTGAATGTGCACTCAGGATGAACACTAGTTACGGAATGTTTATTACGTGCCAGGCACGCTAGTTACCTTACACACTGTACCTCGGATACGGGTCAGTAAAATAAGCATTCCCCTCCCTGCCGCGTTCTCAAGCAAGAATCAAAGCTCAGAGAACGTCAGCGAGTCATGTCAGGCCACAGAGCTAAAGCGTTGTGGAACAGAGATTCAGACCCAGCTCTGCTTTCCCTGCTGTGTAACGCATCACGTAGGAGCGCCTTCCTTTCTCTGTGAGAGGACACAGACTTGCGGGCCAGGCCTCCTCTCGGCCGCCCGTTGTGCCGCCAGTTGCGCTCTCCAGTATCAAAACCGAGTGCTGCCTCCACAGCGTGTTCCGTGGGTTGATACCATGTTGAAATTTACAGTGGCTTGTTTTACTTCGCGCTGTATCCTCTCAGACTCCACTGACCCTGACGATTAATTGATACTGTGATTTAAACAAGATTTAATTTAATTAATAGTGTTACAGAATTTGTATTGTTTTGCTTCTATGGAGCACATATAATATTGAAAACGTTTTCTTTTTCTGGTTTTCATTTCTGTATATATATATTTTTTTAATCTCCATCCAAGTGCGTTAGCATATAGTGCAATAATGATTTCAGGAGTAGATTCCAGTGCCTCATCCCTCACGTATGACTCCCAGTGCTCATCCCAGGGTCTTCCTTCAGGCCCCTTACCCATTTAGCCCATCCCCCACCCCCAGCCCCTCCAGGAAAACATTTTCACTTTTAGTGTTTCATGTGACCCACACAACCACGAAGTGGACGGGTATGTTGTCTCTGCTGTTCCACAAAGAGGCCAGGTGCCGTTACGGCAGAGAACTTACCCCCGTCCAGCAAGCGCGGTGAATGGCACAGGAGGGCCATGGCTCCGGCTCTCCAGCCTCCCGGGTTTTCCCCATCAAACTCAGGTATAGGAAAATTACCCAGCACTCGAGAAGCATGCAATACCTGACTTCACGACGTAAATGGAACTGTTTCAGAGCACAATATGTCTACAGGAAAAAGAAATACAGGCTGGCTTAAAACCCATGACTTTCTTTATGCTTTGACTTCTGTCAGACACGGAGAAAGACTTGTGGTTCAAAACATCATGAACCAGCCTGTCCTTTCCCTTCTTTTTCATGGTACTTCTAACCCACACAGTGACGCTCAGTCTGTTTTCACTGTCGACAGATACGTCGGTGGAGTTCAGCACAAGCACGAGAATTTGGGAATCTTCACAATATAGTGGCGTTACTTGTTTTGCATTCAGATGTCTCTTCCCAAAGGAACGTTGGTGAGCTTTCATATATCCTTGATACAGCAGAAGAAAGAAGGCAGAGTGAATTTGTCAGTAATGCACAGAGACTAATAATGTTCTCAATTAAGTGAATATTATTCTCGTTTGGCTATTTGATACTTGAGGAACACTTAAGTTTTTTTGTCTTAATGCATGTTAAATTTCACCTTATTAGTTTGTCACAAGAGAAAGTCGGTCATTTATTTGGTGGGGAGGGGTATACAAATATTTTTTTAAAATACTCTAGGATTAGAGGCTAATGCAGAGTTCCCTCATTACATTCATTACTATAATTGGCCCAGCTGATCTAGTGGGGAAAATAGCCAAGTGTGGGTTGCAGTCTCCTAGCTGTGTGAACTTGACCTTTCTGATCCTAGATACAAAATGGAAATATTAAAAGCATAACTCCCCAGGTATAACGAGGATTAATGAGATAAAATGTTAAAGTACTTTGTAAAACTGAAGACAATTCAGACGTGAATTATGTCATGGACATGTGTTTGGATATAAGAGGCAATAGTTGGTACCTTTCCCGCTTTGTCCCCCAGAACCACTAGTCTGTCCTCATTTAGCGCAGCTGAGATACAAGTCACCTCTGTGCTTAATCCAGTATCCTAAGTTGTATGTGCACCACATTTTTATACCGTGCCCGGGCCTTGTCAGGACAGCACCAACAGCAGTGACAATAGTAATACAAGAGGGCAGCTGGAAAGTATTCAGTGTTTTCTGTGTGCTGTGTGCTCTGTGTGTGTGAAATCCCCTCAGCAAACCTGTGAGGGATAGTCCCCTTCCACAGACGGGGAACCAGAGCACGGGCAGGCCTCGGAGCTTACACAGGCCTCAGCTGGGAAGTGGCACAGGGGTGGGTATGTGAGCGCAAGCCTCTGATCACCAGCAGGTGTAGTAGGCGTCCCTGTCATCTGACCAGGAAGATCTGATAGAAGTCCCGGGCATCACTCTGATCTGGAAATGCTTCCTGACTCTGGAGGACCACTGGGGAGCGCTCAGATGGTTGCGGGGTAGTTTGTTTCCTTTACTCTGACTCATACACCTAAAAAGACAAGGCTGCCTAATCTGTGAGCTCAGACAGGTTTGTAAAAGAAAGAGTGTGAGTCCTTGTTTTCTAGCACGTGGGGCAACTCACCCCTTCCATGCGGGGTGATTCTGCTTCGCATCGATGGTGTTGGCCATTATTAGAGGGCACTTGTTTGAGCAGCTAATGTCTCGTCCAGTGTCCCTTCAGAGGGCATTTGAGCATTTTGTTTCATATACCATTTACATTTTACTTCTTTGAAAGATCGTCCTGGGTGGGGTCACTAGGAGTCTGGAGATGTAAGTAGTCGCTCTGACAACTTAGGCACACGCTGTGAGAAGTAGGTAAACATTTTGTCCTGTCTGCATGCCCGGCTTCCCCACCAGACTGTGAGGGAACAGGCTGTAAGTACTGAGCAGTTGCGTATATGAATCTCAAGAGCATCGCTTCACCTTGTAGATTGTCTGCTCTGTAAGATAACATCAAGTGAGATGGGTTTGCTTTTTTTGGTCCCCTAAAGCTCCTGGTGTATTTAAACAACGGCCACCTATTAGCATCGCCCCCTCCAGCCCTCTGCTGCCCCTCCATGAGGAAGTAGAAGCCTTGTTGTTCTTGTCTGAAGGGAAGCCTTACCTGTTAGAGGTAAGTTCTTGATCTTCTGGAACCATTTTCTTTTTCATTATTTTCTCTTTGCGGAAACATGCCCTTTGTGATATTTTGCATGTCGCTCCGACGAAGGAGAGTATTGTTAAGAGAAGAAAAGATTCTTTCAAATCAATTTTTCTTCCTGGGTATATGTCAGAAAGAAATGATCCGCTGAAGAAAATTTTTATCAGTCCTCTCTGCAAGTGAGGAGTGGACCCTCGGGGTCCAGCCCAGCTAATTTCCCCCCTGCCCCGCCCGGGTCTCAGGAGGAAGTGAACGACCCCATCAGTTACTCAGTTTATTATCTAAAGGTTTTGTTCCCAGTCTTCTGTGTGGGAGACTACATACGGCTCTGGAGCACACGCTTTTGGTAAATCTCAGGAGTGTGGGAGTGGGCTGCTCCCAGCCCTTCATCGTGTCACACGCCGTGTGGCCGACCTGCAGCTGGCGTCCTTCCTCTTCCGCCCAGGGCTGCCTACTGCTAAGAATTTAATCTGCCAGACCCTCTTCCGAAACTTGATTTACATGTATAAATCTGTAAGCCGTATATCATACTGGTGGTTTAATCATGTCAACAGTGCTGTACTCTGTATCTTTTGGTTTCTTTAGCTTAACATTGTTTACTTTAGGGATCTGCCAGTGACTCTCTTCATTTAGTGCTGGCGGTGGTGGTGCATTTGGGGCATTTATCTTTGAATATCCAATGAACGCGACTCCCCTGGGGAAAGAAGGTGTTGTGCACATTTGCGCAGATTTTTTTTCCAGACCGACTTAGGCCTCTGGCAGTTAAGAAAGCCTGTTGTGAGGTGATGTTGAAGAGCTTGACCCTGAGTACGTCTATTTCAGTTGAAGTCAGAAACAACACATCGACAATTAACCCCGCCCTGAGGACGTTTCCTCCTTTCATACCCTCCCGCTAGGTGATGTTTGCTTTGCGAGAGCTGACGGGCTCGCTCCTGGCGCTCATCGAGATGGTCGTGTACTGCTGCTTCTGTAACGAGCACTTCTCCTTCACCATGCTGCACTTCATTAAGGTAGAGTCTCCGTGAGAGAGCCGGCGCGGGCTGGGGACCTGCTGCCGAGACTGTAGGGAAGGGCGCCTTTGCTCCCAGGAAAGATGCTGCTTTCAGCGACCTAGTTGCTGTTTCTAATCAGAAACATACTGTAGGCCCCTTCTTAAAAACTAAAGACTGAAAAGAACCCAGAGTCTTTCCATTCACCGATAATCACCACGAACCTTCTCTTAGGTTTCCCTTTTATTTTCTGTGCGTGTATTTTACCATAATTGGAATTTTACCGTCTTTACGACTTTGTGTCCTTTTTTCACCTGACGTTATAAGTATTTTCCCACGTTATGAAGTTACCTTCGAGGCCCTTTCATCCTCTCGTCTACCATCATTTACTTAGCCATCCCCTTCCTGGCGATGCACGTTTGCCTTGGGCTCAGTTGTTAAGTACTTAGAACGTACTTCATAGTTAATCATATGCAGTGGCCACCGTTACTATGTAAGATGGGCTTCCAATTCCAGGTCCTTTTCACCAGGCAACATTTTAAACATCAAAAGTAGGTTTTTCTTACCTCCTGAAGAGGTGACGTAACTCATTGGGAAGCTCTGATCAGTACTGGACTCTTCCATACGTTGCACTTAACTGGGCACCACGTGCCGTTCCAGCCATTTACACATGGAACCCTCAAGTGGTCCTACGATGTAAATACTACAACTGTTACCATTTTACAGTTGAGGAAACTGAGGCACAGAGTAAGTAACTTGCCCGGTGTCCCGTAGCTAGTAAGTGGCAAAGTGGGAATCTGAACGTCGGCAGTGTGGCTCCAGGGCTGTGCTCTCAGCCATATTGCGTACTGCCTTTCTGGGAATTACTAGAAAAACCTTGAAGCCAGCACATATTTTTCTGTGTTTTTAATCTTGAATGTTTTTAATTATACGGATAATGCACGCCTGCATTTTCTTTGTGAAAAATTAAGACGTGTGATAAGGCCAAAGTCCACCAAGCAACCGTGTCCCCTCTCCGTCCTACCTCAGGGGTCAGTCCTGTCCCCTTCGCTGTGTCCTTTCAGGCCTCTTTTTGTGAATCGTTACCATATATATTAGTTTCTGCTCACAGAATCTCGGCCACCCCTTCTTACCTTCTTACCTGCACCAGGACTTGTAATAGTGACACCTATAGGGTTAAGAAGTGGCAGGTGAGCAGTGGATTGTGTGTTCAGACTGTTCCCAAAATGTGTTTGCCCTGAGCCTTTTCTGTGAAGACCTGTGTCAGAGGTGATTGAGTTCCTCTTACCCTTTACTAATTATACGGCCTCAGGCAGTTTCCTCCTCTGTTAAGTGGGAGGGAAGTATGACTTAACAGAGTGTGACACGCGGAATGCCCCCTCAGTACCGGACCTGGCACCTTGAAGGGCAGTGTTGTAACGCAGTGTCCTTCCCCACGGTCCACATGCGTGAGGCCGATAAGGCGCCCAGCGGAGCGTGAGTTTTACGAACCGTGATCCCTTCACCTAGTGTGCCTTGGCGAGTTTTCTATTCCGTAAGCTGACCTTTCTCACATATATCACTCATAGCATCCTTACCCCAGAGCGTATGTTCTGGAAAACAGAGTAGGTTATGTGTGAATGAAATAGAAACAGAAATTTGGGCCTGTTTGCTTAAAATTCTCTTTTCCTCTCTGCCTTTCTTCCTCTGTCCTTCCTAATTGCGTAGTGTGGTATCCTAGTCTCACAGTGTTACAGTCCGTAGAGACTGCTTTAGTCCCAGGCTTAGCCCAGAGAGGACAGCTGGCCCAGGGTCGAGCCGACAGTGGTGGATTTAGAATGGGAGCCCAGCCCTGTTGCTTTTGCCACTCTGATGAGCTTTCCACTGAAGACTCACTGGAATTTTTGTGCTTCTAAAAAATTTTTCAGAACCAACTAGAAACGGCTCCACCCCATGAGTTGAAGAACACGTTCCAGCTCCTCCATGAGATACTGGTAAGTGAAAAACGTTCTGATTCTCCTGTGCTGTTCACTAGGGTTACCGGTCAGGGCGCTGGGGTGGCTCCGTCGGTTGCGCGTCCAACTCTTGATTTCAGCTCAGGTCGTGGTCTCAGCGGTTGTGAGATCGAGCCCCATGTCAGGCTCTGCGCTGAGTGTGGAATCTGCCTAAGATTCTCTCTCAGGGCGCCTGGGTGGCTCAGTCAGTTGGGCATCCGACTTCAGCTCAGGTCGTGATCTCACAGTCCGTGAATTCGAGCTCTGGGCTGACAGCTCGGAGCCTGCAGCCTGCTTCGGATCCTGTTGTCTCCCTCTCTCTCTGCCCCTCCCCTGCTCAAGCTCTCTCTCTGTCTCTCTCAAAAATAAATAAACGTTAAAAAAATTTTTTTTTTCAAGATTCTCTCTCTCTCTCTCTCTCTCTCCCCCTGCTCCTCTCTCCCTCCCTCTCTCCCTCCCTGCCTCCCTCCTCTCCCTCCATCCTCCACTCACACTCTCTTTCTAAAATTAAAAAAAAAAAAAATAGTCAGCTTGTTCTAGTCAGCTTGTGTTTGCAAACAGAAAGTTCGTGTCCTTGTATCGTCTTGTACTCGCTTGGCCTGCACTTAGTGGGTCCTCTTTACCGCAGTCATGTTTCTGTCATTACTGACTGGGAGGCTAGTGGTAAGGAAACTACCTCGTGGGAACTCACAGTGGAGCGAGGGAGCCCGCCAAGTATAGGCAGTGACAGTGCAGAGAGCAAGGAAGTGGTGGCCGGGGGACTGTGCCGAGCACAGATGCCGTCTCCTTCAGACCTCAGGATAACCGTCACGTAAATTGCTGCTCTACAGTTCATTCACATCTAAGACCCCGCTGATGGCCCACGTGCTACTAAAATTCCTGCTTACAAGCCACGAAACGGGAATGTAATCCACCGTAGGATGCATTCCAATTCCGGATACGGAGGAGAGGCAGGGGAGAACTCAGCTGTAAGCAGTGAAGTCCATTATTGGTAGAAACTGCACCTTAGCAATGTGGAGGGATTTGCCCAAGGCCACCCTTGAATGGAAGGGACAGAGTCAGGATCTGAGCCAGGCGACCGGCCCCAGAGCCCGTGCTCTCCACCAGCTCGTTTGCAGGGCCCGTAAGGAAGTGGCGTCAGCAGGAGGAGAGGGAATGGAGTAGGGCTTGGGGAACAAAGCCCAGACCAAATCGTGAAAGGCTCCGGGTACCAACGCATGTGCGCGTTTTTCCTGTAGGCCTGTGGTTGCACACTGGTAGCCGGGTTCTTGAGAAACCAGGTCATGTGACACACTGGCCCCATTTCCTGGATGCCCCAGTCACCCAGAGCAGTTAGCAGCTTGCCCCGCTCAGATGAGGCACATGCTGTCCAGTGCCCCTCTGTCCTCACTGCTCCTTATTGTCATTCCTAGCCCACTTGGTTCATTTCCTGCTGTCCTGGCCTGTGTAGACATTTCACTTTGCAACCCCTGCCATCACTGTTGGGCGGCATGGGAAGGCTTTAACAGGGGAGTGATGGGACCTGACTTAGGTCATAGAAAGGTTCCCCTGGCACTTGTTTTGAAGGACTGACCGAAGAAGGAAGCCGGGTTGGAATTGGAAAACCACACGGGCATGTGTGGCAGTAACCTGAGTGTGAAATAACAAGGTCCGAATGGCAGAGAGACAGGGTAGAGGCAGCAAGGAACAGGTCTCGACGTGTTTGGTGGGAGAGGCAATCAGTAGACCTTGATGACTGGTTGTGGGCCGGCAAGAGCCCAGCCCAGGGCTCGCTAAGCAGACGGAGAGTCCGGGTTTCCGGTAGGTCCCTGAGACTTAGCTTAGGCCTTGGCACAGGGTGGGCATTCAGTAAACATTTCTGAATAAGGACAGACACCATGGATACCATTTATAAAAAGCCTATCTCTCTGGTCCTTTACCTCCTTTTTAGTCCTAGCACTTTTACAAAACACAGAAGATTGTTGCCCCTCAGGAGAAGGACAGTGTATTGTTGGTCTGTTCAGCAGCAAACCACTTGGCCTACTGCCCTGTGCATAGTTCAACGTCAGGCACAAGAAGGACGGCCACAAGCAGGACACAGATCCAGCCCTTTGCGGCTTGGCATAAACCTCCATGCAGCGTGGAGAGACTGTATTGTAGCAAAACTTTCACGTGGTTTTGGCAGACAGTTTAGACCCTAAACCTCTTACCCTTGGGATCGTGCAATACACGTCCTTAGAGCCCGCTAGGTTACTATTGACAGCTGTGGATATCGTTGGTAAGAACACATAGACAGGAAGCGAATGGATCTGCAACTCTTCCTGAAGTTTTTCATCTTTAGTTTAAAATTTAAGGGGCGCCTGGCTGACTCATTCAGTAGAGCATGTGACTCGATCTTGAGGTCTCAAGAGTTTGAGCCCCATGTTGGGGACTAGGTTGTACTTAAAATAAATAAACAAATAAAATAAAATTTAAGATACTGTTGAGATACATGTCAGTGACACGTTGTCTGCATTGGGTTTTGTAAGTGAGGAACTAAACCTCTTGAACAGAATTATTTTTAAAAGGCACCAGTGCGTGCCATCGCACAAGTCCCTTCTTTCATTCACCGGCCTTTGTCTCCTTCCTGTCACAGGTCATTGAAGATCCCATACAGGTGGAGCGAGTCAAATTTGTGTTTGAGACAGAAAATGGATTATTAGGTGAGTAGCCTGGCCTTCCTGAGAAACGTCTGTAGCAGACGGGCAGATGGCCTGTTATGGCCGGCCTCCTCCCTGACAGGTCTGCCCTGGGGCTCTTCCCCGCGGGGGACCTTGGGGTCCGTTCCTGGGGCAGATAAGAGTCAGGGATGCTGTGACTTTTTTCAACAGCGAAAGGCTGCTTTCTGAAGTCAGAAGTCTTTCATTCTGCTCTGCAGCCACTGGGGAGGGAAAAGGACGTCATGCTCATGAGATAGGATTGTTGTTTTGTTTTTACCTGTGGTATGAATGCACCCAGATTTCTTTTATCTACTTGTAAATTTTTTGTCAGAAGGTTAAAGTGGCTTTAATGAGCTGTTTCTTAGTGTGGTTAAAAATAGTCCTCTTCAACATCCACCACCCACCCGTATTTCCAATTAATCTGAGTCATTTTAGATTTTGCTCTGTACCAAGAGATTTAAGACCTCTTATTCCAGAAAAGAAATGCAAGCTAAAAAGCCGTGACATTCAAGGCCACTGAGTGGCACCCAGGCTGCCTGGAACTTCCAGACCATGTGCTCCTCAAGGGCAGGGACCAAGTACTATTTACTTCTACATCCCCAAAGTGCAGAGCAGGAAGTATGTGTTGAACTGAACTAATACCCTATATTTCCATTTATCAAACTGAAAGTGTTGTAACCAGTCTTCTGTCAGTAGTATGGTGGGTAGAAAAGCTCGAAGGTCTGTTGAATAATCAGTAGAAGTTTTAGTTCCTTTTGGCTCTCCTAAAAGTCACACCTCCACCGCCACATAGGTTTCTTCAATACTATTCAGTGTTTCTGCCCACCAGCATATGGGGAGTCCTGTTGAATCCGCGTCCCCATGCTGATAGTCCGTCCCCTGTCTGCTGATCAGACCAGCTGGCTGTAAGTGTTCAGAACAAGAGAGTAGTGTTATCGGGACCCGCCTGCAGTGACCTGCTTTCTTGTCACAATTTCCTGTTCTCTCCACTCAGCTCTGATGCACCACAGTAATCACGTGGACAGCAGTCGCTGCTACCAGTGTGTCAAATTCCTCGTGACTCTTGCTCAAAAGTAAGTATCAACTCAAAACGCAGGGAGGAGATGGTGTGTTCAGTTACAAGCCGTCTGGCCAGGAAAAAAATCTGCCTCGCTGGAGTTCCTAGAGAGCCTGAGTCAGGGCGTGCTTGCTGGGGTGGTTCAGAAACCGGCGCATGTGATCTCGAGGAGAGGTGAAGGGAATGTCCGAAGAGCAGCAGGTCTTGCGGAATCCAAGACCAAAGGCTGATCCGGCAGGGCTCGTGCAGGCAAGGCAGGAATCAAGGCGGATTCGGGGACCTTAACCAGAGTTCATGCACTCGGGCTTGAGATGGCTTCAGGCCATGTAACACCACTAGCACCTCTGTCAGGCGGGTGGATCCCCGCTTTCCATCCGGTCTCTCCAGAGACAGAACAATGTTGTAGCTGCCTCCACGTAGGAGCCCAGGCCCTGTGCTGAGTGCCTTGCCCCACTCTCATTTAATCCTCGCAGCCACTCCGCGCGGCTGGATACCGCTAGTCCCGCGTGGTGGGCGGTTTAAGCGGCGTGCCTGCGGTCAGAGCGAGGGCTCGAGCACAGGCGATGGGCTTCACGGAACGGTTCTCTTCTCCTTTGCTTAATTGTGGTAAAATACACACAACACAAAAGTTACCATTTCAGCCACCCCTAAGTGTACAAGTCCACGGCGTTAAGCACGTTCGCGTTGCTGCTCAGCCATTGCTGCCACCCGTCTCCAGAACTTTGTCAGCTTCCCAAACTGAAACTCCGTACCGACTAAACAGTCACTCCCCATTCTCTCTTTCCCTCTTCCCCCAGCAGCCCCCCTTCTCCTTTCTCTCCCTACGAACCTGACTCCTCTAGGTGCCTTATGTAAGTGGAATCCCGCAGTGTTTGTCCTGTCGTGACTGGCTGAGTTCACCTCGCGTGATGTGCTCAAGGTTCATCCATGTTGTAGCCTGTGCCAGAATCCCCTTCCGTTTTCAAGGCCCAGAATACTCCCTGGTGTGGCTCTACCACGTTTTGTCCACTTGGCGGTCGACAGGCACTCGGAAAGCCAAGGTTGTTGGTGTTAGAAGGAACCGTTGTGGTTTGCTGCTTCGGCTCCCCTGGGTAGGACACGGGCAAACAAAAAGCCAGCGTGACTGCATGGTGACCCGAGGCTACAGAGCACGTTATGCCACGCCACTGGGTCTCCATTTATCTTGCCCCAGATTTTTACCGATTCTTCAGCATGAGTATTGCCATCCTTGGATTTGTACCCGAATAAGAATAAGAAATCTCTTGGCCTTACTCTTGCTGCATTTGAGTGTCCTACACAAATTAAATGAGAGCTCTGGTGAAATAATGGGTGAACGTGCGTTTTCCCAGTGACATAGCATTGTGGACATGATGGAGATCATCCCTGCCACGGTTGTGGGTTCGTTAACCAGGCTTGATATGGGCGGCATGACATGAGAAGTACTTGCCTAAGTGGCATTTCCAGGTAGTGTTGGGGCCTCATGGTATGTCTGATGCGGGTACATAGTCCAGATAGCAGTGTCTTCATCTGTGCCTCTCTGTCCCTCCTGGAACCTGCATTGCACACACACAGGATCCCCGTCAGTGCTGTCTTTGACTCTGAGGGGCAGCTTTCTAAGTGGACAAATAAACCTGCAGAGAGAGGGGGGCTCCAGACCATACTTTAAAATTGGTTTTCCGGAAATTATCACTCGCGTCACAAAAGTGTAAAGACTGGCTTTGATTCTTTCGAGAATCATTTCTGTAGTTAACTGTACAGTGTGTCGTGGGGTTTTCTTGTTTATTTTTGAGTTTCCATCTTTGAATTGTAATAGGACTTAGTGGATGAACTGGTCCTAGATCAGAGACCTTTCGCTACACGTTTACCTTCTTTTGCCTTTTGAAGTTTAAACATATGAATGTATCTGAACCAAAAGCAAGTAAAAAACTCTAGAAAGACAACTGAACTTTAGCAGAAGTAGCATTTGTGTATCAAAATCAAAGGGGATGAAACAAGTATATTTGCAAGGAAAGCATTTGGCTGATAGAATATTCCCCAATCACCAGGTGTCCTGCTGCTAAGGAGTACTTCAAGGAGAATTCCCACCACTGGAGTTGGGCTGTACAGTGGCTACAGAAGAAGGTAATTGCATTTTGAACTTTTCTGGCTATCACATAGGAATCAGTAAGAGCACATCTTTTTTGTTTGTTTGTTTATTTTTGAGAGAGAGAGTGTGAGCAGGGGAAGGGCAGAGAGAGAGAGGGAGACACAGAATCCGAAACAGGCTCCAGGCTCCGAGCTGTCCGCACAGAGCCCGACGCGGGGCTCGAACTCACGGACCGCGAGATCATGACCTGAGCCGAAGTCGGACGCTCAACCAACTGAGCCCCCCCAGGCGCCCCAAGAGCACTTCTTACCAGGAAAAACCTCTTCATTTGGAGACTGGCCTCAACATTTGGTCAGACTTCAAACTTTTTTCAGTACAGCTGATACCTATCATGACACATTAAGTTTGTGTCTTAAAACACAGCATCTTAACTGTATAGGTAAGAGAGCAGGTGATTACGTAAGATGTAGGATCTCACTGAGGTCTTGCGAGGGGACGTGAAACCCTCCAAGAAAGCATCTCCTGGTGTGTTAGACCTGGGTGGGTCTGTGTGCTGTGTTAATGCTTTTTATATCTAATGGTGGAAATTGTGGACTCCCGTGGGCTTGTCTGATGGTGTCTTTGACTTTCCATCTCAGATGTCAGAACATTACTGGACTCCACAGAGTAACGTCTCTAATGAAACATCAACTGGAAAAACCTTCCAGCGAACGATTTCAGCTCAGGTGAGGCCTCTCTTTTGGTTTTGTGTGGCTTGAAATCCCACAGGTAGGATTTGTAGTGTGTTTCACACTAAACATCGTAGTGCGTTTAGCGTGTGCCACGGCCTCGGAGCGACGAGAGGTGTGGGTGGCGAATGAGAAAGGACAGAAGAAGGGAGTTTCTGTGAAGAGACAGCTTGTCATGTGGCTCGCAAATTCTGTGCCAGAGGAAAAGCAGTGGGGCCGCCGGGGTGGGGGGGCGCCCTGGCTGCTGCCGCGAAGGCAGCCCCTGGGGGTCAAGCGACGGGGAGTCTTTCTGGTGGCACCACACACCCTGACTCCCTCCTCTCGTGTTCACGTCTCTCACAGGACACCCTGGCATATGCCACAGCTCTGCTGAATGAGAAAGAGCAGTCCGGGAGCAGTAACGGCTCGGAGAGCAGTCCCGCAAACGAGAACGGGGAGAGGCATTTACAACAGGTACGGCTGTGGCCCGCGGCCCAGGGGAAGGGGCACCGCGCCCTCTCTGAAGCTTTCCAGAAAGAATTTCCATAATCAAGACCAAAGGAGACCCCAGCTCCGCCCTCTAGCGATGCCGTCGGTGGGGGGGCCTCTCTGGCACTGTGCTCACAAGGCAGAACAGCAGCAGCAGGGAGGGGACTGCAGGGCTAGGGGCTCAGTGCGCGCTGGCCCGGGTGACCACCTCCAAGATGGTCCTCGTACAGCCGGGCTGCAGACGCCTTCGTTCCAGCTGGCTCACGGCACTCTGCCGGCTTGCCACAAGTCCCCCCCACCGCCCCCCTCCTGTCGCTTTCACCAGCCTCCCCAGAAACACGGACCCTTGAAAGGAAGGGCCATCGAAACACCTACTTGTCAGGGGAGTCAAAGAATAATTTTAAGCTTATTAAAAAAAAAAGAAAAAGAAAAAAAGAACACTTTCAATACGGGTCGCTCCGGTAGAAAAAGGAATGAAACATTGCTGGCGCGCTCACCGATGAAGCAGCTGTGAATGTCCTGCCGAGCGTCGCGTCTTCTCTCGGCCTGTATCACCTTGCGCCAGGGCGGTCTCCTCCGTGGTCCCGCCACAGTGCTTGGCACAGAGGGCTCATTAAACGAATCCTGTTGATGTTGTGTGTGCCATTGTTTTCTAACCTTTCAAATTCTCACAACAGCCTCTTGAGGTCCCTGTTACCCTGACTTCACAGAAGGGACACGGATGCCCAGCACGGTGATGTGGTGTGACCCAGCAGTTGCCCTCGTCACCTACTCTGTTTGCAGAGAAGATCAAAGCTGTGGGACGAGAGGTCTCGCGGCTGCCAGGCTCACAGGCCCCAGGAGCATGTGTCCCCGCACGCGTGTACCCGCACCCTCGCCCACCTGGAACCTCTCCCTCTCCGCACGTCCCTTCCAGCAGTGTTTCGACACACCCTGTTCTCTCCTGTTCTTTAAAAACGACTCTCTCCCCTCTCTTCCTCTTCCCTCTTTCCCCGTTTGCTCAGTCAGACTTCTCCAAGAATTGTCAGAACTTACAGTTCTTCTCTCTTGCTCCTCCTGGAACCTCTTCCAGGCTGACCCCCTGCCTAGTGGCTGGCTCACCACTAGGCAGGGGTGACAGGTGGCCTCCACTTGTCAGGCCTGGTCGTAGTGGAGCACACAGCAGCATGGGACCTTGCCGGCCGCTCCTCGCCTCTGGACACAGTCCCCCCTGGGGCCTCCACGGTGCCTCACCCTCCTGGCTTTCCTCCAACCCCTCCACCTGTTGTCTCTCCGTCTCCATGGCTGTGATTCTCCTGGGTGCCAGCTGGGGCCATCCAGCTCCTTCCCTCAAAGACCTCTCACAGCCAACATGCCTGATGCCTCCGCCCACCCCAGCGAGGGCTGGCCTTCCTTGGTGTCCTTATTAGAAACAGCGCCCTGTGTAGCAGGTGTCTTTCTGGACATTCCTTCGCATGCTGCAGTCCGTTCACCGATTCTGCCAGGTTGCCCTCTTAAACATCTCCCGTGCGTCTCTTGCATCCTCATAAGGACCAGAGTGTCCTTGGTCTCTGAGGATGCCCCTGCATCACTCTTCCTTCCCTCAATGGGTCTCCATTGCTGTTAGGATAAAAGCCAGAATCCTAAGCACAGGCCTGCTAGGTTTGGCCCCTGCCTACCTCTCTCCCCTCATGTTCTGAGTTCTGGATGCTGATGGCCTTCTCAGAGTTGATCAGATACCCTCTTTCCTTTTGCGTGGGGCTTCCCCCACTCACCCCTAACTCCCATCGGCTTATGTGTCACTTTGCAGAGACTGCTTGCCCGTTCCTCACCCAACCCCCACCCACGTCAGCCCCAACACACGACAGACATTCAGAATTTTGTTCGCATATCGGCTGAAGGCCGCACGGCTGGTGACAGAAACAGAATTCAGGGGTGAGCCAGAAGCTTCCTGGTCTTCGGCAGGCAGTGCGACACACTGCTGGGGACGCAGCGGTTCGCACGGCTTTCCCAAGCGCGGCCTGCATTGTTGTACAGGAACATGGTGACCCGAGGGCTCAGTGACCACACGAGAGCATAGAAATGAGAGTTTTGCACAATCAGGAACTGTCAAACACAGGGTGTTACAGTTAGGTTTTTATTTCCCTTTGATCAAACGTGGAGCTGTTGAATGCGGACATTACCGAACACAAATAAGTCCCTCGGTGTTGAGAAGCTTTTCTCTAACTTGACCGTGCATGAACTTAACCTCCTTCTCTTTTTCAAAGGGTTCAGAGTCACCCATGATGATTGGCGAGTTGAGAAGCGACCTGGATGATGTCGACCCCTAGAGGAACAGCATGCCCAGCGTGCGGTGAGGAGTCACAGCTCCAGTACTGGGTGTTCAGCACCCTCTCAAAATCCAGTTCTCACCCTTGAGCCCTTTAGAAGAGCCCGAAGCTCGGACTAGGAGAGCCTGCCGTGATCCCAGAGGAGCGTGTGTTTTTAAAGAAGGCACTCTTGGCCCCTGGAGAAGGTTCAGGAGCTGTTTGGCAGTGGGAGGAGGCCTTCCTCCGGATCACCTGTCCCGGGGCACAGTCCAAATGTGGATTCACAGTTCTGTGGAAATTCTAGGAAATAAAGCCGCTGGCAGACTTTTTCGTTTCACAAACATACAAGAGTGAATGAGGGTAAAGCCGTTGCTTTCTCTTTGATGCTACAACGGAAGTTCCTTTGGATTTTATATTTAAAAAAAAAAAAAAAAAGCTGCCTTTAGATAGGCGGGGGCAAATTTTTAATCTTGCAGTAACATTGAATAGGAATATCCAATTTAAAATGATGTAAAGATAGGTAATAAAATTCCTTTCCACTGTAAAATAGTAGTTGAAGAACTCCGTTTACACAGACCTTTGTATTTAATATGTCTCCCTGTTTGTATAGAATCTCAGACGGGTCAGGATCAGAGCCCTAGGCATGAAGTTGGACCGTGATGAAATGTTACCAGGATCAAAAATTGGGAAATTTATTATGCTCTTTAAGGTATTTTTCTGATATGATTCAGGTTGAAAAGAGCAATTAAAAAAACAAAAGTGTTCTTCAGAAGTACAGGGTTCATTCTTTGATATCAATCACTAAGGAAGTTGTGGCATTTTTCCCCAAATTTTGAAAACAGCAAAATAAAAAGCACTTTAAATTATAACCTTACGGAGTTTGACTTCATAAAATCACCTTTCTAATGCTTGGAGACATATTGAATAAACTGTAGTCTTAAATCATGTGATCTGCAATCATTTGCTTTTGCTTAAAACATAATTATCAAGACCCTTTGGCGCTGGTTGTGTATGAAGTTAAATATTTGAGTTGAGAAACACTGCTCTGTGAGTTGTAGTAATTTGAACGGGGAGAAGGAATTTGAGACCTTGTTTCTCTGCAACATGACTAGCGAACAGTGAAAAGATTGGGACAAGATTTACTTTCCCAGAAATAAGCAGGAAGTAATTGAACAACTGGCCACTTCGTCGGTATTTCCCAATTCTAGCACCATTCACTCCTTTCAGATTTGGATCCCAGAGGGGAGAAGGGATATGCCACCGTACTTCATATATTTTGTGCATTTTGTATTTTGAGTCACATTTTACCTTTAGTTATGTGCTCTGCCTTGTTTTCAACTCACCGCGCACAGAACTAGGGAAGCTTAGGAAGTGCCAGGTTGCCCCTGTCGGTTAGATTTGCCAAGTCAAAGAGGCGTGGCCAGCCCCAAAGTGCCTTTTTGGTGGCTTTCCAGTTGTGTGGACACGTGACAGGACAGACCTTCACTGCTGTGCACCTCGGCACCCGGCCCCGTCACTACTGAGCGCTGAGGTGACTGTGCAGCCGGCCGCAGCCGGTACCCGTGTCTACAGCCCGCCGCAGGCCAGTGGCGGCCATTGTCAAGGACGCTGTGCAGAGGGAGGCCGCCTTTAAGAACAGAACTGCGCCCTCGGAGAATTGGTCAGAAGCAGTTGGCAAATTGTCTATGGTTCTGCCGTCCTTGGGAATTCAGATGTGAGGTTTTAAAATCAATTCTGAGAACACGGATACTCCCCTGTCCTACTGTTTTCCCTACCCCACCCTCAACCTTCTCTCCGCCCCCATCCTCACACAACGATTGCGTAGGACATGACCTTGAAATGCCGGTGATGATCTGTGTTGGGATATCATCGCTGGCAACTGCACTCTCAGGAGCCCAAATTCAGGAGTGAAATTGCCACTTCTAGTCCCTTATTTCCTATGGAAACAACACCCCCCGCCACCCCCAGGACCTGCTGTCCTCACCGTAAGGCTTCATCAGGATCGCCCGTCACTGTTGTGTGTCATACGCGCTGGTTAAGTTTGTGTCATCGCTGCAGTGGACATCACTTCCTCTTTGCCGGGAACCACTTGATTTCCAATGGCTGCAGTCTGCAAACCTGCTGATGACTTTTTTTTTAATGTACAACAAAGTGACAATTACGACAGGCTTACCTTGGAAGAGTTGTCATTTTTACTGCCAATTTTTTGGACGAAGATGTTTTTATAAATCTTTCAAAATGGTCTGCACATCGAATAGGAATTGCACAACTAACTCAATGCTGTGTGTTCTCAAGAAGCTCCCTTCGTGAGGCCCTCCGCAGGGTGCCCGCTCTGCCCCGTAGAGGCGTCTGGGAAGGAAAACCAACGAGCAGCCCAGCAGGTATCTTGCCCATGACTTCTCCTGGAGCGCTCACACGGTCACTGGCACTAGAAGCAATTGTAGGACCTAGGGCATCGTGTCCTCGGACTCACCCTATCTTGCCCCACCCTCCCTGCTAACATTGAGGCGTGTGCAGTTACCTTCTGAGCTTGGAACAAGCAGACTGGAATTTTCCTCTGCTACCTCTTGTGTACAAAATCTTGTTTATAAAATTTCAAAAGGAAGTAGGTAAACTAGGGAAGAATCGTAATCCTAAATTTGGATCATGAGTGGCAGAGTTCTTAGCTTCTAAGGGTATAAAATAAATTTTTCAAAAATGTAGAGTTGGAGTCTCGCCGGCCTTTTTCTGCACGGTGCGGGGAGGGGTGCCCTGGGCCTGTGGCCTGGGGTTGCTTTTGGAACTTTGCACTGATGACGTGAATAAGGCCCCCCCTTTAACGATGAGAGGTGACGGGTCTTCTGAGCCTTGTGTGGTTCTCTCCTCTGGATAGCCTGATCATTTTAGGGTTCATGTGCCAAACTCAGGCTGATGGCCTACGGACGTCTCCCTGTAGCTTTTAGGCCTGCCAAGCGGTCCCAGCATAAATCACGTCCCTGGTCCAGGTGGGCTTCTCGCTAGACCCCAGAGGTCTCCGTCTCACTCCTGATGTCCTGTGCGTGTGCACATGGCCCCCCTCCCCTGGGATGTTTGCTGCTCCACACTTGGCTCTTCTGTGGGCGCACACCCACTCCCCACACGCAGTGTCAGCCTACGCAAGACCCAAGGCTCTCCCTTCGCTCAGTCCTGGAGTGGCCACAGCGTGGAGATCTACCGAACCCACCCCTGGCCCTGCGCCCCCTTGGGCGAGGGAGGGGAGGTCCATCTCTGCATAGCAGGGCGAGGTGCCTGTGGGCAGAGACCATTCCTCCCCGGCACGCAGGCTGTTCGCATCCGGCAGTAAACACCTTCCGTGATGCGCAATGGTCAGAAAATGCGGTCTGGGAGGATTTTTGTTTTGCAGGCAGATTCCCCTATCATCTATGATATGGGCTGCTTAGAGGTAGGCCTCGCTTAAGACCGCTGCCCTCCCCAACCTCACAGAGGCTGGGAATCAGGAATGCCACAGGGGCACCAGTTCCCAAAGAGGGGGCGCCCAGCCACCTAGGGGACTCAGGGAAGGCAGATTTTATCCTACGACAGGCATATGTGCTCATGACTAACTCAGCCATTCCAGGAACTCATCAGGTGCCTCGTATAAACAGGGCATCATCCTGGACAGTCAAACTCAGACAATGGTCCTGACCAAGCTGTTTTTATTTTACAAGTCACCATATAATAAAAAGGCCATAAAACCCAGAATAAATTTCTTCGAGTTATAAAAGCGAAACGGAGGTCTAGAAAAGCTTGCTGTAGAAAGACAGTAGAGACAGCTGTTTACAAACAGACCAAATAGAGGAATCTTGCTTGTTTGGGTGGGGGTGGGGGTAGGGGAGTTGAGGGGAGCTGCCTTTCCCCTCCACCCCTCAGAAGCCCCTCTCCCCCGACCCCCGGTCACAGTGAACTTGCCAGCGCCATTCACCCAGCGCTCTGTCCCGCCTCAGGTCTGAGCGCCCCTTGGTATCCTCACAAGGTTACTACAAAGATGGGGTGCCCAACCTGTGCAGTAAAAAAAGGCTTGGCTTTACAGCCAGATCTGGTTTACGTCCAGGCCCTACCTCGCTTCCTGGCCGCCCACCCCCCTCTGGTTCCCAGTTTCTTCTTCCCCGAAGTGTGGGTGGCCGTGTGTCCCACACAGGGTATGAGCGAGGGCTGGGTGAGATGGGTTGCGGGCCCCGCGGCCTCCTGTGCAAACTGCAAAGTCCGCGCTGGGGGATGCCTCCCGCAGGCCATGCTGGGCGCACGGCCACCACCACACCCGCGCGGGAAGAGGGCTGCTGGGAGAAACAGGCCCCGGGCGCCCATCAAACACCTGGGACGGTCTCCTGCCTCTGGCTGGGTCTCTGGCACCGTTGCCGGTGGCTCAGGGGCGGGCACGTAGACCTAGGAATATCACCAACAGAAGCGTCTCCCCGGGTGAGCCCTAGTGGCGGGACTGGGGGAGCCCGCAGGCCACCCAACTGATGAAGATCCCTCTCCCGAAGGAGCGAGGACCTGAAACAAGGTATCCCTGCGGCCGACCCATGGTTCGTTCTGGCCTCAAATGTCCTCATCTATCCCATGGGTAGAATAGACCCTGCCTTTGTCCCAGGGCTGTTCTGAAACCCTGGGAGAATGTGGGTGGAGAAGCTCGTCGGACCTTAGGAAACAGGGGCCAGACCTGGGGAAGCACTGCCCTGTCAGCGCCTATCCAGCCTGCACCCCCATAGGTGTGGGAAACTGATCGGTTAATCAGGGAGCCCACGGGCTTCTCCAAAGCGGGCAGGTGAGGAGCCATCTCCCTGTTTCACACTCACTGCCCCTTCCAGCCCTCAAGTGCCCCCTGCCCACCCATGGGAGGATGATCACCTCCTTCACGGAGCCCTCGGGGTCGTTCTGCCCACCTGTGTTGGCGCCCGGGAGCGGCGGGCAGGAAGCTGAGCGCAACTTGACCCGCATAAATAGCGGAAGGGCCGGCACCTGCACCCTGCTCACCCGGCCTTCCACTTAGCACAGGGCGATCGAGGCTGAGCGGTCACGTTCTCCCGGGTAGGGAGCCCACGTCCCCCCGAGTGCCAGCGCCACAGCTCCAGGAAGCTAGAAGTGTCCCCTGCCCCTTGGGGCCCAGGCTGGGTGGAGGGGGGGGCGGGGGAAGAAGGGAGAAGGAGGAACCATCTCAAAGCTCAGCCAGGGCCTGGGACCACGGCTCCAGGCCTGGGCGGGGAGGCACTGGGACCCCTGGGACGCCTGCCCCCGCCCCGCAAAGACCAGCTTCGGCCAGTGGCCTCCTCACCGGCCCCGCCTCCTGCACCAACTCTTGGCTCCTCACCACATGGGTGTTGTCCCCTTCATAGGTCCCAGGTTGTGGGAGGCCCGGGGTGGGGGAGGACGCCACAGCCAGTCAGCATCCAGCCCGCCTCGCAGGCCACGGTGACCTGCCAGGGCCCAGGGACAAAAGCAAACGCGTGTCCAGCAGCAGCACACGAGGAACCAGGCCTGCAGAGCCCGGGTCCATCACGCCAATAGCAATCTCGCGTCCCCAGCCCTATGCCTCCTCCGGCCTTCCTTCTCCCAGTCAGCAGTAACGCCATCCGCCCAGGGGTCCCTGCAGCCCTCCCCGCACATCCAGCCCATCCGGTCTGCGGGCTCCTCCCTCAGGCTCCAGTGTGCTCCACACCCCAACCCTGCACCGAGGCCCCACTCCTCGGTCTGGACAGTCACAGAGGGTGTCCGCTTGTCTACAGCTGGTCCCCCTGCTCCTGCCCTGTCCCCTGAAGTCTTCCCCGTGGCCAGAATGAACCTGTGCCAACCCGGGTCAGACACCCCATTTCCCTGAGCACACCCACACCCCGGGCTCAGAACCCTGAGGGGCTCCCAGCTCATTCAGGCAAAATCCAAAGTCCTTACTGTGGCCCTCAGGCCCCATCTGACCTTGTCCTGTCCTCTCTCTGGTCCCCCTGACTCACTGGGTTCCCATCCCACGGGCCTCCTGTCTGCTCCTGTTGCCCCCAGGCAGGCTCCCCGTGTGAGAGTCTTCACCCTGGCTGTTCCCACTGCTGGAATGCTGTTCCCTACAATGTCCTCCACCTTCTGAGTGAGGCCTCTCCTAAACCACACCCCCACCCGACATTCCCTCCCCTGCTTGCTTCTCCTCCATAGCACCTTTTAAGTGCTCTGTATTACGTTTTTGTTTACCGCCCTTCTCTCCCACGGAAATGGACACCCCAGGAAAGAAGGGCTAGTTGGGTCTGCATCCCCAGCGCCCGGACAGTGCTGGGAACGCTGCAGTCCTTGCTCAATACAGGCTGAGCAATGGACCTGAGACAGTCCCTGCCCTCCAGAAATGCGTCATCCAGACCTCACACTCAGAGTCTTGTGCTTTTATCAGCCTCTTCGAAGTGCATTTTAAGAGCAGGCTCCCCAGGGCTTCTCATTAAGAAGCTCCCGGGGGTTTTTTAAAGGGAAGAGAGGAGACAGCTGTTGATTGCTGTCTGAAGGCCTGTGCGGGCAGGCCTCAGGCCCCAGGCTGTGTGCGCGCCTGCTCGCTCGCGCTCGCGCTCTCTCTCTCTCTCTCTCTCTCTCTCCTTGCTTGCCTTGCTGGCCACTCCTCCGCCTTCAGCACGCATTCAGCTCATATGTCCCCTCCTCCGGGTCACAGCAGAGTCCTCTCTGTCCCCAGAATCCAGTGGGGCTCCTGGCCCTGAGTAGCGTCCCAGCAGACTTGTTAAATGGATTAATCAAGGAACGCAGGAGTACTGCATTTCGTTAGGCAGCACTTACGCATATTCTCTGCAGGGGGAGCCACGTGCCCAGATTGCAAGGCTCCCTAATCGGGACAAAAGCACAAACTGGCCCAGCTACACATGCGCGCGCACACACACACGCACACACACACACACACACGCGCGCGCGCGCGCGCGCAGTTCACAGTGGGGGGGGGGGGGGGGGGGGGGCACAGGTGCCCGTAGCACCTGGGTCAGTGCAGAGCCTTAGCTGGAGGTTCTCTGTCACCTCTATTTTCTCACTGAAATAGGAAGCAGGGAGCCCGCTGGAAGGCAGGATGGGGGAGAAGGTTTGGAGGTTTGAGGGGAAAGAAGGTCCGAGGCCGTCCTCCCAGGGCAAGGCACATCTCGCAGGGCTTAGGGGCGTGGGCTCCGGGGCAGGGCCATTCAATCTCCTCCGTGCTTCTGTGAAATGAAACAGAGAATGAAATAAGAGGGGACGGGTGAAGGGCTAGAATGCGTGGGTTTCGGGGGCAACCTCAAGGGCCCCCTGGAGGTCCGAGGCTGATCATTCAGGGAGGCCACAAAGCGTGCACGTGTCCTTGCGGTGTTCGGCCGCGGGGGTGCGGGGGGCAGAGCTGGCGGACAGCTGGGCGGAAGCAGAGCTGGGTTTTCGCCCACCGAGTACGGTACCTAGCGGGGCAAGGGCGCGGAGGGGGTGCGCTGGGGGTGGATGGAAGGCTGGCCCGGGAAGTTCCGGCTGGGTAGCAGGGAGACAGGTGAGGAGGCAAGAGGGAGCCAGGCGTGAAGAGTTGGTTGGAGGCATCAGAGGGTGGTAGGTGCGGTGGGCGTGGGGGAAAGCGGGAGCTGGGAGTGAGCAAGAAAAAGAGAAAGTGGTGACCGGGAAAGGGGGGTGTCCGACACCTAAGCTCTGGAGGAGACACAGCCACAGGGAGCGACAAGGTTCTTGACCTTGCACGACAGAGGGAGCGGGGCTGAGGGAGGGTGGTGGCAAGGTCTTTCAGGGGAGGAAATGGGATTCCAGAGCCCCGAGAGGGCTATCTGTGTGCGCCCTGGAGCCACCCAGCAGGAGAAGGTGACCGTGAGCTAGGCCTTCTGTACATAGGGATGCCACCTGACGACGGGAGCTTCCATGTTGGCATTTATGGAGAACAGGACAGCGCTCTGGACGAGGCAGTGAGGAGCAGGGAGGACCCTTCCCCACCTCGGGCCCCAGGCTGTGGGAGAGGAGAAGGAGGCAGCAGTGACCTTGGCGGAGGGGGGGGGGGGAGGGGGGGGAAGGGGACCCCAGGCAGAGCAAGAAGGGGAAGGAACGTTCCAAGAGGCATTTGAGGGCGAGAGGGCTGCTGGCAAAGGACCAGGATTTTGAGGGCAGGCACAGTGGCAGGTTTCAGGAAGGGAGGAAGGAAGGAACTAGGAGGAAGGGAAGGGATGGGCCCAGGGAAGAAGGCCCCTCAGGAGCGGTGGCGGTGCCCAGCTCGACCAGCAGAGGGCGCCCAGGACACAGCGTGAGAAGCCAGCGCCTTATCGCCCAGGCCAGGCAGAGCCCTACCGTTGCTGGTGGCCTGCTTCAGCTCCTGAGACCAAACCCTGGCCTGCCTTTGGCGAGCCCACAGGGAAGCAGTTAGGAGCACCGGCCTTATTGATGAGAGGCGGGAGGAGACGGTCACACAGGAAGAGATAGGTTAGGTGCTGTTGATAGGATCCAGTTGATAGGCACTGGATCCAGGCAGGCTTCCTGGAGGAGGCAAATCAGGACTTGTGGTCTGGCTATAAAGAAGCGACAGGCAGCAGTGCAGGGCCCGGCTGGAGACATTGGGACTGGAGGCTGGTTTTTAATGTCTCCTGAGGTCCCCGTCCCGGGTGGGGGGGTCCTGGGAGGTTCTGAACAAAAGAAATTCATGGTCCGAGTGCCAGCCTCAGTAATGCTTTAACCTGTTCCCAAAGCCCCTGCTCAGGAGCGACACCAGACCCATCATGCCCTATGAGCCTCCACCCCCCCACCCACCCCCCCAGGGGTGTCCCTCCATGCCAGCTCATGGAGACAATGGAGGCCAGTGACATGTATTCATACACCGCTTCTCCACACCAGTTCTCTCCCTGCAGGCTTAAAGGGAGGAGATGTCCAGCCGGTTGAGGGGCCCCATCCTTTCCCCCTGCCTCCTCCAGGAACCATCCTCCGACATCTCTCTGTCTCCACCTTGTGCACACCAAGGCTTACGGTCCCCTTCTCCTGTCAGCCTCTGAGCACACGCAGATCTCTTCCACAGTAAGAATAAATAAAAACAAACAAAACAGACCCAAAGCCCTGCCCCCCCGCCCCCGTCACCGCACGTGTTCCAGGCACTGTTCTAGACCGTGGGGTTACATCAGTGCCCCAGACAGATAAACTCCTGCCCTCGTACAGCCCTCACTCCTGCGGAACATAATACACAAAGATGTCAGTATGCGCCGTGGTAGAAGAGCTCGGGAGAAAGATGGAAAGGGGAGGGGTGGGAGAGCCGCACTTAGAGATAGGGTGGTCCAAGAGGGTCCGGCCCCTGCCACTGTTCCCAGGGCTCACGCCACACCTTCCGCCCCACCCTCACCCCTGCACACTGAGCTGGGCTCAGTCCCCCAGTCCTGCTGTGCCCCTCCTCAAGAGTGCCCCAGGGACCATGTGTGTCCGAACTCTGGAGTGGGGACAGGGAACCGGTCTGTGGAAAGTGCAGACTCCCCTGACCGACCCGCAGTCTCTAGGGCAGGGCCGGGGAATCTGCATTTCACAAGCTCCCACAGGAGATTCTGAGGCAGCCCAAAAAGTGTGGGTTTGCTCCCTGGACATGTGGCAGTGCTCGAAGTGGCCCAGGCTGCCCCACTCCACCCCGCAGCCGCAGGCGGGTCCACTCTTCCCTTCTGGAGTGCCCGTACATCTTTCTAGACGGCCTCAGGGCTGCCTCCTCCAGGCAGTACTCTCAGAAACAGGCCTGGGAGGCCAATGAGACAGGACCCCAGGCTGGGCTCCAGGACAGGGTGCTAGTCCCAGCTCTGCCAACTGAACCCACGGTGCGACCCAGAGCGAGTCACTGCCCCTCTCCGAGCCTCAGTGTGCTCATCCATAAAATGGTGACAGTAACTCCGACCTCTCCAAGGAGATGTGAGGCCAGATGAGGTGACAGTTCTGCCAATGTTTTATGGTCTCATGGCACAAGGGGAGGGGTCCATCACAGTGGACATGCGTGGAGGAGGCGGGGAACGGTTGGAGGGCAGTCGCATCCCTCCATACAAACAGCCCCTGTATCACCAGTTTGCATCCAGAAGACCCCAAGTGCTTGCACCCAATTTTCATCAACTGCCCCGGGGTCTGGGGTGCAAGGAGAGAATCGGCCAGCAGCCCCAAAGCCCCAGGCAAGTGGGGGTGGGGACCGGGAGGAATGTGCCATCGCAGCTCCCAGCCACTGACCCCGTCACCCCCAGGCCAAAATATTTCCATCACCTCCGGGTCAGGGTGTTAATGATGCAGGGAAGGCAGCCATCTGAGCCCGCATGGCCAGAAGCCCTGAAATCCACAGGGCAGTTAACCACCTTGCCCCTCGCCCTCAGGCCTTGCATCGCAGGGGTGCGGAAACAGGCTGGGGAAGATCCCGCAGGGAATAAGGGGTAGGGTCTGGACACCCCACCTCAGCCAGGGAAGATAAAGGTGTTCCCCGGGGAAGAGGTGGGGTGGCACTGACTGGCGTCCTGTTACTTTGATCGGAAAAACCGAGGCTCAGGCAGATGGTTTGAACATCACACCGCAGAAGACGAAGGAAGCAGAGAGAAGGAAGAGGCAGGAAAGGAAGCGAGAGAAGAAAACTGGAGTCACTGGGGACATCAAACTGTTCCAGACCGATTTACTTTTTCCAAAGGAAAAAGATGGAGAGGGTCATAGCTGATAATCCAGATTCCTCGGAGGAGTGAACACAGGCCTAAACCATCTGATGGTCCAGTCTGCCCCCGCCACCACCATCACCATCCCAGAAAGAAAAAAAACCCTGCTGTCCCTAAGTGATCCCTGCCCCTGGTAAATCTCTGCCCCCTGCTTCTCCTTCAGGGCTGTTTTCTTTGATTCATCTCGGATGCCACTACCTGCCACCCTTGGGGCGAAGATCAAATTAGCTAACGTGTTCACGAATCAGCAAACAGCACCACGGGGCACACGGAAGAATGCTGGCTCTCGTCAGGACAGCCCGTGTCCCCGCGCAGCACAGCGGTGACCCTGGGGACATTTGCCAAGTACAGAATCAACACCGGTCTCTGCTGGCTTTTTCCTCTTCTTTTCCCTGCTTTTCCCCAGGGTCACTTTCACAGAGATAATCCGGGTTTGTCTGGGGAAAAGATAGCAATGCCACTCGGTCTAAACCTGTGTTTGCAGCCAATACAGGTGCTGCCTGTCAGCCCCACCTTGCAGACCCCACAGCTGCCCCATCTTCCTGGGCCCTGAGGCCCAGCTCGGCCTTCCTACTAGTCACCCAGTCACCTGCCCGGCCCCGCTGAGAACCTGCTTGGCTGGCAGACCGGACAGCGGAGAAGGGTGAGGAGGGACGTGTCCTGTGGGAGCTGAGAGACGTGCCTAGGCCAGGAACACAGGGACACGGGGTCTGGCTTCAAAGCCCAGAGGGAGAGGTGGGGACTTTGGGGGTGCTGGAGGGGCTGGCTGGGAGCGGGGGAGGACAGGAGGGCCACAGGGGGTGAGTCCCAGCCCCTTATAGCCACACCGGGGACCTTACTCGCTCCAGTTCTCACGAAACCTCAGGTTTGCATGTTTCCCTGGGACCATGGCATCTGCCCTGCCTCCCTCAAAAGGTTGGAATAACACCCTGTTTCAGATGGGACCTTTGTAGGTCAAGTTCAGCGCCCTCACTCCGTGCCGGAATCTGTTCTCCAGCATGCCCCCAGGCGGTCCATTGGCTTCCCTCAAATTCTCTGATCAGATGGGGGTGAACGACTTCCTGGAAGCCCAATATTTTTTTTTTTTTTTAAATACAGCTAACATCACTGCTTATTTTCTGAGTGTAAAAATGCTATTTCTTGATCATTATTTACATGCTCCCTACACAAATTTCCTAAAGGAGAGTCCCATCACCCAGAGATGATCTCTTTTGAGTTTTTTCTATTCACAGCTACACACAGGTATATATGGGATCATATTCTTTTTTTTTTTAACGTTTATTTATTTTTGAGACAGAGAGAGACAGAGCATGAACAGGAGAGGGGCAGAGAGAGAGAGGGAGACACAGAATCCGAAACAGGCTCCAGGCTCTGAGCCGTCAGCACAGAGCCCGACGCGGGGCTCGAACTCACGGACCGCGAGATCATGACCTGAGCCGAAGTCGGATGCCTAACCGACTGAGCCACCCAGGCGCCCCTATATGGGATCATATTCTACATCTGTTGGGAATGAGTTCAAACTGCAGACACAGTGGCTGGAACAAATCAGGCTAAACTACCCCTCAGAGCTGGAACACCGGCGGTGGCTGACTTTGGTTCACCCCCTTATGGGCCCAAGCCAACGAATTTCTTTGCAGGTCTCATTAGCCAGGCTGGCAGTAGAGAATAGAATCGTCATGACTGGCTTCGGATCAATCAGAATTCATCGCCTGGGAGTGGGCATGGGATTCCTCCATACAAAACCAAGGAAGGAGGGAATTAACAGCGTTTGCTGCGTTCCGCTTTACAATTTCTCTTTTTATTCATTTTATACCAAGAACTTCTTTCCACATAGACTCGGGGGCATGGGGAGGAGATGGGAGATTGGAAAAAAGAAAAAAAGAAAGGAGAGTGGTGGTCGCCAGGGGCTTGGAGGAGGGGACGTGGGGAGTTAGTGTCTCATGGGTACAGGGTTTCAGTGGGGGTGATAAAAGCAGAGATGGGTGGGGCACCTGGGTGGCTCAGTCGGTTGAGCCTCCGACTTCGGCTCAGGTCATGCATGATCTCACGGTTCGTGGGTTCGAGCCCTGCATCAGGCTCTCTGCTGTCAGCACAGAGCCCACTTCGGATCCTCTGTCTCTCTCTCTCTCTCTCTCTCTCTCTCAAAAATGGGTGTTGGGGATGGTTGCACGACGGTGTGGACACCTTAACATCAGTGACTGTTCACTCAGAAAGCGTGAAGATAGCAAGTTTTATGTTATGTGCCTTTTACCGCAGTAAAAAAAGAAAGAAAGACTCAGTCATTGATGTAACAGGCATTTATTGAGGGCCTGTTGTGTCGCAAGGACTGAGTTAGGCACTGAGGACGCAGTGGTGAACCTAATAGGCGTCGTCCTTGCCTTCAGGGAGCTGAGGGTCTAATGAGGAAAGCGGAAAGTCACCAAAAGGATCCCCAAGTAAATGTGGCGGGACAGCTTTCGGGTAGGCTGGCCAGGAGAGGAGTGTGGCCCTGTGAGAGCAGGGGAAGTCGGCCAGAAGAGTCGCCATGTTTATGCCGCCATGTTTCTATGTTGCATAGCCGTAGCTGATCAGCCAGTCTCCTGTTGCTGGACGTTGAGCAAGGCCACAGGTAACACCCTTCTGTCGGTCCATCTCGGCACCCCTGATTAGTTCCTCGGCATGAGCTCCCGCGTGTGGCCTTGCAGAGCGCGGGGTGGGCGGTGCTGAGACGCTCCCCGCCCGCCGCCATGTTGACCCCCCGCCAGAGCCTGTGTCCTCTCCTTTCCCACCAGCAGTGTAAGAAACAGCCCTGTCCCTCCACGCTCCGCTAACACCACCTGTCGTGACCCTCTTTACGAAATGGGCCCGATGTCCTGAGTAAAATACGGGTTCTTGGTGTTTTCGGTGTGCATTCCTTGGATCATTCCTGAAGCCGACCGTGTTTTTCCCTTTGTCTCTTTTACGGGGTGGCAGATCTTTCCGGTGGCTGCACTCTTTTCTCTTTCCCTGCCTGGTTGTTAGCTCTCTCTGTAAAGAACGGTAACCTCTGTCTGTCAGATGTGACTGCTCATTCTTTGGGCGGCTCCGAGTGTCCCAGGTCCTCCTTCTACGGACACCGTAGCTTGTCCTGGTCAGTCCCGTCGGCCGGGCCTTCCGCACCTGCTCCAGGGAAGCATCCGCAGTCCACCTGATCCGGCCCCACCTACCCGCCCATGTCCCCTGCAGCCTTTCTCATCCTATCCTAGGCTCCACGCACACCTACCCCTGGGCCAATTCCTGGAACGTGGTGGGGTGACTCGGGGCGCCCAGCCCTCGTTCCGGCCGGTCTCCCACCCCTTTCTTCCCTGGTGAACCCTTCAGGACTCAGCTCGGTTCGAGTGACCTCTCTGAGGAGCTCTTGCGAACTCCCCAGGCGGGGCCAGACCCCCACCGTGCTTCTCATGGGAGCGTGGGCCCCCCAGACGGGCACGGGTCAGATGCCTCTCTCTATCCCCAGGGCCTGGGACACGGGGTGACATCAAGCAGGGGCTTGATGAGTGTCTGTAGCCAGAATAGATGGAGGAAGGAAGGAATAATGAAGTCTACCCCTACCCTTCCCTGCCCCCAGGCTGGCTGATCAGGCATCCGAGGCCTGCAGCTGCCCCCCC